>NC_071292.1:38048907-38652657 GCF_943737925.1 Anopheles nili | reverse complement strand
AACTGAACCGTCGAACCAGAGCGTCGATCCCAAAGGTCACCCGTCGAATCTGTCCCTTTGGTGCTTTCCATTCTCATTTCATCAGCCGAGAGCTCCTTTTCCTATTTCGACTATCGTATAATGTTCCCAGGACGTACCAATTTCTACCGGAATTCTTTGCATCTTGAATTTATTCATTTTCTCACACATATTTGTGTCCAGATCTTATGCCCGTTCCACGTGATGGAAGTCCCAATTTTGAATGCTTTCCACGTGGAAGTACGCAGCAACCAAAGCTTCTTTCTGCGTGAAATTTCATGAGAACCTACACGCCCTGGTACACACGCTTCATTAGAGTTTTTACTATGGCGTAAGCGAGTAGACAGTGATGGCTTCCATGGATACTCAAGGTTTTAAATATTCGCTTACAGCCGTTAGGCAAAAACGCACACACACACACGCTTATGTGATGGAGGAAACAACTGGATTCGATCGATCGCCACCAGTTTTGGTTAAGCGATTTTACCATCTGACGGCGTCACAAACGTTGTGCAGCTCAATGTATAGTAAGCAACGACTAATAGGCTCGAATTAGCTGAATTACAATGGTGCGGGTAGCTGGAACGATGTATTGTGTCTAAGTCTCTCAAAATGGAACCGTCATCCATCAGACATGTGGTATGCAAACAAAAACACGCAATTCTTGAACTTCCACCGCAAAGCGTCATATATTCCGCGTCCAGGACGGGTCCGTCACGCGTTTCCACCGTGTTTATGTTCCTGGAAAGCACAGCCTTAGTTTTCCCAACGGTTTGCTTTTTCATTCACTTTTATTTCCTCCCCGGTGCTCACACGCGTCAGGTCTTGACGGGAAAGGCATGGCACCGTGTCAGCCCTTGCATACACGCAGCAAACCTAACCGCGTGTCAAGAAAAGGCAACTTTTTCCCCGCCATTTTAGGCGGAGAAAGCAAAAGTCACTCAGGTACCATGGTAACTGTCACCATAAACATTTGCTCAATATTTGTGCCCGATGTCTCGCGAGACCTTTTGCCCTCGTTTCGCTTCGCGCTTGCAGGGTGGAAAAGGTCTCTGGACGCTTCCACGCGGTTCCACGTTCAACGGCCGCTCAACAAAGAAGAAAAACACGCTTCCACGCGAAATAGATATTCAGCACGCACACTTCGCATTAGCAATCTCGCCACAATCGCATGATTTCAGTGGCATTTCCGCAATCTTCAACAGTGCGTCAGCGGGACAACGAAACGTTCCAAATGCAAAATTTTGTGGCGGAAGAAAATTCTGCGAACGTAAAACTATGCTACTTTGCATACCGTTGGAAACCTCCGAAACCGGACGCGCTGTGGTGCATGGTTTCTGTGCTGCATTTAGGTGTTCGTTGAAACGTAATTATTGCATTATGAATTCCATCGAATAAGTACTATCATGGGTGGATTGACTGTTTGCGTGTTTAATTAGGTTCATAAATTCCTCTGAGTAGTTGGTTCAATAATGTTTATATTCTAAGCTGGCAGCATTAATTTTTTTGTCAAACTCCTGCAGTGAAAATTGTTCTGTTAGTATGTATATATAAGCTCTCTTTGAGAATGGATGTGGAAACAAATTCTTGCAGTTAAATGTAAATATCACGCCAATCAGATTCGTATACAGTAACCTCAACCGTACATCAGTGTATGGTATAACTATCATAAGAATAAGGTCAGATATTTTCACTCACATGTAGAAATTTCTTAAAATTAACAATATCACCGTCAGTAAACAAGCCTTTCAAATTAAGTGTAAAGTATTTGTTATGTTTCTCTACAGTTTATGTTAATACACGTTACTAGATGTTTTATTTCGCAGTTTAATGTCTCCAGGCTCATGAAAATTCCTGTCAAACTGTACGAAGTGTATATGTCATAAAATGATAGTAAATTTTTATTTTACCCTCTAAGAGCGTATGGTTCTGATAATACTAACAGTAACAGATGTTAGCTTATTTTCAAATGAGTTTTTGTAACGAATTCTTTGTCATCTTTGGTGGTTGCGTTTCTATTGGGGATGGCTCGCGAAGCACCTTTTTCAGCTTCCTGTGTAGTGTCTTTTTGTCGGTAGACCTACACATTCGAGCCGGTGAAAATCCCGTAAGGAGCCAAAACGTACTATTCCTCGGCATAATTTTGCTTCGCTAGGGTAATTTTTGTACATATACCCAAGTTCATATTTGTGTTTCATCGCAACTCATCGCAAAATAATAGCAAGTGATGCATTGATTAATAACCCCAACATCAACAAAATAAAATGTATTTACTCTGAATGTTGTGTATTATGGTGTTGGTAAAAAAAAATCACAATAACATAAATATTTAATGAAATGTGCCTTAGAGGACACTACAGTTTAAACACGTTTCAAATGAATTAAAGCATGGTTCAATACCATTCTCAAGCACTGTGTCGTTTATCCCCCGCACATTAAGATCACTCATAAACAAATATCTTTATTCACTAAACCACGAAAACAAAAAGCACCGAATAAAAATCAATAAGCTACCACCATCCACGCTGCGTAGCTCCTGGCATGTCTGGCTGAATTGCCGACGATGCAGCGCGAAAAGTATCAGTTTTTATTGCTCTCTGGGATTAAGAAAGTTTCATAATGCCTCCAAAGAATCATGCCGCATTATCAAACAAAACTTTCTCTCGTACAGAAACTTTCAAGCTGTGCTGGGATTAAAGTGATTCTCCTGAAACTATTGGCCATCCCACCGATCGCGCATGCCACGACACCTGCCGGCGTGCGAAGGGTGCAAAAGGCGAAGCAAGCCATCGTTGCCGGTTTCTGCCAGCACACAAAATTGCAATATTGAAAAACAATGTCAAGGCACGACCCCACGCCAACGAGGTGCAGCACGATCGACGGTCAACCCGGGAGCGATGCCTGCCAACGGCTCCTATATGCCCCTCGACAGACCCCATTCCCCAAAAGGGCACACTGCACGGGACACTCATAAATTAGCATTCTTGCAGGTGCTGGGAGGCGAGCGAAAATGCGCTAATATTGCGTTCGTTCACTTGCATGTTAATGGAAATATTATGTACCACCTGAGGGATCGCTCAGAGGAGTCGCGTCACGACTACGCGGAGGAAATGCGAAATCAAGATAAATTCTGTGCCATTCTTGCCACCTCTGGGTCGATCTCTGTCCGAAGGGCGTACGCTATGCCGCTACTTCCGATGAGGCTTCCGATGCTTCGCTCCTTCCGTGCTTTTTTCTCATGGCTCACCCGGTACGATTCGGAAGTGTGACGGGCAAGCGTGTGTCCATTGCGTGTAACATATATTTTTTCTGACGCAAATAGGACGTATCGTGAATAATTTGCCATCAGACGAGCGAAGAGCGAAATTTATTTGTTTGTTGCTCATACCACAGGACCATGGGCGGCGCACGTACCATTCGGCTTGATAAATGCGAAAAAGGGCTATTTATTCCATGAAAAACACCTTCCTAAAGTGTTGAGAAACCACTCGAAGTTATAGGAAAAACAAGTGGTTTCTAAAGCAACAACAAAGCCTAGACTAGATCTATCCGAATTAGAGGTATTTATCATAAAGCTTTTCTGCTGGCTAGTAAGCTTCGTTCCTCGTTTGCTCGTCTCCACACTAATTTTGCTATTCACTTTCCTTCTGGCAAATGATGATCGATAGGTTCATGGTTCATTCGCCTCAAATCAGCCATGTGTGAGTGAGTTCCGAGAATTTTTCCCCGGGACACCACAAAAAGTATTGTAGGCCGGAAAATGCCTACTAATTGACTTTTGGGGGCGATACACACAATTCAATTGCGTTTCGCTCACCAGCACCCAACGATTCACTCTGACGATTGGTTCCTTCACGTTCCATCGATATCGGTTATTGGCTCTGCATTATTAACGATTCAGCACATTGGGCACAGAGGCAGAGAGAAAAAAACAGACGCCCTGGGAACACCCTTGCACAACGAGCACAAAACAGCGAGGAAGAAGCGTTACACAACACGGCTTGATAAGAAATGGAGTCATAAACTCACAATCACGTGATTAGGGTCAATCTTCGTTCGATTGAAGCCGATCAAACATGGAGCCGTCTACGTATTCAAGTGCACCCGCCCGATGGACCTCGACCTCATCGATGCGCTGATTACCTTGGGCACCGAGATTTCGGCTTGATGCCTGATGCCGATCAGATGCCTACCGGTGAATGTTAACGCTGGCAGAGGATGGATCCGAAGCCCGTAGGGTACCATCGGAGCGATTTTTACTGCCAACCAATCGAATAATCGATGTGCAACATGAATTATTCAACACCAAACACTGCCGGGTTTCCGAGAGCCACCAATCGTTTGATGAGAACCCTCTGGCAGCTAAATATATATATCGGTGAAAACCCAGGCTATTAAATGTTTATCAATTAGGTGACCCACACCCACAGCCGGGTCGGGTTGGGTTCCGTGCCACAGATTTACAGATACCGCTGGAAAGCTGTCTCCTTCCGGTATCGTTGCGTTGGTGCCGTTCGCAGGTGGCCACATCCTAGTGCGCTAATAGTGAGATAAATGGTTTCTTCGCTTCGCTTGTGGGTACTTGGGTCCTGAAGGTTACTAAATCTATTGCTTGTGTACTTTTCCCTCTTCTAGACATCAGCCTCAGTCGACCGAGTCGAAAGTGCACCCGTGCACAGTAAGCACTCCGAAGGTAAAGTGACGCTAAATGTTAAGAGCTATCTCGGCCGAGAACGAGAAACGACATTCGAGCCTCGCGCATCAAGCCGTACTTTGTGCAGCGAAATCAAGCGTCCCGTAAACATCCCGAGAGTGCCTTGGGCCTAGTGTATGTGTATATGTGTGTGTGGGTGTGTACGTACGTGCCTGTGTGTGTGTGTTTTGTGTCGTGTTAGGCAAGCCAGCCGGCAAGGTCGGTGGCTAAAGTGGGAAGTGCGCGCGAAAAAGTGTGATCTTATGAGGGAATTCGGACTGGGACGCCACCGGGACATTGGAAAGCACCAGTCGCCACTGGAATCGGTCGCCATGCTCCGTCGGGGCCAGGAATGTACGTAATATTTCCGGCGGATGAACTCATACTGCTGACATACGGAATCGCCGTACCGAGAGTACCGCCCAGACCAACTCTGGACAACCTGCGGGAGCCACTCGTGCCCACAGGCAATAGGCCTACATCCACCACCACCACCACCACCAACACCTCCAAAACCTCCACCACACCCACCACCACCACCACTTCCACCACCGCCTCTCCCACCACCTCCAAAAACGCACCCAAAGCGGCCAAGCCCATCGCGAACAAGGCAAACACCCTGCCACACAGCAAGAAAGCCCACGGGGACTCCACAGGAAAACCAGGTCCTCCCACCACGTCTACCCCGGTCAGCCGGCGCCAGGAGTCGAACGAGTCGTGCGAGTTGGACAACCCGCGCAGTGCGGCCCTTGCGGACGCCACCGACGAGCTGGCCACCTTTATCGACGATGTTGGCCCTCGGAACGGCATCGCAGCGACGGCGGCCGCTGGCTCCGTAGGCTCGGCCAGAGGTGCCGCCGTCACCGCGTCGCCCAGGTCGGGGGGCCCGAAGGAGCCGGCGGCGGGGGCTAAGTCGAAATCGAAGCTACAGCTGAAGCTGGGCCGGCTGCGACCACATTCCTCGATCGAACAGAGTGAAACGGCCTCGCGCGTCCGCGAGGACCTGCAGATCCATGTCTCGAATCCAGTGTTCACGCGCGACAACCTGCGCCAGCGCAACTTCGATGCCTTCTTCGAGTCCGGCGAGCAGGTGTACTCGCTGGAGGTCCGCGAGAAGCCCACGCCCCGTACACTCGATGCGCTCGGCTCGAGTGGATCGGACCCGGGCCTGGCTGAGGCCGATGGCGGGCTGCGACCGGCCACTGGGTACGAGCAGCGACCCAGCTCGCTGGGGTTCTTCCGGAAGCCCAAGTCGCCGCTAAGCATACGTTCCAAGAGCGCCGAACATGAGTTCGCCGACATCGAGCCGTCCCAGAAAGGTGACGACAGGTGCCCCTGACCAACTAGTTGTGGTTGCTATTCTATTTTCTAATTTCTGAGTGAGTTCACAGACATTCGTGCCCTCGTCTCATCGACTCCCATCTCTCATGCTGTCCCCATTTGCTCGGTAGGGGGCGCTAGTGCTCCACTTCCTGCGGGACTGCTGCTGCTCACCGCCATTCGCCACACACTAACTCAAGCCTCGAACAGGCAACTCGAGGCACCTGCCAAAATGTGCCTCCATCACATCACGCATCCCTGTGTCCACCATTCTCCAACCGACCCAATCAGACCCATTACCATATTCGTGCGTGTGTCTGTGTTTGTGTGCGTGTGTGTGTTTTTTTTTGTCGTGTGAGAGTGGTTTTTATCTTGCGTGGTATCCCTGCCTAACCCAGGTGCATCCGTAATCAGCGAACCAGGAACGAGTTTTGCCTGCCTGCAGCATGAGCTACACAACACCGAGTAGCTAGCTTTCTCGTGCGCTTTAGCCACTCACTTCATCAATGGATGGTGCCCCAAGCCCAAGGAAGCATCTGCTCTGTTGCAGGATCCTTGCCTAATCCCTGTCTGCTCTATGGGACCACTCCCGAAAAGTGTCACCGTGGCTGGTGGAGCCGGATTTTAACGACAAAACATAAACCATCGCTCTAGCGTCCCACAAGCGTTGCGAGTGTTTGAGTGTGATTACTTTGGTTTTGTGCGTGTGCGTGTGTGTGTGTGTGCCGCTTCGAAACCTGACCAGAACGCGCTGGATACGAGCCGGGCAGCCCTTACTGGTCAGCTAAGGCGTTCGCATTAACGGCCTGTGACACTGTGACGCTCGGAGCTGGTCCACGCGCGGTCCACAACGCGTTGTTGGAATGGGGGTTTTATGCAAAAATATGCCACCAAATGAGATTATAATAAATAGCTTAATCAGCAAAGCGATTTTTCCCAGTTTTCGTTTCGATTTTTTCCTTTCCTGCGTTTCGTTTTTCGCCTGCGTGCGTAGCGTCCGTACTACTCCGGCGCACATCTGCCGCTTCTTTATTAGTTTTGTTTTTTTTTTCTTTCTTTCTTTTTCGTTCTTTGCAAAATCACAACTACCAACCGCCCGTCTGATGGGTACGATGTATTGATAAAACTGTTCCATTTCTTGCTCTCTTTTCACTCCTCACTCTCCCGGCACTTACGGCTGATCTACGGGCGAATCCAACGGCACAGAACCATCAAAAAGCCATCGACATAACATATTTAGCAAGCGTGGAACCACGCCGAGCGCGGGCCCCGCGTTCCAGGCGCTCGGAGGCAGCATGTCCACCTCCGGGGGCGGCGGGGTGCTCAAGGATTTGGGCCATCCCGGGCTGAACGAGGCGCTCAAGTCCCACAACAGTGTAACGTTTAAGCTAGTCAAAACAGGTAAGTGTAATCCTTACTACTGGCGGTGCTGTCGAATTGTGCCACCGAGAATCGGGGGATGTGCTTCTTCCGAGGCGCCTTCCTTCTGACTGTCAGGCAGAACAACGTCTCGGTTTCCGCGGTCAGTTGGGGGGCCGGAAATGAGAATTAAGAATTTATGCAGCATGAAAATCGATTTGAGCCGTTTTGTAGCTGGAGAAAGGAACATTTCAACCGGATGGGGAGGGAGGGGGAGAATCACTCCAACGGGGTTGAAATTTGTGTAAATTTGCAGCCTGTTTTTCGTGTACAGCAGCAAAAACGCGCCGAGCAAGGCAGGCTCTTGTTTATCGATAAACAAGGGCACACAAGACAGGATGCATGCTAAAGTTTCATGATAGTTTTGTGATTATGCAAATTAATAGCCAAAAGTTTGTTTTATAACATTTTTTTGAAGTTTAAAATTTCATTACAAAGCTGCGAATAGATACGGAACCATGGATAATTAATTGTTGTTGATTCTGACATAATTTTACCGAAGACATACCGCTTACAACCCCGCAAAGCATTTCAAAAAAGGCTCGCGAATGTCAGCTGGATGCTCAATTTTCGTCAGTCCTCGAAGGAGATTATTTCATGCGCGTCACGCAGAAAAGCGATCCCATTTGTAGCTGCATCCTAATGTTTGAAAGCTGAAAAAAGAAATCAATCTTCGTGCGGTTTACACGAATTCTAACGTTGGGTCATTCAATTATACAACCGGATTTATTATGCAAAACACCCACGCTGCTCTCCCGCTGTGGCTTAGACTCGACAAATCTGACGTTTGTAAAATCTTGATTGATTGCCATTGCCAGGTTCAGTGCATGTCCGTAATTTGGATCGCACTCAAACATTCGCCGCTCCGAGCGCTACATTGTAAAATTTCAACCTGCCGTATGGTTAATTTCCCCTCGAATGGTATGTCATCGGCATCGGCGGTCCATGCTGTGTTCATTTTTTTTTTTGCCGCCTCACGCCTGCACGCGTGTACCGCGCGCAAATAAAGATTGATCGCTGCGTACTAATGCAGTCATTTCTTTTGATGAATATTTCTGAGAAACGTAGTCCGGTTCAATCACGGATCCTTTATCACGCTGACGTTCGTGCTCAAAATCGTCTTGCTGGTTGGTCGATGTTGCCATTCTTTCTTATTTTTGCACCACCCGAGAAAGGTAAAACTCACCCGAGCGTTTTCCAATTATCCACGATTGATTTATAGACACGAGAAAGGCAAACCGCCATTGACGGACGGGCTCTGCTTTCATATTTTATTCAGCCGGCTCCACGACCCCGGCTCCAACGCTCTGGCGTGGCGTTCGACACGCCGCTAAGGCATGAAAATAGCGAAGCATCCGAGTGCCGGGAGGCCAGTTTAGCTAACACGGTGGCAGACGAATAAGAAAGAAGCCAAAACTAGACCGCATGTAGACGGCGTGGAAGCGAGTGCGAAGACGGCAAAGCGACGAAACGCGCAAAGGGCATTGAGTGGGAAGCAGCTTGTGGAAATGAGGAAAGCCGCGCTTCCGAGTGGTTTTTCGGTGGGGTTTTGAAATGAAATTAATATGTTGTTGTTATGTTAATCCACATTTTAGGAAGTCGTGCGATGATCAATATTTTTAGAAACTAGATGCACGAGCGTTTATTCTTAGACATCGGCATGCTGGCCGGACTTTTCGGATCGACATTGCTAGCGTTCGCTTCGATGCAAGAATTGCGAGCTATGCTGAGACTGGGTGCTGGTGCTGGTCGATTTTGGGATTTTATTACCACCACCGATGCACCGATGAAGGCGCTCTTTAAGGTCGTGTCGTGTAGGGATAACGTAACCGGTGTCTTTATTTACCGCTTCTGAACGCAATAACGCCGTTTCGGAGCAAACCATGCTCGATCCAGCTAAACATCGCATAAAGTGCTGCACAACGTTTGCTGTAACGTTTCTTTTCTTTGCCCCGAAATCGTTTATTATTCATCTTTATTCGAATCACCCTACAAGCGAAACAAGTCGAGGCGGGACTTAAAGCCCACGAAAAAAAAAACAAGCAAATATCCCAGTTCTAATACAGGTGCCTGTACTCGAACGGACGCTTGAAACACCAGCTTTCATAAGCTATGCATTTCGAACACGTCCTCGTGGCCATCCCTACCGAGAGCCATAAAGGAGCACAATGCATTGGCAGCGTAGCGGATCGGAAAACGAGCGAAAACACTTTGACACCGAGAAGAAACACAAAACATCAATATGATGACGATAAAATGGAACGTGCGCAACAACCGTAAGCGTTGGCAGGCGAACTGGTATGGTGGTGGCATTCTGTGGGGCATCTTCACTTCAATGCGCTACGAAATTGTTTGAAGTCGAAATAATACCGAAACACCGCCGACTGGCACGCAGATAAATTCCGGAAATAAATTTAAACTTCTCTGCAGAAGCTGTCTCGGCTTTCGGCGTGGCGTGATTTCACAATTTTGAAGCGAACGGAGAAGCGGGCTGGAAATAAAAACCAATTTATATCCTGAAGTCGGTTTCATATTTGTTTATGATCGTTCGCTTTTTGCCATTTTTCACGCGATTGCTTTTTTATTAAAAGCGGCATTTTTAATTTTTGTTCGTAACCAGTACCCGGCGAAAAAAACGACAACTGTAAAACCCGCTACACTTTCATGTTAATGAAGCTGTCAGCGTACAAAACCAAGCGCCGAATGACGATGATTTATCGTAATTAAATAGTACAGTAAAATTTGCTGCAATACAGCATTGTAGTCATTGAGCATCGCTCAATATTGACTCGACGCAACAAGACGCATTCAAAAAGGCTTGCTTTATAGTTAAATTTCATGGACAATTGTTGCCATTTTCGAGTGGGAAAGTCTAAAGCGCACTCGAGAGCATCTTTCATAGCACCTTTCACCGGCCTTTTGATGAACGTGGCGCCCATCAATGAGCAATATCCATACAATGCGTCAATTCTAGTGCTAATCGTACTCTTCCATTCCATCAATCTAATGGTTCGGCAATTGAGAACGATATAAACACTCCACTCGTGGGCACTACTCGTGGCGTGCTACAAACCGGACGAGTATTATTTTCCCAAGACGTGTATTAAGATGTACACCGTCGATTATCCGAACGTCGATTGCTAGCCCCTTGCCGTAACCTTACTACGTCCATGTGTTTACCTCATTACTTGCTAATGGTTCGTAAACAAAAATATCGGCATGCTTCACTCACAGCATGTATCGACGGTGTGGTTGAGAGAGCGCTGCAGGATAAGTTTGGCGAACATCTGGTATGAGATTCCGCCAAACCAAGCACGAGCTAATCGATGCATCATGCGTTCACGTTTGGTTTTTTGTTTTGCGGCTCAATCAAATCATTATTATTATTTGCAATCAGCGTGAAAACCGAGGGTTGCGCTTTTCGCTCCATATGAATCTTTAATAGAGATGCTTTATTTTTAAATTACATTACATTTCAAATGCATCAAACGAAAACAGCTCTCAGCGAGCGTGCGAATGGGAAGCAAATTGGACATTAATCTAGCAACTATTCGATCAGCCAAGTGAGCGCATTGCCAAGCGAGGTATTTCTTTTCCAAGCCAACCCCGACAAGGCATACGTTCACTCGCCTTTGGCAAACTGACGAGTAGTGAGGAGGTAACCCACTCGATGCATACATGAATTTTAATTGAGAGTTTTTCTAGCGCTTCGAAGCACCAGAACGGGCCAACGGAAACTGATTCCCGCACGCGCCAGCAGCACGCGCTTTGCCGGTTGATTAACTCTCCAATCATTCGTATCTCGATGCACATTTTGCAGTTTCGGATTTCAGCGAGACCTTGGCGCAGCTGTACGAGCAACATGCCGAGGCACTGCAGGTGCTGGTGTCGAACTACCGCAAGCGGAACAGCGAGCTGCGTAAGGAACGGTACGTTGGGAGGGGGGGGGGGGAGAAGAAAAAAACTAGGGATCACCCGAGATCCCGGGAGGCAGACCGGCGTTTCTAATTATAACTCAATCGTTGACTTGCTTGACTCCCGGTAGGCCTGCTTGTCAGTCGAACCTGTTCTCGGCTTGGGAAACGCTTCTGCAGGAAATCGAGGCGGACTCGCAGGCAACGATCGACGTGGCCAGCACGCTCTCCAGACAGGTGAGTACAGGCGAACCGACGCGTGCCGGCGCCATCTAACGGCGTGGCCGATAAATCATACACCGTTGCTCCTGTTCTCCTCGCACTTCACGCGCTGGGGGGCGGGATATTGTTTTCGTTGGCGAACGATTTCAGATTAGTTACGGAACTTAATGAAAACGCCTCCGAAGTAATCAATCAAACGACTCCCCGGTCGGGGTTCGGGAAGAGATGGATTAATTTAGTGCCGTTCGCAGGCGTCCATCCCAAAAACCCCACCGCAGGGCTGTTGATTCGCGCAACAGAGTGAAAGAGAGACACGTAGGTGAAAGAGTGCCTGGCGTGACTTATCGTTTTTTCGTCGTTATTCTTTTTTTCTGTAGGTCGCCCGACCGCTGCTGGAGCGCTCGTTCTACCGGAAGGTCCAGAGCAGGAAAGTATTTACACACCGCGAGTCGTTCGATACAATCATTTCCAAGACTGAAGAGAAACTATCCAAGTGCCGAATCGAATACAAACAATGCTACATCGCCCATCGCCAGAGCCCGACCCAGCATACGCTAGCGCAGTACATCGATTCGCACAATGCGTACGTGCAGCAGCTGCACGCGACCAACGCCATGCTCGAGGCGTACCACTGCGAGACGCTGCCGCAGCTGATGCAGGAGCTCGAGGAGATCTACAACGATCTGTGCAGCATCGTGTCGGAAGCCGTCCTACAGGGTGCCGAAGCCATCGCCGCCAAGGTGAGTCGCGCCGGATGCCTTCTCTGCCCTTGGGACAGCGAACGGAACTGCCCTGATGGAGGGAAATTATCTTTAAGCACAACTACCGGTGCGCCGATAATGACCGGGTCGCCTGTGGACCACAGACAAATTGTCCCAGCCGGAGGACGGCGTAATTTGCAGGTTGCCTGCTGCACTCGGACCACCCACGTCATTGGCTGGTGATAGCACGGTGTCTGCATCGCCGGAGAAGCGTTGTCGTCCTTTGATAGGACGACGAACAGACCGTGGGCCTTTTCAATGGAGGAAGCCTCCATTGGGCCTATCATCAATGTCAGTCTTCATTCGTCCCATGTCCTGGGTCGGCTTGGCGACGAACGTGACAGTGGGTAGAAATAATCAGCCCAGCTTCCGGCTCCGGTGACCATATCCCCCACCCTCGTCCTCAGCGTCAAAGCAACAGGGGATTTCTTCCCACCTACGGGGCTACAGGGTGTCCTGTGGGCAGGAGATTAGTATTTCTAAATTGTTGAGCTTCCGGCGTACAGCAGCACGTCAGAGATCCGGTGATTGTGTCACGCACCACAGTTCCCGCCAGTTCACTCTAGGTAGCCCCGGCAACTACATCAATTAAGGGGCAACCTCTTGTAACGAGTCGTCCCTTTTAAATTGAATGATCCTCTCGTCGAGCCCGGCTTAGGTCAAGTTTGTCCCTTGCCTTCCGGTAGCACCGAAATAGAATTGCTATCACAAAATCTATATTGCCCTTTTCCTACGGCATCAGGTCGTACCTGCTTTCTCGCCGCTTCAATTCTGAATTGATCAATTCAGAGCGTGCGAGAATGAAAGAGAATGAGCGAAAGAGGAAGCGGATGCAAGACACAAAGTAAGCGTGAAAGAATCACATCACATTCTTGCTGCCCTTTTCTACCATCTTGTCGATCTTTTTTTTTTCTTTCAAATCATCAAGCTGCTTTGCATACGCATAATGAAGAATAGGTTCACCGACGTATGTCGTTGTCCCCGAACGAACCGTTCACCCGTTGGCTTTGCCTCTTCCGTGACACGTAACCATAGGAAAGCTTGCTTTTCTCATACGAGCATAGCTGCGAGCAACACGTGGTCGCAAGCATCCATGCGGAGGCGTACTACAAAGGCCGCAGGACTGCACAGGAATCGACTGCCGCCTGAGCGGCGTCGATAATGCTCTATAATACCCAAGCCGTCCAAGAAACATCTCTTCCTGCTGCCCGGCTTTTTTTACGAGCTGAAGTTTATTTTGGTTTGATGTTAATCGATCGCTATCGACGTACAGGATGCGTACCAGCCGTTACCATCAACGGATACAAACAAGTGCAGGTGTTTCGCAGGCATGGATGTACCCTGAAATTCTAGCCCAGCTGCTCAGTCGCTAAATGGGATGTGTGATTGTGAATATTTTATCACCCATTGTTACGGCGCGCGGTGTCAATAGCGCACGGGAACATTACTCTCGGCGCCAGATTACGCTGTTGACAGGCATTGTGCCGTGGCTCATTAATAAAACATACAAGCCACCTTTGCTTAATGTCGTGCCTGAAAATATCTCATGCAAGATGGTGCCTTTGCTTTGGGCATAATTCATGAAATCGCAGTAAATTTTAAATAATATCAGAGATTCCGACATGATTCCGACCGATTTGGCTTCTACTATCACGAAGAATATGTAGGTTTAGTAAACGTTTTTTAGATCGGTAATTGTTTTTGCTGGTGATATAAATATCTAAGCTTAATATTTATTGTTTTTCATTATTTTTCGATGATGCTTTATCATTTGGCATGCCATGTTTTGCATGGCATGTTCTTTTTCCATGTTCTTTTTTCTAAGAAACCATTCAGAAACCAAAAAACATTGAGACAAAGCAGTGTAATTTAAAATGAAAAAAAAACTAATCCGTAAATGATTATCTCTAAAAGGTGTTTTTAAAATCGTTGTCAAGCGTGATAAAATAAATCTATCAGGAAGTGCTTTGTAATTATATACTGTGGATCTGGATGACAAAATTTAACAGTCTTTCGTTCCTTTGGAGTTCAATCTGCTAATGAGCAGCTCGCAAGGTTGCCAAAAGACCCAGATAAAATGGATTTACATGAGCTAATCAACAGTTTTATACCACAGGCAAATCAAACACATTTGTTAGGCTTCATTAATTCTCGTTTTATTTTATGATATGAAGTTAAAATCACCATCTAAAGATTCAAGCGTTGCTTTTCAAAAATGTGCTGAATAACTACACAACATGACTTTTCTATGCGTATAATGAATGGGCAGTCACACTAGTTTACCACACTCGTAGACAAATAAACAGCAAACAAGATTAAAATATACATCAATTTAAGAAAGCAAATAGCCGATCTTTTCTTCTCACATAGTTTTGAGATGGATAAGCATATTCCTATGTTATGAGTTTTTTCTCAAAAACGAAATTTGTATATTCATATACGGCTTTTTTAGATCAAAACATATTCATAGAGCATACTTGTAGCCCATTCTGACTTTCCAGCTCAATTAAGAAGCAATTTTATCAAAATTTCGTTGCCAACCCACACGCGTAGTGTTTCCCGCAGCAGCACAAACGGGTACGCTTGCTAACGGATATGAATTTACAACCAATGAAATGTTAACCAATTGTGGTTTTCCACTGAATTTTCTACTGCCCGTACGCCACATTTCAATAAAAACGTTTCAAACATGGTTTCCATTTACGTTCGGTACTAGCACTTAAACGGTCAAAATTATAAGCCACGGTGTGATTTCGAGCCGTAAATCTTGAATGCAGATTAACCGTACCGAGGCCAATTTACTCAATGAAACCTCATTAATAAAGCACAACGAATTCCAGCGGAAAGCGCGAACCTTCAAAATTTGAGCTCTGAAGCGCTTTGAGACACGATCCTACAATTCATCCCGAGCGTAGAAAAAGTGAGCTGTTTTGCATAGCCGTTTGTAACGTTCACAGGCCGCTGGCTCATCGTTCGAGGCAGCAGGATGCTTGGAAGCCAAGTGGAGCATTCGCGGGACAAGCGCTGGATTAATCAAAAATGCAAGAATCTGCTTTAGCTCACGATGTTAGTGGAAGGTTTGGTTGGTCTTCCCTCTGAACCTTGTAGTAAGCTATCCTCCTAGTAAGCTATCCTAGTAGAATCCTTGTAGTAAGCTATCCTCCAAATACTATGCTCATCGACTTCATTACGAGTAGTTGATGTCAACGCTGCTTCGGTCACCCGGGTTCGTTCTCAACGTCCATACCTTCGGCATGGCAAGACACTTATAAACCATGATCCGTCGAAATCCACAACGCTCTTACTTTAATGCTGACAAATTGCATGGAAAACAGCGAAACGCAAAACGCTGTGAAGCGCAGCGCAAAAGCTGCCCACAAAAAAGAAAACCATTCGAGGTCACGAAGTACCGCCAACATCCGGTTGTGCACATGGTTTCAACCACGAGCTCAATCGCAGCAAACCGCAACTCGGTTCCGAAACAAAACAACAAATGTAGCTGTATAAACTGGCTCCTCAGCTACCACCGGACGTGTAACGCAATAATAAAATATTAATTTTCACTCGTTCCTTGCCGCTTGCGGATGCGCTTGAGCCGGCCGAACGCTGTAAAATGATACGTTACAAATCTGGCGGTTGTGTTTTCGTTTCGCACATTTTCGAGAAAGCCGGTGCTACGGATATCACACGATGGCCATACTCATTTCACAATCTCCGCAAAATCGGCTGCTTTTTGACGGCGATCGTAACGATCGTTAAAAGCGCGTTGGGTAATTAATGAGCACCGCCGGAATAACAACATCGAATCACTAATGAGGATTCCATTTGTACGGCTCACCTGCCACCGTGCTGGTTCACGCAGCGGGATGGAAATTTAAATACAACCCAACGAATTCTGGTGCAAACCGGGCAATTTCCGCCTTTAATGAACGCCCCACGCCAGAGAGGTGCTGCGAAAACTGGTATCAAGAAAACAGATTTCCAACAGTTTATTATGGGCCACGACGCCACGGTAAAATGACTTCATCAATTTCACCACTCTACCAACATTGTTAAAGCGAGCATCACGCGAACCGCTGCGAGGCAAAATGCAAGTGAAAATTCCAATTTATTTGTGGTATCAATATTCGCTGCCGAATAAAGTTGCCGTGCTTTAAGCAAGGCAGATGCCACATAGTACCCCCTTTTTTGTGTACCGCGATTGATGGGTTGGCTTGTGGCTGGCAGAGTCCGGTGGCTTACATGATGCTTTCCCCATACATTCAACCGTTATGGTATGGAAGGAGAAACGTGAGAGCAGGCTTTTTGTCATTTTGCTAACATCTCATAGTGTCAAAAGCGTTTGCCGATCAACCGGCCGATAAAGTGCGCGGAAGTCGTTAAATTCCTTGATAAAACTTCAGCCAATTACCTTTGTCTGGAGAAGTGTAGCTCCAGATGGCGCTCGCGTTTTAGAGTGTCTTTATCTTTGGAATTTCGAACGTAATGATGACAGCATTTTTCATACAAAGAGCCGTTATCAAGAGACACGGCAAGCAGAATCATCAACACACTATCATTCTAAGGAGTGTTATTTCTCGCCTCTTTTAGTTGATTTTAGCGAATCACAAACCACTTCTAAAGCTATTTGTATTACATCAAATTATGATAATGTTTCAATTCTCTAACCCTAAGAAGATGTTCTACGAAGATGTGTTCAAAATGCGATGCATAAGTGAACTATATAACCTGTTGAGACAAACAAAATTCTCAATATAGCATCAGAATGAAAACCCTAAGTACTAACAAATTGACAAAAATAATGACTCGTTTGCTAGGATAACGATGGGTTCGGTTTGCGTCAGGTGGACTTCTATTTCAATGGCCTGGCTTCAATGACGTTCTCGACATAAAACTACATTTCTGTATCTCGAGAGGCTGCAGAAATTCTATCTTCTCCTACTTCTGCGCTGGTCGTAACGAAACGCTACTTATTAAATGCGAAAACAAAAGTGAAGAATTTCGTTGTCATTGACACCTTCGCCCAAGGTGCTTGCTAGCCACAACGACTAACGATTGTCGGCCTTGAGTGAACCAAACGTCTCTTTCCTCTATTCGCACTTGCAATTTTCCAGGCAGTTGAACAGGCGAAACGCTACGATGGGCTCGTCGTGCAGTGCAAGAACGTCTCTCCGGCACTCGATCTTGGATATTTCGTCCGTACCCTTCCGGTGCCACAAAGCGTGCAGCGGATTCCGAGAAAAGCGTTCGCGCCACCACTACCTGCCAATGCGAACGAAACCGGCGCCGAGGACATGCCGGATTATGGCGGAGTAAGTATGGTGGGCATAGCAGCCGAAGACTCCCCGGTGCAACCGTACTTAATTGGAACTGAAACCGAATTCCCACAATTATAACTGACCGGCCACTGTGCCCTCCATTTCGCGTTTGCAGGATCCCATGCTGCCGGTGTTCAAAGATGAGCTGGTCGTGGATAGAGGTGCATCCATCCAAGTGCGACCCTCACTGGAAGCGCTGAGACGAGAATCGCAGGAATTAGAAATTCAAATCAAACAACTGCAGGTTGGTAGACGAGATCTCACCCAATTCCCTGCCGTCTCGCTGCATGACCGGCGAGGCCAGATGTGCCGCAAGTTTTAAATTCCACCGTGTTAAATTGCGTTGAGTTGTGTTTGCATTGTGTCGTGTAGAGGGCAGCTGGCGAAAGTGTGTCTGGGAGTCTACCGTGAACACATTCGTGCTATTGTTTGTGTCTGTGAAGTGCTTTCATAATTGTCATTGTTCGAGTTTATTTTTTCTTCCTTCGCTTAATTAATTCTATCTCTTGTGTCGCCTGATTTGTTTTGATATTTTCTCTTTCGTTGGGCCGTGGCTCCGCTTCACGGGCGCCTCGGTGCCATGCGTGTAATTTAAACTTTTATCCTGCTCTGCTCAAGTGTTGTTTGCCAATTGTTTCAAGAGCGGGCACTTGCGTATGAGCCGTTTGCGTAGCATTTGCTGTAGCGTTTGCGTCAATTAAATTTATGATTGTTTTCCTTTTTCTCCTCTGTTATCGATTGTTGCATCCGTTTCTGTAGGATACTTTAGACGCTTTAGTTCGTACACAGATCAGAGGTATCGACAGCCAGCTGTACAATAAGGCCAACGAGATCCAGGAGGATATCTCGATGAAAAAATTCGACGTCCGGGCCAAGCAAATCCATCTCGCTGCAGTCCGCGCCCAGGTGAGGATTTATTATTTCCGTGTTTTGCTGTCGATTCAGTTTTTTTGTACATAGCTTGCAAATTTCATAGCTTTGCTTTAACGCGTAGTACCGTAGGTATGTTACTGCTGAACTTGTGCATCGGGACTGGAATCAACCAACACATACACATCAACATAAACGTTCCAACATGCTTTATTCTCTTTTACTACACTTTCAACGCAAACCTAAAGCTTTCATGTGCGAAAGCTTACAATGCGTCCTTGCGTGTTCGAAAAGGAAAAAGCTTCGGCGACTTTGGCGCGCTAGGAAATATTTCGCAACGAAATGTTTCACGGACGCGGGAGCTTTGGTAACACACTGTTGACAGTTTTTCAAACTACCTGCAGTTCTGCTATGCAACTAACGGTAAAAAAGCATTTACTTTACAGTTTGGGCTAGTGTACTTAACCATTAGGAAAGACGTTGGAATAATTATGTAGTAGTTACAGCAGTATTACCAAGCAAACGAATAATATTTTCCACACTTGGATACTTTATATTGTCCATTGCTTCATACTTTTAACAACTTTCATAACTTCTTATTCGAAAAAGCAATAAATAATTCATATTGTGTTCATATTTTACTCACGATACGCATTTAAGCATGTTACTTTATACAAGTCGCCTAAAGCAACATTACGTTATAAAGCACCAGGCGCCTCCTTCGTTATTTACCTAGTAAACCACCGGGCGTCCCCATCACCAGGTGTCTCCATCACCATAAACTGCTTGTATAAGAATGAAACAATTCTTACTTTACAGCGTGCTTCAGGCGATAGCGGTCTGCTATTGATTGCCATTTAAGACAGTGGTAGCTCGTGTTTCAAATAAATAAATCTCACCCAAGACTATCTTCTTCAATTGACCAGAGCACATTTTCTGGACGCTTTCTATGGGGTCCCCTCGTCGACACGTCGAACCGCTCCCTGCCAAATAGCCAACTAGCACAGAAGCACGCGATGCTGCGCCGATTTTTCCTATCGCTATTAGTAAATTGCCCAAAATTGATTTCTTCCTCCGCATTTTGAGCATGGGAAAATATTTCACCTTTCTGTGCTTTACCCCGAACGGAGACCCAAGAGCTGTGGCCCTAGTTGATGCTGCCATTGCTCCTGGTGCTACCACTGCGGTTTCCCTGGCTGATTGGATGGGTAAGCTTTCGTGTCTTTTCCGTTACTTACTTATCAATATTGCACAACCAGGGACGGAGCTGTTTCATTCAGAAAACGTGCCCGTAACCGAACTCGCAAATAAACACACTCACACAAGCGAAGGTGCAGTCCCGCATGGCACGGCACGGCTCAGCGCGCTGGAATGTTATTCATCAGTGCGATTCTCACGACACGAAACACCGCTAAAAGCGCCCATTCTGCGCATGTGCCGGCAGCTGTCGTGTCCGTTTGGGGGCGCTACACCAACACTACCAAGCGAGCGAGCATAATAGAGCCTTCGAGCGACCGAAACCACCGTCGGTGGGCAGTTTCGAGCGACCAGCCGAGAGAAAGCTCCTGTAGCTGGCGTTGGTACTACTGCTGCCGCCGCTGCTGGCTGGTGCCTATCACCTGTTTCGAGGGTTTTCTGGTCCGCATTTGCAACCAGGTCGCGAACCAGACACCAGGCCAATCTTCAGCCAGCCACGTTCAACCGGGCCCGAGCGTAGGGCACAAGGAACACCTGCCGCCAAGCGAGCCCTGCCAACTCGAAGGTGCCGACGGTGGTGGTTTTTCAGCCACGCCAGTGACTCCCGCTGTGTGTTACGCCAACATAATATCGCCCCTGGCGAACAGCGGACCGAGCGGCGAGTGAACAGCCCCCAGTGCCCAGTACCCAGTGCCAGTGCAGACCGCAAGTTGTTCGTTGTTACGGCGGTTTTGACCGACGCAAAATTGCCTTCGCCAGCCTGAAGTTCCACTATACGATAGTGCACCGAAATCGCGTCAAGGTGTTGCTAGGGCCCGTGGGGGCTCCAGCGAGCAGACGAACGGAACGTGCGTGGGTGGCACGCTCGGGTCCTTGCCTAACAAAGACGCCCGTTGCGGAGAGAGCGAATTTTTCCCTCCGCAGTTCGGTTCGGGGATGATTTTTCACGCCTGATAACAAACAAAACGAACTAGTCGACGTGAGCAACACGCCAGTAGGTAGTGTGAGGCTGAGATCGGTTATATCAGGACGACGGTAGCCTTGCCTTGTTCCGCTTGGCATCCCCGGTCTTCGAGGACGCATATGGCAGCTCGGGTGCGTTCCGAGCTGTCAGTTGATAGTTGGCGCTGATGTGAGGCGAACCATTGCCGGAAGCTTTCTGATTGGCAGCGGCACTTAGCTCTCGCACGAGTGGAAATCGAGCCGCATGGTGACTGCTGAAATCAGGTCGAACCCACCGCACAGGCTCGCAGCTTGCAAACAGGCCCAGCCACGCCGCGCCGGCTGAACATCGAGTACATAGTATTATTGTGATATTGAGTAAACGTGCGCGCGTGTCGCGTTGGGTGCCAAAGTGCATCTGCCAGCGAAACCAGCGGGCGAAAGTGTACTTGTGTGAGGGTGTGTGTGTTTCTGTGTGCATGTGGAAGCGTGTGGGGGCGAAAAATAACAATTTTACTGCATCCAAAGACCAGTTTGGCCCATCGGCATCGTGGTGGGGGCTTATTTTATTGAAGGAGTTTGCTGCGACCGTATGGCGGCGGATAAACAAACACAAACATATTCCGCTTGGTCGCGGGTTGTTTGGCGAGCATAAAACGACTATTATACAATACGGCAACGCAAACATAGATACGTATTCGGGGAACGAAATATTTAGCGCTAAATCAATTGTTCAGACGGGGCCCTGCAAGCGGGGGTCCCTGACTGCGAGAGCACGTGTGCACGTGCCTGTTACTTATAGTTACGATATTACGATTTGATAGTCTTATATTGCAAGTACTTCCGATTGTTACACGATCACCGGTTGCCAATTCGCAAGTTCTCCCCCCGCACAAGAGCAAGCGATACATGATAAAGTAAACAAAACATTGTGATACCCAAAAACGTCAAAGACACACGCACAAACCGTCATCGTTATCGTAGTGTAACGGTCGCTCCGCAGAGGCACAAAGCATTTTCGCACTCCGAATCGTTGCACTTTTGAACCGGCGGTTTCCGCGATCGCATGAGTGATTCATCGGCTGTCTGTGATCGATAGCCTTGTGAGTTTTCCCGTCTGTCAGCAGGCTGCATGCTGATGCTGTCAACGCCGACCAACGGTCGAGCCAACGACATCCAACCGCGGAGTCTGACAAACTGACCTGGCTCTCAGCCGTCGGATGGTACGGCGAACAAAAGGCGCAGTACGAACCAAGTACGATCCATTAGGCGTCCGGCAGGCAGCGTAAAGAAATAAGCGAAGTGCGTGAGTGTAATGAAATGTCATCAATTATCCCCCCCAGCCTTTTCATGCCGTAACGCGCGCTTTGTCCCACCGAAGCTCGATAGATCCTGTGTCTACGGTTTTTTTTCGATTATTTATATCTCTCCCTACTGACCGTCGTGTCCTCGCTCCGGACGTATCCTGCGACTGACCTCTTGCATGCAGGAGGAAGCGACTTTTAAGTGAAGCACAAACAGTAAGAACCCGGATACTCGCGCCAACGGAACGACAGTGACAGAAGAGCGCGAAACATTGTTGCCTGATTGTTGTCTCGCTTTGTTCTCTCGTGTGCTCATCGTAGGCCCTTCGTGATCCCCGTATCCCCATATCCCAGGTGGAAGGACAAACATGAGGAACGACCGAAGGTTTATTTCTTGGTATTTTTATCACCCATGCACCAGTGCGAGCTGGGCACGGTCGGAAAAGCCACAAACCAGCCGCTCGATCGATAGTTGCACGCACGGTAGGGCACAACACTAGGCTTCGCACCGAACACAAACCGGAAGGCTGCGCTGAAAGATCCTCTTTGCCCTTGAGTCAGCACTAACACCCACAAATGGGCTTGATAGCGATCCGTTATCGTGTCGTAAGTTGCCACCGTTTCCGATCAATCGATCACTCGTTTTTTTTTTCGTCAACATCCGCCTGCCCTATCGCTGGTGCCCTAGCGACCCTCTTTCGCTCTGTTGGCATTGTTTTTCTTACCTTCTGCTAGCTCTACTTCTGCATCACGCCTTACCGCCTTCCTTCGCTGACTCTGTGTCTATGCCTGGTTTTGTTCTCTCACTCTTCACTCGCAGCTCTTCTGTCGCCGTGCGTCCCTTGTTAAGGCCTCTGCAAAGTCTGCGTTTATCTCACAGCCCCGGCTGCGGGCTTCTGTACTAAATCGCTCTTTATCTATTCTATTTCTCTACCATGCTCGGCCTTGTGTGCGATGCACCCGTGATGGGCTCTGGGGATGGTGTGAAAATCGATGACCAAAACCTACATACATACACAACCACACATACACACCCACAGCGCACCATATCCACCCGAAACGAGCTGCGACCCTTTCGCCAGCTTGTGATGTGCCCTTCCAGCAGCTGGCTATCGTGAACGGTTGTACTCCTTGTACGCCAGCACTAGCCACAGGACGCTGTCAAGTCCGAGAGCGCGTAACGAACCCCACATCATCGCCATTGTCCTTCGCGGCCCTCTTCGCGCACTATGCGATTGTTTCACGCTGCCAGCTTCTCACGATTGCGAGATGCACTTCAGCACTTGCGGATTGGTAAATTAGTTTTCATTAGTTTCGCTCTCGCATCTACTCCACCTTGCTTTCGTTCTTTCTGCGTTCAATCGCTTCCTTCGATTACAAAAGCTCGGTTGCTTTGGGACGCTTTCCTTTTGCGCGTTCTCGTTCTCGTTTTCGCCCCCCAGGGTCTTGCTCGGATTGCTTGTGTTTGATTTATCGTATTTTGTTTTTATTTTTTTTTCATTTCTCTCTCCAATCTCGCGACCGATCTCACAGTGTCCGAGCTGTGGTTGCTTGCTCGCACCCTGTTTCATCTCGTTTTGCTTCAGTTCTACTTTGTTTTCGGTTGGTTATGCGACGCTAATGCAACTGATTCGCTAGAGTAAGGGCAGCTTCCGGTATTTGCCCGAGGACCGTCAGCAAAACGTTGAACGATACCGGCGCTCAAGCCCGATTGGTATGCCGCGGGAAAGCCGATCGAACAAAATCCTGACCGACCATTGGCTACACGAAAGAAAAACGCGTGCCTCAGTCAAATCCCAAACCTGCTCTGTTTATTGGATTGCTGCATTCGGTGCGTTGTGCATGGAACTTACACAGACACTTAGCAGTAGATTTGTTTCTAGTGTTTTGACATATCCAGTTTTCTTACTTACTCTTGCCAGTTAGTCGCTATCGTGAGTCGAAAAGATCTTACTGTTGCAGCTTCAGCAACGTTTAGCTGCAAAGGCTTCCCTATCCAGCAATAATTGGACCTATTCGGTAGTTTCTTAAATTTTCGATTGTCTCGTCTTCGCGGGTGGATTTATTTTGCCACGCTTAACGTCAAGTTTTACAAAGAAGCCGTATGTCTTTTTGAAGCGTTACCAAGCTTCTCTCATCTGTCCTCCATACACTCCATCAACATTCGCCCCGTGCAGCGAGTAATCCACTTCACTCGCTTTATTATCAAACCGTGCATAGTAAGACTAGCAACCGTATCATGCGAGTGTTGTTCTTCTTCTGATAATAAGCGTTGAAAACGTCACAAAGCATAAGAAACAAGAAGTACCTCAACGTTTTCATAACACCGTCATTTGGCAGCCGCTAAAAGTTTCGCTCTTCTCTCCACTTCACAATAAAAGAACAGATTCTTCTCTGAAAGTTGTGTGGGACGAAAGGACGAACGTTTGCCGGAACACGCGCCATTTGGGTCAAATTCAATTCGAGCACCATTTTAAAATACAATTTACGGTGTTCCCACTCGCTCTCGCGGTCGCTCGCCCACCACTGTAACTGCACTGTAATTGGGTTATGCAGCGCGCTTGAAACAAATACCATCATCGCCCATCGAATGAACGCCTAATTAGAAGCCAGTCGGCTTCGGAGAAATGGCAGCCAGCGTAAGCGGAGTAACTTTCAGGCATCGCAACTGAGCCCCACTTAATGGATGGTAGAAAATATGATTACGATCGTATCTGGCACGAACTCAAGCGGGTGTGACGGAAACTGAGGCGGATAATTGTTGCTTTTTAATTTTGCTAGCTTTTTGTCGCCTCCGAGCGATGCCTTGCCTGCCAGCCACAATATGCTGTTAGCGGATGAGTTGATGCTTCATTTACTCGGTGGTATTTCCTTACAAAGAGCCTAATAACGACTTCGGTAGCACTCGTAAAACCACTGACAACTTCCTCTTGGGAGATACTTTTAACGGCGCACTAATGATGGTGCAAAGCAGCCACCGCTGCTGCACAGTTTGTTTCAACAACCATACAACTCCACTCCGGTTATCCCTGGCAAATGACAGCAATTCCAAGTTAATCTGAATTCAAACGCCTTAAATCCAGTTCCCCCCAAGTTACAACGTAAATGGCATTGCACGAACCACATTCAAGCAAAATCGAAAGGACGTTAATCCAGCGACGGCCGTGAAAGCTTACGCGCCATTCGCTTTGTGAATTGTTTCTGCTCCATCTGTTGACTAATCATTTATTACATGCGAAAGTATGCGCAACGCGCAGCCCTGGTTTTGGTTTTCTTTTGCCAGCGAGCACTTTTCGCCCACGTATTCCCAAACGTGTGTCTCGAACGGGCTCGAGGAAAGCAATTGTTACGCGATTTGTCTTTGGTCTTTACCGTTCGAGTTATACTTTATTGGTTTTTCTTATCGTTAGCTCGACAATCTTATCGTGTGACTCGGGCGTTGTGGATAAAGGACACCGTTCGCAGCCATACATCAAAAAGATTTGTTTTTAAACGCCTCGAGCAGCTTCCTGCTGGTGCGCTACTCGCTAAGCTTCTGGTTATGGATTGATATTTAACTAGCACGTTTTTATCGGCTGTTAAATTGCTCGAGAACGTGCAAAGGTGACAGAGACATTAAATTTTACGTCCAAGTTTAACATACGCCGCTGTAAGTAAGCACGTGGTGGATTACACAACCACGACGTTGAAGTAAGCTGGATTTGTGTTGCTCACCTTATCGACAATAAACTAAATATGCGCCTGTTTTATGCTCCCAATGAAAAACCAACCAATAGCGATGGTAATGCTGAGTAATGGTAGCTTCAAAAGTTGAACAATATTTCTTTAGATTACATTATCTCCTTGTAAAGATCAAAATTAAAACATCACCTTGTACAAGCTGCATTTGTACTGTAATACTCGGGCTACATATGAATAGCAGATTTATAATATAGAGCTATCAATACACCTCACAGGAACATACAACTTGTAATACGACAATTGAGACACAAAGTGGTTGGGATAATTTTTGTTATTTTAACGTAACGGACTGGTTCACCATTGTTCAAATACCTGTCCGGATGCAATTTATCGAGCATTCCTAGATGAACTATTCCTAGTTGATAGAGCTTCAGGACCCAATCATTGCCATGGTGCTGAAAGGCAACGGTTTGATTGATACAGCCGCCATGTGAATTCACTTTAACATCCACAAAACCTGACGAGACACCCGGTTCTCAGAAAATACCACGAAACAAAACCCCCACAGCGTCCCAGGCTTGCTGACGATAAGGATCGATTACACAGTTTTCAGAACAATTTCGCCAGTCAGCATAATCATGAACTATCTGCCCCGGGGTGTCACACGATGGCCGCTTCCTTTTTCCTCTCTTTCTCTCTCTCTCTCTCTCTCTCTTATTTAGGCACCTCATGATCTTTCACCGAGGCCTGGGCTAAGCGTCAGGCGGAAAGGCTGTAAAGCATCGCAATCTTTACCTTTCAAAAGAGGGATCAATATAATTAACCACCCCCTTCGGGAAAACCATTGACCGACAATGACTTTCGAGTTTCCGAGCACCGTGCTCGAGCGGGCGCTTTCGTGCTCAAGCCAAGTGTCACTTGCTTGCGGGGTGGAAGCTTTCTTTAATTCGCACACCACACATCCCCATCAGCAACAGGCGACCCCGTCATAGGCACCCCCGATTTCAAGGGCTTTTGTGTGTTCTAACACCTGCCCAACGAAAACATGCCCGGCGTTCCCACGAAACGTGTGCGTGCGTGCATCTGCCCTCGAACTGCGTGGGAGGAAACCGAAGCCCATCCAATTCAGCACCAGCTGACAGGCATTAGGGGCTCATAAGTGGCTCGGTTCGTTAGCGACACAAAGAGTGCCGGGCCGGATGCCGACGGAGACAGGACGAAAGATAGAGAGAGTGAGGGAGAGAAAAAAAGCTCCCTTGCGGTCAACCACAGCAGCAAGGTCGATCTGCATTCAAAGGGTCGTCCACATTTTGAATAGATAGAACCACCCGGGTACATTACGTCGCCATCTCATGGCCTCCCGTGGCCGAGGCTCAGCGGATTCTTTCTTGATGGCTTTTGGGGTATTTTTGCAGCACGGGTGCTGGGAAAAGTCTTTGAGCATCGCTTAGGGGATGCGGAAATTTGTTTGCGTTGCTCCCTGTGTCCGTGCCATACGAGTGCTTGTTTATAAACGTTGACCCCGGAGAAGATGGACCCGAAAGCACTCGACATCACTCTCTTGGGCTTGCGACGGTTGGCATGATTTATTAGTGCATTCATGTGGAAGAACATCACGCATGAAAGCTTGCCACAAGGCGCAAAAAAAGCACACACACACACATAGAGCCACAAGGATCAACCCGTGACATGAAAAAACGGACAGCAAGCTTACGATCACCCAGCGCTGGGTAGGATGAAAACGCCACCGCCAGCTGCAACAGCTCGCAGATCATCCAGAGCTCTTGACCTGAATAAACCAGAACCATAATAGTTGCCCACTGCACCCGTTCTGGGGCAAAAGAAGGAAAAGAAAGTGAAACGGCAAAGGTGAACAAGAGGGAAAGAGTGTGTGTGTGTGAGAGAGAGAGAGAGAGAGAGATAGAAAGAGAGAGAGAGAGAGAGAGAGAGAGAGAGAGAGAGAGAGAGAGAGCAAACACGAGATACTACATCCATGGTCGGAGTAGGCCGGAGTGTCCTCTTCATCACATGATTGGATGCAATCCAGTTCTTGGCAATAACATACGACTTCTTCAACGCCACTCGGCATGCAGCAATCTCTGCAACGTTGGATGCACGGGATGGAATGCATATTAGCAGCTCGCTCCTCTAGCCAATCGATAGTACGGCCGTAGCTGGCTCGTTTCGCGTTCGCAATGCCGTGCTCTATTTACTTTAGCGTTGTTTACTTCTGTTTTCTACTTGCTACTTCTTCTAATGCTGCTACTAGTGCTACCGCTGTTGCTACTACTACTTCCTCTAACACTTTGCCGCTCTAGACACTAGCCTTTTACTATTAGATAGCGGATGCATTTTTAATCACCTTTGAAACGAGTTTCCATAGCGCCATAGAACGTTCGAACCATAGCGTTATCTACCGAATCTACCAAACACGCACACAGACACGAAACACCTTCACGACGCTCCAGATCTGCTGCCATCAGCGGCGATCGGGAAGCCAACACAGCAACACAATGCCGCAACCCCAAAAACTAGAATAGCTCGTCGTATTTCACTGTTTCTCTTTTATCTTCCTTTCCTTTTCTACTTTTGCGCATTCTCGTTACAGAAAGAGTTATTTTTGGGTAGAATAGATCCTGGTTCACCTCGCGGTGAACGTAAAATGTCTTCTTCTAGTTCTTCCTCAATGAAGACTAAGTGGCTAAAAGCGTTTCGTAGCCTGAAACCGGCAGGTTCGGCGAACGATAGGTAAGTGGAATGGTGTTTTCTGGCTGTCGTAGCGTTTGAATGTCCTGTCCTGCCCAGTGTTTCGTTTGGTTTCGTTTTGTTGCGCGAATTTTCCGCTCCATCCTTACTCCCATCGATACCGCGGCAGTCGCTCCTGGCTCCCGACGCGTCCTTTACCGTCTTACATACCCGCGCGCGACGTTGACTTCGTACCGTCATACCAAATATCTTAAGTTTCAAGTTTCTTTCTTCGCATTTATCGCTCGCTTTATGTTCGCTGAACGTTCCATTCCGATCCTGGCCTTTATCTTACCTCACCTTTCGCGTTCGCTGATGACTTTTCCATTTTCTGCTGCGCGAATTACTCACGCCCTCGCCAGGCCACAATCCTTTAAAACTCCGCTCCGTTCCCTGTCCCTCGGGCGTCACGCTTTTTAAACCCCCCGTGCATCCATTGCTCACACTCGAGCACAACTCTAACCCACCATCCAGCCCCATCACAACTCTCCTCGGATCACACCACCTAGGCGATGGCACGGTCCATGTTCATTACTGGGAACCATCCATTAGGGCGGATAGGCCCATTTCAGGCGTGCGCGCAAATGGTTGTAGTGCCACGGTCTTTCAAGAATGCGACTGTCTGCAGGGCATCATCATTCGCTTTCATCGCGGAGGATAACACATAAAGGCGGCGTATAACCTTGCTTTTCTATGCTAACACTGCCCGCTTACCATGGGTGTTGGCGGGAACGCCGGTAAAAACCCGCGGGCCGGGTGCGATCCTTGAGGATCTGTGTCAACGTGGGGGCATCATTTTCATCTTCTTCAGTAGCTCCAGCTACCCGTGAATTAACTGTTTTCTCTCGCACGCTTTTGATCGCACCCGGGCACGTTGCTACGGTTGCTGTCTGCATGGTTCTCGCAGCCTTTGGACGGGTGCGAAAGCATTTGCTCCGATGACTTTTAGTTCCTATTGTCATGGATGAACGCCAAACTTTATGAGAGGAAACATTGTAACGAGGCTAGCGGTGTTCCATTGTATGGTGAAAGCTTACGGGTTCGCGAGCGCTTGTTAGAATTATGAGCCGATCAATCGTAAGCTTCTTAACGAAATTAACCATAACTACTATTTTTACATGGATACGAAGTCTTTTTTTTGTTGCGAATTGAACTGTTCTTGCGTAAATAAATTGCCATCATTAAAATGCTCACCTCGAGAGTTGTAAACATCGATCGAAGATAGTATCGGATAATTGTTGATATAAATATCAGCCTTACGTGAGATATGATATTTTCGTATTGTTTTGCCAATTTGACGGTAACACTTATGAAAAACTCACCGTGACAGTCGCAATCGTTAGGTACACACGTTAGCATGCTGTCCTTCGCCATTCTCCCCACGAAGATATGCGCCCATAAAACCGTTCTAGCTAAGCAAACCCCTTTTTCCAGTGTGGCGAAACGACCCAATGTACCGAATAACTATAACTGTCACCTTTGATCGTGATAACTATCATCGTTAACAAACTCTTTCATTTGATTTCTTTATTGCCTTCCTTTTACTTTTGCAATTCGGTAAACCCAATTAGTACCAAATCCAATCAAATGTACCATGCTGTGTCAACGGTGTTGACTATGAGGTAACAACATTTATACGGTTATCATGCAAATACTATGAAATATCCTACTGTATAAACATATATATTGCTGTCGTAGTGTGTGCTCAATATGTAACCCTCTGATAAATATATATATAATCTTTATTTTTTGCCAAATCGGTATACGTATAATCCTTCTAAATAAACATTTGACTTGTAGTTGCACCGTAACGACCACGACTTCCCGTTCTTCGTGAGCGTTAAACTAGTACTATTTGATAGATATCCTTTGCTAGCGTACATCGTCTCTACTTAGCGAGTTGTTTCCAACGCCACGAGTTTTGGATGGTTATTTGCCTTAACCCCATAACATCGCTCTACTAACATAAAAAAAAATAAATCTTAGCTAAACTAGCTCCTGTCTGAGTTTAAAAACGTTCCATAGAGTCAAAATTCAATAGAGTTTTCTGCAATATTTGGCTTATTATGATATCAATATGTTAGCATCGCTTGTATTTGGTTTTGTTATAGTTTGCTTACTACAGAACAAGGCATCGAAATGTACTTTGAATCTGTTGAGTTACGCATTTTGGGAATCTATTTTACGTTTGCTGAACAAAATGCTTTTTGACTTTGGTTCTTTAACCCACTATACTTTGCTTATTATTGCTTTTTATTTTGTACTTTCGTTTGATACCCTTTGAAATCATATCCCATGAAGGAGAAGAATACAATGCCCACGCATCAACAAAACCAGCTCTTTTCATCTAGATATGATGTTATGGCGCACTGCGTGCGAAAAAAAGTCCCATTTTTCCCTTTTTTTGCTCTGGAGCTATTGCTATTTGCTGCCAGCTGTACAGTATTGAATATGCATCGGTAAGCTAAGCGTAATGTAAACGTGTCCCTTCGCATAACTCCATCCGTCGTGCGCACGATTGATGCGAGAAAGTACACCAGTACTCTAATTAGCACCAAAAAGGATCGCGTCACCGAACCGCGCCATAGATTCCTCGTGCCGGTTCGTGCGCCATTGATCCATGTTCCCATTATTTCGAATGAGTGTCTACATGCACGTATGCCGTATGGTTAGCGAACACATCGTACACGCCAGCGCTCTAATATCGTACCTAACTACATTCTTGCAGGAAGAGCGGTAATGGAGCACAAATCCGCTTCGATGGCACCGACAACCACAATTTGCAGGAGTACACCTACAAGAAGATCACACCATGCGACGTTTGCTCGCAAGTTCTACGAGGTAAGTGTTCACAGTCTGAATGCGATCGATTCGAATGCGATTCCTGGCAGCGGAATCGGTCCAGTGAGCAACACAGAAAGGAGAAGACAACAAAAACACGAACGAACAATAACTCTCCACCGTCCGACATGGGTGACCTGACGGACAAGGACATTATGGGGTGGGGGAGGTCCACTTGATTTGGGGACCTCATTTTTATGCCACCGGCTCGGAATAGACCGCAACAACTTTCAACTCGCTGTGCGATAACGAAGTACGGGGCCATTTAACGGGGCCTATTAGGCCGAAAGTCGTTTTCCATGTGCAATGTGCCGTTTTGCGCTGAATTATAGATGCGGATCTCAATCATCTTCCCAATCCTCGGGGCACTGGGCAGCCCGAGTGCCCGAGGCACCGAGACCGTGTGTTACATTCATGAAGAATGGCAGTTGCAGAAGATGTTCTGCGCTGTACAGGCCCGCCGTTAAATTATTCACTTCCGCTATCATCCGGCACGGTTGCGGAAACTTTTCACCTCGTGTCTCTCGCTTTCTCTCTCTCTCTCTCTCTCTCTCTCTCTCTCTTTCCCTATCACTCTTGTCCAGGGCCATCGGGTGGGCTATTTTTGCCCGCAACACGTCGGTCCTGTTAGCGGTACAACTTCCTGCTTCGTAAATCAATAAACTAAATTTGCCCGAGTTTGCGGAGAAAAATTCCCAGTAGCCACACCGAAACACATTTTGGAACGCGAAAAACCCCGTATCTGGCCGACCATGGAACACGGTTGCGCTCTTAAACATGCCATCTGCACCCGTGAGTGGGATCGTGTATGTGTATGAGGCTTATTTTCTTGCTGGCTAAATGCGTTCCGTTGTCGTTTGCCCGTACAGTGGCTTTCCCATTGCACCAGATTTCGGGGACTCGTGTGTGTCATCTTGACAGGCCATCGTCGTTCGCCCATATCGTCCGGATGGACGGGACACACACACACACACACACCCGAACCGAATCGTCGCTTGGCAGCGAGTATTATAATTTAATTTCCAAATTATGGACAGCACTGTTGAATTGATCCGTCATGGGCGAGTGCTCGGTGTGGTCGGCCTGAGGCGAATAAATTATGCACGGTTATGGAACGCTTGGGACACCCGTCCGGGGAGCTGGTAAGCGCTGTGCTTGGCAGTATGTCAAGTTTTCTCGTGTGGTTAGAGCACATAAAGCACACCCAGCTCCAGCATCCGTGACACCGAAATGAACTCGGCGTGTTCCATTACCGGGAGATCTGTTTTTTTTTGCTTGCCCGTTCGCTTGCCCGACATTATTGGCAAGCGCAACATCGATGCACCTGCTGCACAATGCTGTCATTTATGGCCGAACGTCCCTCGTTTCTGCTCAAACAATACGCCGATCGCACACTGTCTACAGGTGTCATTTTAACGTAATTATTCAACTAACGATAGCATTTTTAATTGATTTCACGTTCACTCTCCCCCAGAGACGCGGGCACACCCGTGGAACACGCGCGCAACACGGTCTGGGCATTATGATTAATGAAATTATCCGTTCGCTTTTTTTCGTTTCCTTCTGCCACGCTTTCTCTTTTTGCGGTACGCTAGGACACACCCGGCAGGGCCTGCGGTGCAGAATATGCAAGGTGAACGTGCACGCCGACTGTGCATCGCAGCTGCCCAAGTGTCAGGTGAAGCAGAAGCTGCTTCGCCGCCAGAAGAGCACCTCCGAGATCGAGAACCGGGCCGTCGAGGTCGAGGAAGAAAGTGAGTACGCACCAGCCCATGCCCAGTACGCCGACAAACCCACCTTTTTCCGCCAATTTCTTTGGTTTATCGTTTTTTTTTTGTTATATATAAATATAAACGCCACCAACTCCTTCATCGCCCGGACTGCGTTCACCGGGCGGCATCATCTGTTTCAGCGTCGGATCGGTTGCACCGTGTGTGTAAACCCGATCCAGAGCTGTAATCATTTTGTTATCCATCCTCACATACACCCCCACAAATACACACACACATACAGCGACACTCACATACGTGCTAACCTGTAACTAGTTCCGTCAGCGCGATGGCTGTCGAACACTAACGTACTAATCGGTGACAAATGCCGCTTCCGAGAGTTTCGTGCCGCAGGAAATTGCCCTACCCCGGGGCGGACCCACTGAAACTGCGACATTCGTAGGGTTCCGTCGCCAAAAAATGCTGTGTGCTGTTGCCTGGTAGTTGCCATCGTGTGCGAATGATGTGTTTAAAATGTCAGTATTTGTCAGTGTTCTTTCTTTCTTATTCATAGCTTACGCTAGCCAGACATCGAATGCAAACCTGGACCAAACTCCGAGTTGGTGTGCAAGCACACGAACGACACATAATCACATACCGTACCATTCCATACAGTAGTATTGCTACGCTGAAGAAAAAAAAAATTATGTTCACAGTAACGCCGTAGTTATCATTTGAAGCGACTTATCCTCAGCCTCCCAGCTAGCCAACTATACTCCCTTGGGACAGTTTTTTGTTCCAGCTTCCACGTTTTCTTTTTTTTTCTCTCTCTCTCTCCCTCTTTCTCTCTTTCTCTCTCTTTCTCTCTCTTTCTTTGTTTCTCCATCTCTCTCACTCTCCTTCTCTCGCGTCCGCACACGATAAAATCTTTGACGCAGCTACTAACATCGATCCCTCATGATCCCTCCTCAACAGAACCAACCGATGTCGATCAGATATATCAGGTCCTTAAGCAAGCAGGGGAAATTTCCAGCGGCAAAATTGTTGCCGACCCGTCGAAGGGCCCAGGAGCGACCGGGACGGCGGCTTCCGGACACGGCCAAACTGTCCCGAACCCCCCGCTAGACATTCCCGTAGTGAAAGTGCCTGAGTATCCGGACCGTGCGCCATGGCGGGGACCAGTCAAATCTCAGGGGCCAAATTATCCACACCAGAAACAGGGACTGACTGCGCCCGTTGCAACGGACATGTCAAGCTCAGGTCCGGGAAGCTCCGATCCGAGTGGAGCGTACAGTTATCTTGTTTTTCTTTTCTTTTTTTTCTATTTTTGTTTCTATTCTCTTTCCTGTTACTTTCTTGCCTATATCTCTCCTCTTTACATTCTACTTTCTACATTCTGCCTTCTACTCGCATATTCCGTTTGTCATTTCCGTTTTTGCGTTTCAAGCATCACGGCACGGTGTCGGTGTTTGTTACCGAAGTTTTACTTTCCGCTCATACTGCTCATGATTTTGGTTTTTTTTGGTCTTGTACTCTTCTCCTGTAAGCGCTCTGTCAATGTTTCTGTTCTCTTCCTTTGCCTTCTCGCCCTGTACTGCCCTTTACCTGTTTCTTGCTGCCTAAGTAGTCCGTCCCGAGTCCGTTCGCTTGGCCGCCTGTACCGGGTCAGCCCGAATCTCACCCGTCCGTAGACACTACTCTGCTTAACACTTTCTGTTTCCTCGTTCTACTTCTTCTAGCGCCAGTGCACGCGAGTTTTGCGTTTCTGTACATAGCATCTACAAGCAAGTAGTAGCCACGCATTGTTACTTTTGCTAGTGTTTGACCCACGTTCTAACCCACGAACGATAGGCACAGCTGGAGTTTCTTTGTAGATAGAACCCCCACGTGTTTGTTTCGTTTTCTTATTCCAGCATACTATCGTTCCATTAGCGCACCTTCCGCATTCTATGCATACCCCCGTCAAAAACGGAGATTCGAATTCGCTTCGGATTCGGATCCAGCATCCAGCATCCACGTGCCGTGTAACTGCGCTGACAAAAAACTCAGAATGCGGTCGACACGGTTTACAAAATTCATCCTGGGAATGAAACAAAAAAAACGCAACGAATCAAAATTTCACACCCACACACAAACATGCTTTGGCACCGTCATTTTGTGGATTTGTTTTTTGGTATTTTGGGGGGAGGAAAAAGGGGGTATAAATCCGCCTGCTCGGAATCAAGATATTGATTTGCTACTGATGCATCTCATGTGCCCAATCGCGTTCTATTTCATCGACGACGACGACGACGACGGCCGAGCGTGGGAAGCTGGGAGTTGGGAGGATTTTAGATTACCATATTTTTCGCCTCGGAACTTGCACCACCGAAGATAAATGTTTCCGATAACTCCGTTTGTTTTTTTTTTGTTCGATTTTCGGTTTTTTGCCGTTTGTACCGACGTATAATCGGCAGCGCTAATCAAATAATTGATCTCGCCAGCTTCCGATACGTCGGCCATCGCTCGCATAATTGCATTTCCTGTACACTTCCGCACACTCATGCTCGCATTCGGAGGGAAGGGCCGGAACTACCAACCGGAACTATAAATTCAACTCACTTGCCGCGCCGCAAATGACCGCATTAAAAGTCACCTTGTCTTGTCCCTTCACATTGGCCAGATATTCGCGTTCCGTCACAGCCCACCGCGTACCAGGCGGGTCCGATCGATTCCGGTGTCCGGCGCCGACTGTTTGCAGGTTTCCGACCCATGTCCGGCTTTGGCGTGTTGCGGTTGCGATCGGCGCAGCATCGATCGATCTCGCTACCTGAAAGTAATTAATTGCATTCCTTTCTGTCTTGCCTTTTATTTTTCTTTTTTTATTCTCGTCGTGGTGTATTTTTGCTGTCATACTCACCCGCATTCTTGTTTTGCCGTATGCATAGACGCGTCGCTCGGGCGGCGGAACCGGAACTGAAGTTTCTTGATTTTTTGCCTCGTCCCTAGTATCGGTTTTTTTTATTGTTGTTTCGGTTGCCCCGGAAAGTTTCAATGCAAACGTTTTGGGGTTTTTTTCTCATTCGTTTTAACAAAACTACAAACCATCCGTTTTTGTTTTTCGCTAGTCACAGCCATTTGCCAGTTTGAGAATCTCCGTCGGATTTTTCTATTGTTGTTTTGTTTTTGTTTTTGAATTAATTTTCCTGTTTTGCCATTTGTCGTGTCGGTTTTGTGAAACATTTTCCCGCTCCATTGTTCGCTCTCGCTCATCGATGCTACATGATATTTCCTGCCCGAAATGCACCCGCAACCAGCGCAATCGCTCATTGTGTATGCCATGTTGTTGTTTCATCCCGCTTGTACCATGTTCTCTGCCCTAACCGTGCACCTGCACCGGTTCCTTCCTGTTTTTTCCCGCAGGCGGAGGCCTCCATATGTTCATAATGCATCTAGCCTTGAACATGTGCAATCGCATATTAGTGTGTATGAGTGTGTGTGTGTTAGGCGCAGCAACTCTTGCTTATCCAAAGCCAAGCCCGTAGTCATCGACTCCCACCGGCAGTGCAGTGGTGCACCTTCCAAAGCGCCGACAGAAATGCATAACATAGCACGAGCAACGGTTAATCGATCGCGATACTCCGATCGATCGGCAATGCAACAACAAGGGTCACCCGCCAACGAGAAACCACCCACAACAGATGAAAAACCAATTATACTCGCCCATCGCGCCATTGATGCGCGTTTTGCTCCCACTCGGGTCGATGCTTTCCATGCGATGCTGCACAGCATAAAAATTCCCACGCGTTCCAACCGCCGAGTTTCACCGAGGCACTCGATTGTTTAGCGGGATTTTCCTTCCACGATAGTGGAACCCCCGCCATTGTCGAAAGCTTCGCGATGTGCACGGTCGGATGAGTTTAAAAGTGCTCGAAAGTAATCGACTAACGTTCGCTTCGCCTTCGCTAACCCTACTAACCTTGCCGGGAACACTTTGGCGTGACCTTTGCTGAAATGATCGCTTGGTGTGCTGGTTTCGTTTATTTTTTTGTTGCGTCTTTGGCTGGGTTTTCGAACTACTAACCTGCATTAACTGCGTGTGGAATGCCACCCCCGATTAAGGAGGGAGCTGAGCCGTACCGTATTGCGTCGTGTAATTTTAAGTTATTATTGTTCTATTTTTTCTTTTTGTCTTTTTTTCTACCATTTTCTACTCTCTAGCGGAGGAAGATGACATTATGATTTCGACGCGCCCATTCGGCCAGCCGCTTTGCTTCGTGGTGGAGGAACCCCCTCCAGAGGAGTCGCAAGCGAGCAAAAAAGATGGCAAACGCAAAAAGTGACGCACACAAGCAGTGGGTTGCGAAACACTTCTTAAGTAAGACGCGCCAGAACAAGCTGACGCCGGTATCACCAAGTGACCGTGCCGTTACAGATCGGCACCGGACAAGCCTACACTCACCAGCCCTTTAAGGGCATTGATTGATTCGATATAAGAACTCAACTCCCTGTCAACCCCACAACAAGTTGTACCACATCTCGTGTGCATTCACCCGCGTTGTGAGGCGCGTTTTGTCGCTTTTGTACGAGTGTTTTCCCTTCGAGAACGTCCGCGAGCGGTCTAGTTGTACGATATCCCCCGCCCCCAAAATGTTGAACCCGATTTGTTCGATACTCGTTAAATAAAGTGTTAATTTCGAAGCCACCCAGTGAGGAGCGAGTTCCCGTTTTAGCTTTCTCTGGTACGTAACACAACTCGCCGCGGGTTGCGAAACGGACTGTGTTTCCACGCGAAAACCAAAAAAAATAATTCATAAACAAACGCAACCCTTCGGGCGCATAAACGCTGCATTAATTAATGAAACGCGGCGCGGCGAGCAGTGTACGCTCAATCAAACGCTCAGTCATCATCATGGCCATCGCACTGCCTTGATTGGTGTTATTTTTCGCTCAACACAAAAGCGAACTAACGGTGGCAATAAATATGGCTTCCCGGGGCTTTTGTCTCGATCGTACTCCCGATAGCTGAACTTGCGTTGTTATTATTTTCTCAATCAACTCGCCTTCCCTTGTATCGAACATGAGTTTGAAACCGAACGGTGGCGTCTAAAGCAAGCATTTTAGCCAGTTGCTCTACCGATTTGTCGTTCTTTCTTTACCCAGACTGAACGGCCGGGATCATTTTGAGCAGGTTTTGGGTGGCTGCAAGTGCCTAAAAGAACGACCAGAGAGCGTCAACAAAAGCCCTTTTTTCCCTCGCAGCAAAAGAAAACTGATTAGCGAGACTGCTATCGAGTGGGCTGTGATAAATGCGAACGGTAAAGCTACTAATGCTACCGGAACACGAACCGTACCCAAGTTCTGGCTCCTACTCATTATGAGGATGCGAAAGCGCCTTATCGAGATTTGCGAAAAAAAAGCTCTCTCTCTCTCTCTCTCTCTCTCTGTCACACACACACACTCCTACACACGCGCACATATATTTCGGTTGCATGCAACAATAGGACACCGTGTAAGCCAAATGCATAGAAAACGAGATAAGCTCAATAAATATCGAACCGGGGCATTTGCGGTGCCCTTTGGCAGGCTTTTTCCACATCCGAAATGCTCCAACGAGAAAGCCTCCATCTCCAGCTCGTCCTTGTATCAGTGTGTCGATGTGTGATAACAAACCCGATCACCCTGAACGATCATTTGTTCTATCACTCGTTTGTCTGTTTGTCTTGAAAACGATGTTCTGTGCTATTTCTGTAACGCTCTGTGACTGTACATTCTCCCTTATCTGCTCGTTGTATGGTATCTCTCTCTCTCTCTCTCTCTCTCTCTCTCTGATTCCTTTTTTAATGTGTTTCTTCCTTCTCATTCTAACTGTCGCTCCCTCTCCATCTATACCGTGTTTGCTGTGTCCCGTGCTAGTGGATGTAATTCTCTTCTCGATGCTGCCTGCCAATGTTTCAATTGGTAGACATTATTTTTCCGAACCCGCCCGGGGATAAGCTTTTCCTTTCCACATTCGTAAGCAAATGAAGAAATGCGCCCGGCGCTCGGGTGCGACGACACGGGTACAAGGAAACACATTAAGCCGAATATGAAAATTTGTTCTCGGGAGTATTTGCACAAATTATACGAGCTTTTCATCGCCCCGAAACGGTGCTAGCGTTTTTTTTTATTTCCGTCCCCGGGGCTTCCCACTGCGCAAGGGCTCCGGTGCGGAAGGTTCGATGGATCGAGATCCGGATCATTAAAATACGTATTATGCAAAGGAAACAAACATACTGCCCATTATGCTCCGCGCGGGCTGTTTGTTTCATCTTTACCGTACCTTCTAACGCTAACGAACAGGGAAGCGAACGGCGCCAACCCGACACTGGGATCCATTTATTTCCTTCGAACGTTCTGCACGCAGGACCGACATCGCAGCGGGGAACAACGTTCGAATAATGAAAGAAAATGAGGATTAAATACGTGAAGCAAGACAATACATTCCAACAAGCGCGTTAAGCGCGCTCGCAGTCCGGAAGAAAATTTACGTACCGTTGGATGCGTTGCAGAATAGATGTTACTGTTATGAGAGATCGTTCAATTTTACAGACCCAAGCGCTCATGTTCGTGCGGATTAGCTTCATTTCAAGGGCTTTTAAAGTTTTACTTGCCATGTCAAAGGAACACCGATTCGCTTTAAAAAAAAGGCAAAGACTTTATTGCAAAACTCAACGACTACAGGGCATTCTTCTTGATGAAACAGTTTTGCTGCTATACCATTACGGTTTTTGTTTTCAATCTTAATGTGCTCATCATTGCCATCAAATAAGACATACATTCTATACATATTACGCTTTTACTTAAAAACTTTCGTCAATACATTATTATCATCAATCCCACATCGAACGCCGTATTACAGTGCGATAAAAACTGCGTATAAGAAACAACATGGTGACAAAGCATTCTTCCACGCTGGTATCGTATCTCTCTTGTGCATTATTGTTTCATCGTCAGGCTTTTGTTTGTACATCGCGATCCGAACAGCTTTATTCCACAAAACCACTCAATCCCGTGCCATCGAACCCTCCCGTGCATGTGTACCTTTGGTGCATGTTAACTGTTTATGTGTGTGAGTAGTTTTTGTGTATCGCATTTTTAAATTAAATTTTTCTAGTCATCATCCTCCCTTGGGCCGCTCACAATACACTTTGCAGCTGAGGAAAGCTTTCGCTATCGCACTCGCGAACAAACACCAGGCGCCTCCATCGCCACACACGTGGCCCGCCCAAAAATGTCACCGTCATTGCTCAGCCCTCGCCCAGCAAAAGTCCTATTCGCAAAACCCTATTCATCAAAAAGCTGCTCCGTCAGCGGCCATATCCTATCTCATCGCCATGCCGTTCGTCCCGTGTCGGCGTAAATCATGCCGCGCATTTAAGCGGCCCGGGTATGATTTTATAATCAGCGTTGAATAATGCAAGTATATCATCGCTTCAAATAATCAACCTCATTTCACCGACACTCCGAAGTTGATCGACGATGCATGTTGGCCATGCACACTCTGGATGGCAGCAATAACAACAAAAAAACATTGTACACTCATTTTTCATTACATCATCCTCTGCCGGCATTATCAGGCAATGTATGCCCGGAGAAACCATTTCAATCGCTGCTCGATGCATACGCAGCAATGTGCCGGCAATTAAATATTCATTGCTTTTTTGTTGCCTCACATGCACACAGCCTCCTGTGATTGGTAAAAATGTAAATCGAATCGTACCGGCATGATTGCATATCAAACAAATAACCGGCCCCTGTTAGCTCTTGCTAACGGGACTTTTAGATACCCGTGTACACGAAAATGCACCCCTCTTTTCGATGCACCAGGAAATGCCATAATTCGGCTCAATACAGTTTCTTTATCGCTATTGCACGGCTTTAAGCACAATCCCCACTGCTGACCAGCCCGTCAAGAAAGCGCCAAAAAAGCGCTCTGCAACTCGCACCGTTATATCGATTAACTCATCAACCACCGACACCAGCTTAGGGCGCTTCTTGACACTGAAGTCAACCCCGACGACTTTCCCGACCGGGGCAAATGGGCTCCGATCAAAAAAAAAATAACTTGGAGCTCCGTTTGGCTACTATCGCATCACGTGTCTGCTGCCCATCTTGCATGCCCTTTGTGCTTTTCTGAACACTTTGTTAGACATTTTATTCGTTCGCTTCTTAGCCCTGCATTACTTGCCGCTTACGTTGAGTTTCAGTGCGACGGCGCTGTGGTGAATCTCAAAAATAATCCTCCGTTACCGTGTCATACTAACATTGTAGCACCGCATTCACCTCGACGCCAAAAGCTGAACCTTAGAATGAAATCACTCAGCTTGGACTCACCAGAATCGTCCGAATTGCATGGGCAAATTCGACGGCGACACCCGGGACCGACCGGTCACGGTGGCCACGGAGGTTCTGGTGGTCAGTTAGAACACAGCACGCCGCCATCTAACAATAGTAGATTACACTGTAAGTATTAGTGAGGGGCGTAAGCCATCGTATTCCTTCAAATCTCCCCCCATTTGCGTTAAGTCTAGCGGGCAGCCTCAATGCACTGCTATCGTTCGGCTGAGCTCCTCGCCTTCCTATCCAAATCTTTGTCCCTTTCTGCTCTCAATCCCCGCTCGTGTCCTTGCCGATGCACCTCAGTCCTACCGGTTGCTTGTCGATTCGTTCCCCTCACAGCGAGAGGGGTCCGAGAACTGAGCAGATCAAACGATTCATCGTGCGGCAATTTCCGACTCTTTAACGGACTACATCAAACAGAAACCTCACATTTCTTGTTATTGCATTCGCCCCGGTACCATCGCAGCACCCTCGAGTCCTTCCGGAACGCAGAGGAAATTCCTGTACGCGACGCGTGGCATGAAGACCGGATCCGTCGATCTGCCGGATGAAATCGAAAAGAGCCTTTCATCGGCCAGCACATCGCCATGCCCATCGCCAGTTCGCCAAAATCAGGTAGCATCCCAAAAACGACGGTTCAGCCCGGGGCAAACCATTCTATTTTCACACTGTGCCAATTTATCGCACCAAAATACTCCTTTTCTGATACAAATCCAGAGGATATTGAGGCTGAATTTCACTGTTATAAAGCTGGCTAGTTTTATGATTCAATTGTTATTAAGAGAGCGTTAATGCCTCCTCATACATCTTACATTTTTCGTTATCATTTCTGTGCAGTTTTTGTTCTAGCTACTAACAACAAAACAATATTTATCATCAACTTTTTTTTTATTTTATCCATAAGAAACAATGTTTTTATTATGTGTCCTTTGCGATTGGTTTGAGTTTTCTATTCTGCCGTGACAACGTTTAATTACATGCAATGTTTATTGTTTAGCGTAGATTCACCAAACTTTGAATGGGGATGGGGAAACAAAATTCGCTTCAATACACGCTGAAATGATTATTCTTGGTTGAACTTCCACTCAGAAATCTCACCGTCTTCTGCCAACAAATCTGTACGTCGTGCTGTACAATTTCAAATCGCGCCATCAGGATGAGCTCGATTTAAAAGCCGGATACAAGGTAAGCGTCGGGTGTAACGTAGGCGACGCACTTTGTTTGACCATTGACAATTTGCCTTCCAGGTCACCGTCATCGATACGTCCGATCCGGATTGGTGGAAGGGAAAATGTCTCGGGAAAGTGGGCTACTTTCCCTCGAAGTATTGCGCCAAACTGGCGGCGTCCGAAAAACCGCTCCAGGTCACACACAACCTCCAGGTGACGGATAACGAGCGTGGTGATGGTACCCTGACGCTATTGCGCGATCAAATCGTCATTCAGGTACAAGCTAGATTCTCTGCAACCACCGTGCGAACTCGCTGATGGGTATTTTACCTCTGTTATCGTTTCTTTAGGTTGGAGAAGAGCTAAACGGTATGGTTATGGTGCGCTCGGCCGATAACCGCCAAGGAGTATGCCCGGTAAAGTACTTACAGGAGGTCTGACAACCGGAAGAGGAAAAACTCGACCGGGATCGCGACAAAGACCACAGACAACATACGGGAGGCACTGGCAAACCCACGACTGGTGCGGCAATGAAAGCGAGCAGAAAAGAACTATCGAGTGGGGGGCCCCGATCGGACGGGCGTGATCAGAAGGACCAATGCCACGCAGGTGGACATCACTATCACCGCGAGAGTCGCAACAACTTCCACAAAACGTACGATCGCAGCTGGGAGAAGTGGGAGAAATTCCGCGAGAAGAAGATGGAAATGATGAAAGCCCACAAGTACAACGTGGAACACCGACTCAAGTACGACAACCAGGAGCGTATCCTTTACCGACACCACTTCAACTACTACCCGGTCAAGCGACCACGTCCGCGCAAAACGTCCCTCGAGCCCAACTGGTACACGGAGAACATCTACTCGAATCAATCCATCGACAACTCGGATGGTGAGCTTGGTGTGGGCTTCCCTCGAACCGGTCCACAATTGCTGGGAGCGACCACAACGGGTGGCCATGATATCAACGGCAACATGAGCATGGGCGGACTGGAGGACGACGGCATTTTCACCATCGATGGTCACTTCGAGCGGCGGCATCGATATCCCAAGTCGAACAGCTGCTGTTTTGGAGTTAACCGCATGCGTGACATTGACGAGGTGGAAACCGGCCTGGAACGTGACGGCTGGAGTGAGCGTTATCCCAAGATCCCCAAGTCCTACTCGTTCAGCACCTCGCGCAGTATGGGAGTAGGATTCAACATGGCCAAGCTGTACAGCCGCAACAGCTTCGAGATGCCAGAGTTTGCTGGGCATCGTCGACGACAACTGGACGGCGGAAGACCGATCGTGAGAATGTGTGATCGCGAGGGTTGCTTCAACGAGACGTGCTTCAGCAAGGACGAGAAGAACTTCTACAACAACAACAACATCCACAACATCAACAATAACAACAGCCATACCAATAACAACCACATCCACAACAACACCAGCAACAACAACAACAACAACATCAACAGCTACCACAGCAGCAGCAACAACAACAGCAACATTATAAGCGAGTGGAATCTGCGGAACCGCAATAACTTGCGCGCAGGTGTTGGCGTTGGAGGTGAAGGTGTTGCCGCTCGACCGCAATATGTGATGGAGGAGGACTTCGATCTGTTTGATGAGGATGACGACGATGATGGTGAGGATGACGACGAGGAGGATGATCGTGATCATGACGATCAGGAAGAGGTGGACAGTGAGTTGAACACGCTCTACGCCGAAGATCGCCACTCGATCGCGTGCGGTGACTACGGTGGAGTAGCTCGCGAGTTGTACGGACGTCCGTCACGTTACGGTGTGGACCACACGGTCGATCCGTACCGGTCGGAACGACCGAAACCGATACGAGGCCCGTTTAATCGCATGGTCGATTACGCGGACGGTAAATACTCCGATGACTACCGGCGGTCGTTCGAGGACTTCTTCAACCAGAACTGCTGCATCGAACGGCACCACCGACAACTGCGAAAGGGACCAGTAACGCCGGCGAAGAATAAGAGCATGCTTGAGGTGAAGCCACCGAACCGGTTCGACGATACGTCCTCGGACTCGACCGATCTCGAGCTGGATGACTTCAACTTTGACTTCGAGAAGTACTGGGAGGAGTTGGAGAAGCCATCACCGACGTCCCCGAGTGAGCTGGAGGAGCGCAAGAGCGCAGGGCGAAGCGCGATGGCTGGCGGACCGGCCAAGAAGGTGAAGAACGTCAACCTGAACCGGTGCTACAACAACGGGACGGTCATTGACATCTACCACGATGACGATCCGTACCACCGCGATCACTATCACTATCGTGAAGGTGCCGGCAAACTGCACAACCATGATCATCGCCACCGTGCCAACACGACACCGAGGAGTAAACCGTCGCGTCACAAGGTGTACCCTTCGGAGAGAGACCGGGACTTGCGAGTACGCGAAGATCCTGAAGATGTGCCTCCATCCGGAAGCGCCAAGGGACAACGGCAGGGCAGCACTAAGACTCTCGATGCCGCGGGGAACACGATCAGCAGCAACACCAACGCGATCAGCTTCCTCAACAACATCTTCTCCATTTATAAGCCGAACAAGTACTCGCCCTTGAACTGCCATGTCGAGCAAAACTACCTAAAGACCATTCCGGCCAAGAAGATGAACATTGTGGCGAGTTCGGCCGCCCGGCCACTAGGGGCGGCCACTGACAGGCAACACTCTACGACCACCGGAGGTGATGGATCCTCCACGAAGCGTCCTCTGACGGTGCACCCGGCCAAACCTTCGGTGGCGTCCGTGGCCAGTGCGGCGAGACGTAACGCAACGCGTCCACCATCGACTAAGGATCCACAGGCTCGGTTCCAGATCATCCCGGACAAGACGGGCGTGAAGATATCGCCCCTATACCGGCTGGACGCTCAGGATTACCGGAGGGCGCGCTATAAACTCAAGAGCACCTCGCGGCCCTTGTCCTTCTGGTGAAAGTTGCTCGACTGTTCGTACTATTCGGATGGCCGGCTCGATGGGCTGCCGGTGGTGAAAAAGACGCGCCGACACACCAAGTATCTCAAGTACTGATCTCGCTGTCCCACTGGTGTCACCTCGCACGCATCGAACGTCCCACGGCACTCCTGAGGCTCCCTGGAGAGGTTGGAGTATCGCAGCCCCAAAAATTCCTGACCCAAAATTACGCCACATTGCAGGCCACAAGTGCAGGCCACGTGGTCCGACTGAAACGGTCATCGCCACCGAACCAAGCGCAGCCCAAACAGAGGTTCTGGAGACCTCAAGGTGTATCCCTCCCGCCAGGTCCTGAAAGGATTCCCCAACCAGAGCATAATCGGAAGCGAATGCCATTTTATCATCCGTACTTCCCAGCGCACACAAAACGTCATCCGCCACATGTTGTTGTATCATCATCATACGTTGTCATTCGGTGTTCTCTGTGCCAGTGTGTGTCCTAGTCAATGTCCCTACCCAGGCTGCAAGGTGAAACTAGTAGTGAGCGAAAACGCAAAAAAACAAGCAAACAAATACACTCACACACGCATACACTCTCCGCTCATCTAGCCCTCATCCGTGTAAACTCTGTCACAACTCGCGAAACAACATAACCAAACAATTTTGATACATTTTTCCTCCCGTTCGTGGGAAGGAGTTTTTTTACAAAATGCGACATGGACGCGTCCAGACCAACACAAGAAATTCCCCAAGGCGACAGGCAACGTACGGTGGTTCTCTTTGATGTGAAGTTGTCCTAAAACTCGTTTAAAACAAACAAAAAAAAACAAAAGAAACGAAACGAACTCGTGAATCCGCGTGAACTTTGAATCGTCGGCGTATGGTATAAACCCCAAAAACCCATCTTTCATCGACTATTAAACATCTCCCACCTCGTGGAACACGTACACGTGGAAATGTCAGCTCTTGTAAGATAAGATTCTGAATGTATAGAACGCGTGCCCCTAGCAGATACGTTGCAATATACAAACAACGCCAACAGGAACACACAAGTCACGAACTGCTGCATAGCGTACATATTTTTTTTCTATGAAAGTGTTGTAACATTGTCTGTCTCGAACGGTTCTATCGCAAACAAATTCTAGCAAAAAAAACCATACGTTACGAAATAAAAAGAAAATCAAAGTGTGAAAGAGATAGAGAGAGTAAGAGAGAACGAGAGAGAGAGAGAGAAAGAGAGAGAAAGGTAAAAGAATAGGAGAAAACGAAAAAGAATTATCAATCATTGTTACCTGTACATACCCACCACGTTTCGTTGGCTCATTAAGAACTTTTAATATGATCGCGACGCAATAGGACGCGCTAGTTTTTTCTGTATGCTAGGACATTTCAAAACTATAATTGAATTTGATCCTATCGCATAGCTTCATTACCATAACCGCATCGTCATCTTTGTACATTGATTGCAAAGGCTTCACGAACCATTGCCAGTACTCAAAACTGTTCATAACAAAAATCGTACACGTGCATCGGTAAGCGAGCGATGTTGAAATATGACTAACACGTACATACATACATACACACACACGCAACACGAACAAATACAAATACAGAGTGTACATTCAAGCATGCTACCATATTTTGCACACATTTTTCGAGGCCCTAGCGTAGTAAACAAGTAAATTCGGCAGATGTGCCCCTAAGTAGTAGAGCGCCCTCTAGTGTACTGGCTGGCTTTTTTTTGTCTTGTCCGTCTCGTTGCTCGCTTCTCCAGTCCGTATGGACTCGATATTCCAGCCTAATCTTAATTTTACCATTGGATTGACAACGCCTCAACTAGCCTAGTGGACGGGTTTGCACTTGCATTAGCGATCGTTCGTAGCGAAGGTCCTTCCCGTAGACAGACCAATAGACGGAATCTGTTAAATGGCTTTCGAGTGCTGTAATGCTATCCATAGCTTCTGGCTCCTCGATACGGGGATCTCCTCCTTCCGTACCCTTGCGTAGGACAGAACGGTAGATCCCAGCCTTCACTAGTTGGTTTGATCGATCGAAGATTGACTGGAACCATCTCCAATCCGATATGGACTCGCGCTCTTTTCCCATTACCTCGCAGGGACTACTAACCCAGCGCATCTTGCACTAGCGCTGGGACGATAGAATGGCTAACATCAGCGGCCAGTGCATGATTGCCCGGATACTACGAACGCGATAGCAACTTAGGAGTCGCTTCCGCTGCAATTTGGATCAGCTTTTCTCTCGAATCTCCTACGTGGCAGACAACGCGCTTCTGCCAAAACGGCAGAGAATGAGAAAAAGCTTGTTCGGTGGAGCAACCTGTGGGGGCTTCTCTGCGCGAAAGCACTCAAAATCAGTAGCTCATTTTCTGGACTTTTATTGATGTATTCCCTGGTTATGTTCGTCACAACCGATCAAGCACAGTTGAAAATTTATAATGGAATTTGTAACTCCAACCAAAAGCATACTGATTTGATCATTAAATTACTTCCCATCGTGAGTTTTTATAACAGTACCGTGGCTCATCGTTTTTTTTTTGTTTTTCAATTACCACATACCATATTTAGCACATACCAATTACTATATATATATATATATATATATATATATATATATATATATATATATATATATATATATATATATATATATATATATATATATATATATATATGTTGTATACATGAATATGTTCCATTGTTTGTAGCTTGCGTAAAGCAAATCTTTGCAAAACCACTTTTTGTATTAGTGGAACAGAAAGTCGATGCGTTTGTTTTGTCTGCTGTGCATCGAAGTAACTCCGGTGTGCAGATACAGTAGCTGTTCAAATATAGGTAGATAACTTAGGCAGTTTGCGAGAGTTAATAACTGAAGACTAGAATTCCCCTTAATAGCAACAACAACATGCCGAATATCCACACACAGCTCGTAGTGCAGCATCTTAGCAGGTCCCATACAGCTTGCCCATTATTGCGCCTCCATTAAGCGTCCTCTTCTGTAGGCTCCACAGCTGCTTGAACGGGTAGCTAAGCTGCCTGATTTCGCTCCATTTTCTCATACGACAGACATTCACGTTAACTAACTGATACTTCTAGTACTGTAGGTAAAGCTGTTTTAAACTAGTTTACGGGTTAAAGACGAGTAAGAAAGGCATTCTAGATACGACGAGGAGGAGCAAGACGAAAAAGAAGAAGATAATAACGTAGTGACAGAGCCACACTAGCGCTCCACGAAAAATCTCACTTTGTTTGTTAACTAGAGAGTAACAGTTATGCCGCATTTCTTTCTTATGGCGAATCGTCCCGAGCGAACCGTCGTCCCACGTGTGCACACGTGTGCACAATCGGGCGTTTGTCGCGATCGATCAGCGTAGGTGGATCGCTGTTTCACGAGGTGATCCAATGATTATATAGCAGTAGCGGAATTATGCGCTTACCGCTATCCAATGTCCTTTGATGACAAGGCACAAGCACATGGAATAGCAAACACACATCCAGTCTTCGTCCCATTATGGCGTTGCCGTGACGACCCTGCGGTGAACATGGAGGAACACACGGCAACGAGCCCATATTTTAGCCGAAGATACCAGCATACATTCAACCGCATACCAGAGCTTACCGTACTAGTTTTTCCCCGTAAGCAGGTACACTTTTAGCCAAGTACCAAACACTTTCAACATAACTATACGATGTATGATGTAGGCCATTTTTAAATTAAAACAGCACCAAGCGATCAAACAACCGTTCCCTCGCACGTGGCGTACAAGAGCGGATAGTAGTACTCACCGAATCATGATCATCAAACTCACCGTAGCACACTAGCACACCCCGCTTAGGCCGTTGGCCCCCGTTCCGTTGTAATCGTGTAGGGAAAGCCACCCATATCGCATACGTGCTTAGACCGAACGCTTCCTTTAGCGAACGCAAAGTAAAAGTAGCCCATGTAATGTCTATCGAACCACACGCAGAACGGTACGCGTATTCCTGTGCGCTACAATACACGAGTAAAGTTATACCAGTAAATGTGATGTAAACTAAGGAGACCACGAGAGGGCGATAGTTCAGCAAAAACACTCATTACGATGCTATTTACATGCGCACACGTACCCACACCCACAATGATACACGCGGCCAACGAACACTGCGACACAGGGTAGAGGTGCAAGAATCACACGCAGCGCTGCACAGCATCCATACGCGCACTTGTTCATTCCGCGAGGCGAGGTGTAGAAAAATAATTCTACCTATTTCCATGGATAATTGAAGCGCTGCGTTCAGCGTATGTCATTTGTTATCACGACCCCAACCTACTTGGTTCAAATGTCATGCTCATTTACAGATTTCAGCCGAACATTTTCACGCCCATTCATCCTGCACCGAGGCGGGTTGAACACCGTTGCCCTTGGTAACCCTTCAACTCCGTTCTCGGTTGCTTTGAGCATCATTTGTTGCACCTAAATGGAGCACAGTTTTACGGGCAGCCTGCTAGACGGCGGAACATTTACGGACGTTCCGTGGATAGAAGTGAAGCAAACACAATATATGCTACCAAGCCCTTCACATTTGCCTTAAGAAAGATAACAAACAGTGGACAATGGAGACGGGGCTAGACACCGATGATGCCGCCTCACGAACTCCGCGTGAGACGGAGCGAAAAGCGGTTAGTCGAGTGCAGCGGGTTGTCTCTGCGTGCCGTTTCGTGGTGTCTCTGCCATATCACACTGTTGGAACAACTCAACAAAAAGAAACTGTTAAGGAATGGTTTGCGTTTTATCCTCGTTTTGATCCTTTTATCAGAACAAAACAACGTATGTGATAACTAACGTTATAGTGTAACATGTTAATGGTGATTATCCACGTACGGACCCTAGCGATGCGGCGTGTTTCTACAGCATAGCGGATGAGCAGATAATATTGGATACACAACTAGATATGGCTCAAAAACTTCCCTTCCACATTTTCCCACATGCATGCAGTGTTTGGTGTATCCCTAGCAAAGGTGCATTCCGAGGATGACGCGAACCAAAACAACTACAGTTGTTTTCGGACGCACTAGTACATGGCTGCATGACGCGGAAGTGGAGCGAAGTCTGGCCTGCCTTTATTCGGCGGTTGATGACCACAAAACATGTAACGCGCTGTTCGTGGGCCGTAGGTAGTAATATACAGAATGCACTGTTTTTGAGACCTAGTACTATGCGGGGCAATGCAAAATTTGAAAAGAGAAATCTAAAAAAAAAAGCATAATGATGTTATCATGTGTTATGATTGTGGTAGTGATTGTTAGTAGAGAGAACCCCCAACTGAACGAATCGTCGTTTTAGGCTTTAACTTGAGCAACACACTGAAAAGCATTCCGCCACAGGCACACAGAATCGTTAAACTATAAACCCGCTTGAAGCTGTTGTTTGCAGGAATATGTTGTTCAATATGGGTGAGTAAGCACATATCTGAGATCGCAAAAATGCCAGAATGAACAGAGCAAGCAACCTATTGCTATCTGGGTCGGCATTTATCAATGAAAGCAGCAAAAGTCGTCCTTGGAATTTACAGTAATACATACGATCGATCGCATGAATTCCATAATTCGTTCGCTGTAAGCCTATTTCTGTAAAATGCACATTTAAAACAATAGGAATGCGTTTGATTTGTTCTTTTTGGTATCAAGAAAGCTTGCTTTTCTAGCTAATACTCGACAAAGTCCGGCATGAATGCCATAAATTATACTGTCAGATGCTACACCCAAACCAAAAGTGCTTCGATTTAATTAGCTTAGAAATATCGGTTCCCACTGCGCACTGTTCCGAACGACGAGCGTAAAAAGTAAAACAGCAACAAAAAATATACATACATATACATATATAAATATGGACACATTCTAGATGAAACAGAAACCCACAAACTTTAACGCAAATGCATTGATCGAACGGAATAGCATATTTTGTGCATTTGCAAAATTCTTCTTTTTTTGGACAAATTTACATTTTGTACGTAAGCGATTGGATAAGAGCGTCGTGGTCGTGGCTTTACGGATAGTTTCATATAAGAGAAGGAAAAAAGGACAACACGTGCGTACGATTCGTCCCACTGCTGCTGAGCCGCGCTGGCGAATCAAAGCCATCGCACCGAATGGGTAACGCACGGTTCATACATGTGGCGTCCCGAATTCCTTCGCCATGTTTTAACAGGCATTCGCTCATCCTTACGGATCATTTTCTACAAATGCAAACTACATACCGTACACTCCAACGTGCACTCGTAAACCAGTGATATAATAGACCCATATGACGTGTGCAAATTATCAAATGACTCTACGAAACCATACCATCATACCCGTAACATAAGCTGACATACACCACGAGCATACACATCCACTACTCACGCTCATTTCCTTCATTCTACGAACTTAACAGAAATAAATTACTTTTTCTCACAACTTTTCGATAGTTTAATTTCGTTGGGCTCTTTATACCTAGAGTAATATCACAACTTGATAGCAAAAAATTTCACAAGGACCAATCGCAACAGCTTAATAGTAAAAAATAAAAACGATGTCATTTATACTTACGTAATAATGTTCTCCCTCATATTTGATCACGCTTAATCGGTGCCCATCACTTCGTAAGCTGATCAACAGGACTGCCTCTTTGAGTGATAGCAGTTTGATCATGATTTTGCAACAAAGTACACATTACCATTAGCCTCGCAGGCCTTCAAAGGTAAGTTAGAACAAAATTACACAACTTTTGGCTAACTTGTTGCATTACAAAAAATATTACTCTGCGGCATTTTTCCATGAGTCGGATTCAATTTAATACTAATCGATTGATGACTCCTCCAAGCTATGTAGCTTGTCCAACATTTCTCAAATCGGCTCTGTATACACTACAAATCGTTTCATGAAACTTATGTTGTTTTATTATCAGAAGTTTGTTCGACTTTCAATTCAAAAAACGACGTAATCTACAGTAGAATTTGATCTGTGTTCAATTTTATTTTCTTTGTATTTTACTATCTCTGTACTTTGATGTTTGCATTTACTTTTTTTCATTTTTCCTCTCTGCTCATTAAATAATTTCATTTTTGCATATTTATACATTTCTTTTAAACGGTAAATCACATGCATTTGACAAACCTGTGCAGAATTTGTCTTTACAACTTACAATAGATCTTCCCTAAACCACCCTGACTTTTGTTCAATTTCCGCTCGCGCAAGCGGCTCCTGGACATACTGAGTAACATACCGACTATTTGCGAAAAAGTGGAACAATGGTCGTTGCATGATTGTAGTCCGTGTGCTTTACACGCCCGGCGGTTCCTAGCGTTGTTTGCCTTTTTTTTAATAATTATATATTTAAACATGCTACACAGGGAGACTTTTTCATCCAACTCCTTCCCATAATACAAAACTAACCACTGTTAGTTCACCCATGCCGCAGTTATGTATGGCTAATTAAGGATAAAATATTCGTCATGCTACATTGTGTGTCGATTTGCTCGATACCTTTTCAATTACAAAAATATCTTTGTATAAGAACCACGCCATCGCAACACATGGTCCGCTCTATACAAACTAGTTAAATTAAAAAAATCATTAATCTTACATGCACATATGCCTGATACATCTCGATACTGCTTAATCGCATCCGAACGGTCGATTAACATTCGCATCACACGTCTTACTAGCTTACACACATGATGTTGTAATCTAAACCAATGATTTAAAACTCATACGCTATACGGCGGATACTGCCGTTTAACAATGTACAATGGAACCTGTTCCATATGTGGATGATTGGTATCCAACTATTTACAATTGCATTTTATTTTTGTTCGACAGTTTGAAAGTCCCGTTCAACAAAACAAAATGATCGGTCAATTATACAATTTTTTAGACTTTTCCACGGATGTATGAATCTTCATCTATCCAGTTTGTGCAACGCGTTTTAGCTCATTTTTTTGAGATTCGGAATTTTTAAAACAATTATCAGCGCATAGTGTTATGACCAAGCGCAATTTAAACAAATTTGACGAATCACTATTTTTAATAAAACTTAAAAAGAATGTAAATCAAACATATTTAATTCGCAATCAAACATATTAAACATAATTCGCAAAACGATTTCGTATTTAAAACTACCATAGAGCTGCAGCGTTTGTGACTGATGATTAATCGTAATCCGACTACTCAACACAGCGAGGGCATGGAATGTGTACCGCTACGTCTCATAGTGGGGTTTGCACAACTCATTTTCACGTTTGCTCGAGACTAAGCGCATTTCTGCATAAGTAACGCAATGAACAGTACATGCAACAAAGTCGGGAAAAAGGACAAACAAAAAAAATGTCACGGATGCTCACATTCATATAGTACCAGTAATATAATAGTACAAAAAATACACTATGTCAATCGAGGACTAGCAAACCGTTTACGGAACTAATGCAGTGTTTGAATTCCAGCAACGGATCAATCTCGATTCGGCATGAAGAACTTATGACACTGCATTCGCTTATGTTTGATATAAGACTGACGAATGTTTCCTTCTCTTTAAGTGATTGTGTGCAAACTATGAACACATTTGATACATTTTACTGTCACACAGTATGCATATAAAAGCTTTTAACTTGTATACTGCCTCGGAATGGAATTCTCCATGCTCGATTACCTGAGGATGGTAATACTTCGGCCCAAAATGAAGAAGTGCAGCAGATGTTGCTGTTTCTCGCTAAATGTTACTCACTCGAAGAGCCATGATGATTGATTACGATCATCCGCATTTGCACCTTACGTTAATGACACACTTTTCGATGAAATCGTCAGTTCTTTGTTGGATTTAACTTCCTTCTTGGGATGCTTGGTCGGTTGTGGCGCTTGTGGAACCACCGCTGCTTTACTTGGAGCGGGTGAACTACTACTAGAAGAGTCTTTTTCTGCATGAAGCTCGCAGAATGACTTGAAGTCTGTCGTCATCTTCCAGTTTTGTTTGTGCGCGCAGATGAAGTGCGCCTTGGCGAGACACCCCTGGTGAAGGCAACTCACGACGGCACCGTAATGTTTACAGAACTGGCACTGGTGTCGACAGCAATTCCATATGGCAGCCTCCAAGCCGACAACTCGCGTTCCCACCATATAGACACCCGGTGCCCAAACGAGACAATCCTCGTGCGTCCAAACTTCGTACGTGTGATCGCTTGCTTTGTTCATGCCATAAAAAATGTCTGCCAAACCCAAGGACCTCGATTGATCGCCGTCATCACTTTTCTCCTCTTTTAATGTCACTGTTTTTGAACTGCTAGGACCAGCAGTACATGGAGCAGGGACGGTATTGACTACGCTTCCTGCAGCGTTTTTCCGTTTTTTACTCTTAGGCTGAAATATAAAGAACGATTCCGTTGCAATGCTCCGAAAACGTATGCTACCGATAAGTAATACTCACCGCGCCCTGTTGTACCTGTTGCTGTTCTTTCTGCTTCTCGGCGATGCGCTTTTCCTTTGCGTGCTGTGATTCAAGATCGTCACGCGTTCGTCGAACACTAAAGAAATCTACATCAATTTGACTCTGCGTATACTCCGTGGAGCTCGTGCTAATTATGTACGGTCCGAAAAGGTCCCCTAGGCGAAACTTATGCGGGCCAATTTTGCAGAAAACACACATCCAGCTCGTGTCAGTTGTGTCCGCGTCGTACTTAGTACTCAGCGTACTCACGTGAAGCCCACGAATTTTACTCCGATCGGTACTGTTCAAACCACTGCCGAACTTTTTCGTTTTGTTTTGTGCCTTTTCACCGTCTTCTTCGTTGATGGGCGCGTTAATAACGGTGTGGTTGCCGTCCGACTTGACCTGGACGTAAGGCCCCTTGTACTTACCGTCTATGCTGGAAGCGTTTCCTGCAGACCACACTGCACCCCCAGCTGATTCAAGCTGATCTTTACCATTGCTACTCTTTCCTTTAGCACCTCCTTTTACATTCTTATGCGGACTTGCTGTTTTAGCCTTCTTTGACTTCTTTTTGTTCGCAGCTAGTGCTTTCAAGCCCATGATTGGAGACCTTTCCGCTTCCATAAATGGGATCGAAGGCTTACCATGAGTATTGGATTTCTTTTTGGGGCCACGCTTTCGTTTCGTCGCAGGAGTGCTAGTGACCATTTCTCCTGATTTGGCTCCAAGAGCTCGTTTTTGTGCCGGAGTAAGTGGTTTCTTTCCACAATTTACGCTGGGACCTGCTGGAGCATCCGAATTGACCATATTACTGGGATCAATTGCCACCGGTAGGCAGCTATTCGACAATTGCTTCGCCACATCACCATCAAGTGCATCCGTTGGTTTAGTGTTGGCGATGGAATTTAAATTTTCAGGAGTCGAAATACCCATGAAACTACCGTCACTATTTTTATGAGATACCGCTTGTACGGCGGATTCAGCACATTTTTCCGACTGCTCTTCAATGCCGGCAAACATTTCTTCCAATTTGTTTTCCACCTATAATGGGAAATTTAGATAACATTGCAAATTAGTCGAAAATCATTATGACCAATTTGTTCATTAATTCTTTCAAATACTTTTGAAAAAACTCTTATTAGCCATATGAATGCTATGGCTTGTTCAGAACTCCCTGAAAAATACATATCTATTACATATAAGATTTTATTTTTACCTCTTCATAGCTGCTATCGGAGGTGTTTGCCCTCCGAACGTTTGCCTTTTCAGATGATGCAGGTCCATTATAGGTAGCATTCGGAGTGATGGATAGAGGAGTTGCAACACCATTTTCGATCAGTGGTTCAGTGATGCTCATATCTATCAATTTCGGATCTTTTGCATTGGAGGATGCCACCATGGCGGCAATAGTATCAATCGTTTCGCCTTCATCCGTCTCAAGATTAGTTGGACTTCGCCTTCGCAAAGATGACTCGTTGGTAGCAGCTCTTGTATTACCACCATTATTAGAAACCGTAGTTAAAGAATTTACCGCGGAACTAGTCATACCGCAATTAATACCACCTGATGCAACCGGTGCCATAAGGTTGGATGGTTGTACCGTAGTGCCGCTTGCTGTCGTGTTACTGCTGGGGATAACATTGCTTTGGATGAGGTTTTCTAGTAGCTTCTGTTGATCGGATGGAGCAGGGACCAGCTCTTTTCGTTGCGTATGATGGTCAGGAAAATTATCATGCGACGAGTGTTGACTAACGTGATGTATAGCACCGCCTCCCCGAGAACTATTTTCCGGCAATTCATTGGCAGGTGGAGGATTTTGACTAATATCACCCTGAGCTCCGGGCAAACCTTGGCTAAGTGCATTAATACCTTCGATAGCTAGAGCAGTAATATCACTGCGGATATTTGAACGTATAATATCAATTACATCTACCGTTGGACCGTCGACGGTTTTGAAGAAGGAGTTTCCGTCCTCACTCGCCGTAACTGCGTTCATTTTGTTAGTTTTTTCTGGTTTCCTTCTTCTTCGTGAGTTGTTACTTCTACTGTTCGACGAATCAACCGAATCTTCACTCGACGTCATGCTGTTACCTGTCGGCGAAGCAGAAGGATTGTTCTGACAGGATACGGATGTTCCAGATATGGCATCACCGCTTCCTGCGAGTAGTGAACCAATTGCCCTGGCTGCCACACTTCCGCCTACATCCGGAACATCCACTGCTCCGGTAGATGCTATAGAATCAGAATTCAGGGACAATGGCAATGGCGTGCGGCTGTTCGGTAGGGGAAACGAACTGCTCAAACATTCCACACCCAGCTTTCCTTCAATAACGGACGATCCGAGCAGTAAGTTTAAAGGTGGACTTCGGCTTCTACTTGGGCTAAGTGTGCAATGCCCAGAGGAACGCACTGGAGATGCTGAAGAGAAAAAAAAATAACAAAATGCTGAGTTTTCATAGGAATTGGAAATTGGCCACTTTGCAAACAAACCTCGCTTTGGGGAAACCGACAGTGAGTTGCAATGCATCGATTGCAAAACAAATTCTTTTACCAGTTCCGATGGATCTGTGCCAGATAGATGCGGGAACTTAATGAGAAAAAAAGATTATTATCGTATTAGATCGCTACATTTTACAAAAGAATTGCAAAGTTCAAATCAATCCAGGAGAAATTGTACGGATGAAGTTTACTTACGCAATCGCGTCCATTTTTGTTCTCCATTTCACTATTGATCTGTTTCGCATCCTTTATCAGCAACCCACCGGTTACTAGCGCTGCCAGGTCGTTTGCTGTACGATTGCTTAAGCCTGTTCCAAAACCGTTGCCTCCACGAACACCACCCGCCCCTATCAGGGTTGGATTGTTATCGTTGATTGGATTTGCGATCGGAAAATTGTTCGAAGTACCCCCACCGTTTCCAGGCGGAAGGCAAGCTCCAGGACCATGGATTCGTTCTTTTAATGCTGTCGTTGTCGATTGTATTACTCCTACCGAAGATGGCACGACATTCGGCGATATCGTACTCCTCGTTTGATGATTGCTGTAAAAAAATGAAAAAGTGTTACAAATATTTACGTTTATAAGCTAGATACCACCATCTAGACTTACCTGTTGTGTGGACCGCTATCGCTAGCCATGTTGTGAACGCAGCTGGTGGGAATGTTTGATGGCAGTGTTGTAGCAGCCGAAGAGGCATGCGACGAATGAGACCCTGTCGAAGCCACCTGCACGTTGTTATGCGTTCCTTTAGGCGAAGGCGTGCTCCGAGAGGCGGAAGACAAGGACAGATCGACGGTTCCCAGTGGTGTTCCTACAGTTCGACCATACCCTTGTAGTAATGGATTGATTTCAAGGTTCTACGATGGAGAAATGACGTGTTTTGATGTTACTATGTTGACTTATACTATGCTGTACAAAAAGTATTACATTCATTAAATTTCCAGTCATCAAGCTATACACCTTGTCTTGATGCGTGGTCGGTGGAGTGGCCCATGTTAAAGGAGATCGCGCCATTGATCTTTCACTCGACATATGTGCAAGCTGTGGTTGCCGCGGAACGTACGAAGGAACCTAGAGCCATAAAGAAAGTTCGCTATTTCACTATGCATCTATGCACGATACCAACAGGTTTCTACATACCTGCAATGGATTCCACGTTGTATTTGGTTGTCCCAATCGCCCATGTGGCGGATTATGGCCAGACATTGCTAACTTTTACAAGATTCTAATACAATGTTGACAGTAGGTCATCCGTCGTGCTTTTGCCTTTTCTTATTTAACAGCAAGAGAACCGCGCAAGAAACGCCTCGTTGGGCCGATTAACAGATCGGCACGGTAGATCTGCAAACGAGCGATGGTAAAATGATACCCGTCATCCTGGAGAATGCCACTAACAGAAAACAGCAAGGATACGCCTCCGGAGGACGAATCGCGAGCGCACGTCACAATCCACCACGATTTTCATTGAAATTATACATCCTTTTAATGCATAAAAAATGTCATGCTGTCACGACGCACCGCATCACGAATCAGGAGCAGAAAATAAAAACTACGCTTGGTTGAGGCGAAAAATCGCTTAGCAAGTTTTAGTTTTTTGAATAAACTACGTTTGTTTAACCCTACAATTGTTAGCCGGTCGAGCAGAAACATAACGCAAATTCAAAGCACGCGGAATAAACGCACAACCAACTGTTCCTCAGAATGATGTGTCAGCCTGTTTCTCTCTGTAAGCTTCTGTCATTTTGGCGAACACAAAACGTTGATTACGATGATGGTTCTTAACATTATGAAGAGCAAACAAAAAAAGCAGAATGTGTTCTCTAATAACCCACCATCGACCGTCCGGTCGACGACAGCGACAGGACCGCCAGATTACAATATCGAACGCATTGTGTGAAAATCGATCTGCCAAACTAATGCCTCGATGGGACAAACGAACTTGCTAGTCTCACCGCCGTCCGACGGCTACACGCATATACACTGGTTCTTTCACATACATATACGCACGCACCTTTCTCACAAACCGAGGATACGCCAGAAACCTCTTGCTGGGGCACAGCTCTATGCCATCCGGTTGATATCAACTGCATCAAATATTATCCGATAGTCCACGCATCCAGTGCATCTTTATCGACAAAAAATGTCTTTTTACACGCACTAACGGTTCGAAACAATCACAGAAAGATGCGTATGCTTTTCTTTCGCTGGGCTATATCTTCTTATCCTTTACTTTTCGGTTTTCGTTTTCTTGTTTCTTTTTCTGTTCTGTCTTCTAGTCAGTCTCAACGATTCTCTTATTCATGCTCAGAGGCTCACTCTCTCTTGCACCACGCCAGGCCTGATACACACAACGCATCAGAATTCGCTTCGCCGGTAACTCCTAATGCTAGGGGACATCTTTAAAAAGACTCATTATCGATGTCAATACTTAAACTTAATTTTCTAAATAATTAATAACTGTTTCTATGTTGAATTGGCCATAAAACGAAGAATACATTTGTGGAAAAAGCTTTAAATTTTGACCCCCTTTCATATCTGGTTTCGCCCGACGCACATTTTGCACTTAGTCCGTAAGTAACCTGATACAGCTTTTGATGTTTACCACCACCTGACAATCAACCATTGTTCTTCCTAGCTTGACGATTTTGACAGTATCCCTAGGTGTTTATGTCCATTACATTCTTTGAAATCACGGTTTACACCTTTCCATATTTTTAATAATTTCAATTCATTTATCCATTTGAGCCCTTAGCTGTTGAAATATCTAGATTTCCATTCTTATTATAAGACAAACCTATTACATTACCAAGTATGCAGAGTTCAATACAATTCAATCTTGCTGTTTTTATAACATATATTTTTAATAAATATTTTTTTAATACCAGTCTAATCTATTGAATATTAAGATAAAAATTTAACCAGAGTATAAATTGACACTGTCTCAATCCTTACTCAGTTCATACACTGTCTCCTATAGATCAATACCGAATTGTATCATTAACGCTGTTTTCCGGCAGACACAGGCACATGGCTCATCACTCAGTTATCGAGAAAAAGACAATATCTTTGAAAATGTTTTGTAGCGGTACATTAAATGTCTTTAAAAATGCTTTTGGTATTTTCAGTCTAGATCACCGTAACCGGAAGAGAGAACCTTACAAAATAAATAATGCACCTAGTGACAACGACGAACGTAATTTACAGAAAACACTATTTTTATCTTTGATGTTTATTTCCGAGAAAGCGAAAATATGGAAATGCTTTTTAAAAATACCCTACATTCGTTCTGGCAATTTTCAGGACAAGTAAAATGTATAAATTGCAATTAACATGAATTCATCAGCTTACCACAACTTTTCTATAGGGTTGTTTCCCGATTTATCGATCGTTAATAACACTTCTTTGCACAGATCAGATGCAAGATCATCAAAATTTTTGTCCGCGTCAATTACTTTCCAATACCGATCGTCTTTCAGCATTAAATATTTTTCAATTACTTTTTTCTGGAACTCTGGCACTTCGTAACGTTCATCACCAAAACCCCCTCGCTTTGATAATGCTTCTGGTGACAATGTAAGCAAGAGAACCAAGTCTGGCTTTAGAAGGCCCGACTCAGGTGCTTTGCACCATTCTATATCCAGACCTTTCGCGCTGGTGAAAGCTACTCCTGAAAATGAATACCTATCTACGATTAAGTTAACCCCACATCGTAGTAGCTCTTCCATTTCTTTGGTACGTTCCCAACGATTCAACGTAAAAAGTAAATGAATCCCCTCGTCTGTGAAGTCACCTTTTTTTGTTAAATACGCGTTTATCAGCTCTCCACTACGGGTAGATCTATCCGGAAAATTCATATATTTGGCTTGGACACCTGCTTGGTTAAGTGTCTCAACTGAAATGCACACAAATTAGCTGATAACTTATAATTGCAATCATATCCATGCAATGCTTACCTAGCTGTTTACATTGAGACGTTTTGCCTGTCCGGTCACATCCTTCTAAAACGATAAATGCACCCCTTTTCCTTTGTACATCCGCCATGGTTTCCAAAAACGTGTTGGTTATTAAGTTTCTTGAAACACTGGAATTGCCAATCCGACATGTATTTCGGCGCAATTCTGCTACCACTACTTTGGCCAAACATACTGCCATTTTTCCGCGATGAAGTATAAACGAAAAACCAATGAAAAACATAACCCAACAAGCAATGTTGACAGTTGATGCTATGATGAAAATTTAAAATGTACCGGTTTATTCTCGCAACATAATTTCATCCAACTTTAAGGCGAAAGGAAAATAACTTTGTAGCAGCATGTAGTACCGTTAAATACAAAACCTCGCAATTTGTTGGGCATTCTACTGAAACTATTATTTAGTGCCCTCCAACATTTTGTGTTTAGCATCGCTAGGAAAAACATTATTGTCGTATCATAATGTAGTGTAGTATAATTAATTGTATTGCATAATAAATTAAAATGGTAATAAATAATTTATAAATGGTGGATATTTGGTCTTTTCCGTCTTCGACAACGGTGTACTACTTCCCTGCCTGGCATTATCACGGACAGAATCTCCCCAGCAAGCAAGTACTTTGAATTCGCTACATTGATCATCAAAGCAGTCCTTAAGGCTCCGAGTTTTACTCTGAAACGCGAAGTTAAGAAAATGCTAAGCCAGTCAGCCAGTTACCAAGATCGATATAGGAAAATTATTGGGCAAAGTTGTAATGCTGTTGGCATTATAGTAGTAGTAGTATTAGTATCTATATTTTAAAATTGATTTGTTCATATTAATGTGAAGATTACATTGATTCTGGTTTACATAATATCTTAACCTTAGCACAATAGGAATGACAAGTTTTGTACAATGGTGAGTTATTGTTTGGAAGTTTCTAGTTTAGAATAATGTACTTCGGCATTGAAATAAGTACAATTGTTGGCGGAAGAAAAACGCCTTCGTGGGGCAATCGGTTAGCGGCATTGTATAGAATTTGTATGGACGATGATAGTTCGAATTTTGATGTATCATTAAAGCAAAAGCGGGTTTTACTTTTATTGATATTTTTTTACTCTTGACTTTTCGACTTGAGCTAAATAAGTTTCTTATGTACATTAAAAAATAGAAATAACTATTGCTGCACAAATTGTTCCAATCCTAATTTCTATCACCTACACTGTTTCACAAGCTCTATAAACCGTTTTATTAACAACAAAATCTATATCTTTCATACCCATCGGACCATTTCGAAGGAAAAATGTTATCAATTTGTAAATCAAAGTTATGTTTATTAACAGATATCATCATTTGTACAAGTATAATTACACTTGCAAACAATATTAAAATCTTTCAACTTCAATAATTATTTTCAACTAGCTGAGGTTCTCGATTTAATTCGGGTCGACGTAGTTTAAGAGAGCATTTAGGGGTAATTTACGAATGTTACGAAAGGGGGCCCCTTTTCGATCCCCATTGGAAAAGCTTCAAATAGCTAAATGCTCTCATTGAATTTTCATTTTAGTTAAGAAAAGATCACTTAATCACTTCTAAAGTTTTATTTATTAATTTTTTATCTTTTCATGTTTCAAATGGCCAAAAATTGACAAAGAAAGGCAAACAGATATGAGTTCAAATGTGTTGATTGAGTGGTAGGCAAAATTGTTCGAGAAATGTATCTATGTTAGACGCCTCACTTTCTTTCTTTAACTAAATAATTTCATTAAATTTAGTTATTGTATTTGAAATTTACCAACACAATTATGCTAATAAATAAACCGAAACTTCTGTTCTATGCACGAAACTGCCATATTGAAGGCATCGGTTTGTTTATTTGTTATCTTAGATAATTGTCAGCCGAGATGGCTTACCAAGGTTTGTATACATATCATTTAAAAGAATTTAACTTAATGCTGTTCTACAAATAGGAAACAAATTTATTTTGAAATCATAACAACTTTTGATTCTGCGCTCGTGATGAATATTTTGAAGTCACGAAAAGTGTAACAACAATAATTGGATACCGTTTAGTGTTATAGCGAGTCCGGTTGTGTTGAAACCCCGCATCATACCGTAACCAACCTTTCAGTTTGCGAAGAAGAAAAACAAGAAGTACTTTTATTGTTTCCCAATCGAGCGGATCAAGAATTGTCGAGCATCCGAAATTGTGGATAAACAAACGGTAGTACCGAAGTCTACAGTCTGTAGCTTTTAAATGCGTTGAAATCCTGGTTTTATAAAGTTAACGTCTTCTAAGTCCGCAGGCAATTTCGATCGATAGGATGGAAGGTACGCCAACACAGGAGTCTGCGAACTAAACTCGCTCGATCGATAAATAGTGTAGATGCGTTAACAATTTCTCACGCTATCTTTACACGCTTATATTATTTTGTGAGCTTTATTTACGCACTGTAGAGTTTTTAGAATAGAAGTAACGTATTTCAATGCGTAGCCAATTTATTGCTCTGATAGGACATCTATAAACGCGCCGCTTGTGAACCTGGTGTCGGGCGATGTTTATGTTTGTGGGTGGCTGCCGTTAGGAGAATGTGAACTAAGAGAAGTTACTTCACCCGCGATTGAATGATTTCTAAATAAACCAACCCCCGCTAGCTTCGTTTCCCTAACCAGGTTTGGTTGTTTAGTAATTTCGGTGCCAAACCCCTTCTGGCATCGTAAACGATAGTTGAATATTTATATACGTCTGGAGGGGATTTGGAAGATGTCGATCGGTTGCTTTAGCTTAATGGTCCTAATGTTCAGTTTCGACACGCAGTGCACGGTGTTCGGTACAACTGACTAAAAACAGAATTCCAAATCATTTCCTCTTCATAGCCACTGACATGGATGAAATCATCGCCGGTTTGAAGAACGCGACGCTAGAGAAAAGCTCGGATCGTGCCCTGCCATTGCTGAAGCAGATTTCAGATGCAGAAACAAATCTCTGTGATAAATATGACATTAAAAACGATTTACTTGACTTGCTGCAGTTAGACGATGTCAAGGTGCACGTGCAGGTGGCGCGATGCATTGCCGAAGTCGCGAAAACCGATAATCAACGAACAAAGTTTTCCAAAGAAGACGTCATACGGCGACTAACGGCGTTACTCCGGGTTCCGGCAGCGACTGAAAAGGATAATAATACTGCGGACACATCCCTCGAGCTCGCCACTCAGCTGTGCCGAGCACTTGGCAATATTTGCTATGCGAACGATGATGCCCGGAGCATTATTAAGGAACTGGGCGCGGACGAGCGTATCTTTGCGCTGCTCGATTATGACGTTGACACCGACGACGAGGATCAAGATCAGTTTGTCCGCGTTAGATGTGGTCTTATTTCGAACTACCTCCTCGGCAGTGACGATATTGCTGAACGGGCTGTCGAGCTGAAGCTGACCGATAAGTTGGAAAAAATATTGACCCGATGCCTGGTGAATGTGGACCAGCACGAGGAGCTGTTACTCAGTATACTGCCGCCGTTAAGTATTCTCACCGAGCAGATAAGCGACCTGTATTTTTCGCCTTCGCTAAACAAAACAATTGCCAAGATCCTGGCCAAATGCACGAATCCCGATATCGCTGAGTCGTGCCTCGCTCTGCTACACTACGAGGCACAGAGTGACGATGTCAAGCTGCTGCTGGCTGAAGAGGGTCTTTGCGAAACCATTTACCAACTATTGGAGAAGTACAAAACGTTCGCTAATACCGACGAAGCGCGTGTACTTATGAAGCTGGCGTGCGATTTAATCGTTCTCATTCTTACCGGAGGTAGGCCGCGTTTGAAATTGGTTGTGAGGTTGAGCACTTAAAATAACGTATTTTGTTCCGCAGATAAATCGATGCATTACCTGTACACGACACCGCTGCTGAAGTGCATGGAAGATTGGCTGGATTCGAACGATGTGGAGCTGCTTACCACCGGAGTACTTGCCCTAGGCAACTTTGCCCGCACCGACAGTCATTGCATTCATATGGTTGAGAAGAAAATTATGCACAAGCTACTATGTAAGTACGATAATATTTCCTAGGCGCTTGGCCGAAAACATCTTCCATACATATGTGTTGGCTTTGTTTCAGCTGTCTTAGCCAAAAACAATGAAACACACCATCAGATGACACTTCAACACGCGCTGCTGAGTACGCTGAAAAATTTAGTAATACCTAAACCAAACAAGGCCGCCGTCATTGAGGCTGGTTTGGTGGATATTATACTACCGATGCTGGAAATACACCAAGCGCCTGTCGTTTTCAAGCTTCTCGGCACGTTGCGAATGACCGTTGACGGACAAGGTATCTGAACTCTCGATGTGTAGTCTATCTGCTGCTCGCTTTGGTTAACTATAAACTGTTGGATTTGTTTGCAGAAAAATTGGCATCCGAGCTGTTGCAAAACGAAAAACTAGTTAAGCAGTTGGTGCACTGGAGTCAAACTTCAGAATTTACCGGCGTACTCGGAGAGTCCTTGCGGTTGATGGCGTGGCTCATCAAGAATGCGTACCATCGAAAGGACAGCGAACAACCGGTTCCGGACGACACCGGATTACGGAAGTTTGTCGCGATTGAGGGGGCAGTCGCTAGCATGGTCGGAATGATCGCGTCGACGCATTTGGTGATGCAAACCGAAGCACTGATTGCGCTAAGCGTGCTGACGACAATCTTCCACAGCAAAAGCGCGACAGAAAGCAAAACGTTGGACGATTTGCTGATACAAGCGAACGTCGCTGCGAAACTTGCTGAACAAATCACCCTCAATGGAGAATCAATGACGTAGGAGCTTGTAGAGAACTTACAAACGTTCGTAAAACAGCTGCACAATTCGAGCGACGGGCTGGTGGCGCACTTGCGGGAGCACAATATTGATGAACTGTTAAAAACCATCCCTAGTCTGGTGGAATATTGTACACTATGAACTAGTTTACGCTTGATTCCCGTCTTTACCAGTTTGTGAATTTTCCTTTTAGTATTTAGCCTTTTCTCAGTTTAAAGTGTTCGATCATACGCACAAACACTTAACCAGTGAAGTAGGCTTCGTTTCAAACGATAGTCACACAAAGGACCAGTATGTATTTGAGTCAAACATTTAAGCAATAGGGTTTTACTTACGAAGCGTGCATAAGTATAAATGGTTCTAGGGTAGGTTTATACGAGAATAGGTTAAATAAAGGAAAAGCGAAATCTTCAATACTTACGATAAAGTTTGCGACAATCTGGACGTGAGGGAATATACCAGAAGCTTTGCTTGAGACATTTATTTTCCTATTTTATTTTTTCCGGCGTGACGACAAAATGCTTAATAACAAAATAGCATTTGATATGGAAAATAGTTTGCCGACGTCCCTGCTGCATTGCAGAAAAAAGATACATCAATATTGCCAAAATACACATTATAGAATCAATAGTTCAGAATGGAAAGATTTTGGATAGCAAATCTCTGTGGTATGCTTTTTAAGAGACATTGTAACATTTTCATCGCAGGCACATACAGTGAAAGGAATGTGTTGTTTTGAGCAATATGAGGAAAACTACATTCAAGAGCAATTTACGAGGTAAGTTCGAATCTTCATGAAAATGGAGGCATAATAGGATAAGAAACGATAGTTTGTGACAAAAATATGAATTGTAATAGACACGATTGAGGAACAAACGTTTTGTTTGATTAATTTATAACGGTAGGCTTCAGTAGTATCGCATCTAAACAATATAATACATTGATGAGTGGATGTAGTAAGGGAACAGGAATTAAAACCAACAGCGCACATCGAAATAGAACCCAGATGTATGTTTTTCTTTCGCATGAAACAAAATACTGCAGTATTGAAAAAAAATCCATAGGCAACATATTTTTGCTGTTCATCAGTTTAATTTTTGTAACCATTTAGGCGTGAAAATTGGCGAGGTCGTTTTTGAATAGTGTATAAGAGATCATATTTAGAATAGTAATTACCTCGAATACAGTTATTATATTTACTCTGAAGTGAGTATTAAGAAACATTTTGCATCTCTACTTCACTTTTAGAGTATGTTGAAGCGTATAAAATAGTATTCATAATAGAGAGAATTACAGCATCTATTTACTGTAAGGACATAACGTGTTTGCATTTCGAAAACATTATATATTATATGATATGGAATAGACTTAACAGTTTAACATGAAGCGCAAATCCGAATTGTTTTTTGCTTTATACTGCCCTTGAAGCCAAAATATTTAACTTTGCAGTAGCGTTACTAATCACGACATATTATTGCAAAAGCTTGAGTTAATCCGTTAAAGATAGCAGAGGAATTAGCGTCTATTTAAGATAAATCTTTTATCAAACAATCTGTACAGTATTTCGCTGCATTTAGTCATCTCAGTCTGATTTAGGACTGTATTTAGGCAGTCTGCATGATTTGACATGTGTAGTACTGCACTGCAAGCTTGAATAGAGAAGAAAAAATTTAACACTTAACTCTAATTTGATGCAGCAAAATCAACAATTAATGCTAAAATATCGAAAGACAAACAATAGTTTGAATGAAATTAAAATGCTGTAGATACACTACGCTCTCAAAGTTTAGCTTTGAACAAAAGATCATATAAAAAACTTCAATATATTGGTGCAAAACGAAACAAATTAAATAGTTCTATTGTTCAACCATTCTTTACACACAATCACGCATTTTATACCGAATATGAAATAAGCGATGCGAAACAGAGTAACAAAAATATACGCTTAATATTTCTTTCGATGCTTCTTTGCGTTTAAATTGCAAAGGGAAATATAAAACGGATAAATTTAAAACATACAAGAATACAAGAAACACATCTGTTGACCATTTTACAAAACACTGATATTTAAAATAAATAAATTCATGGCACGGTTACATATGAAAGCAAATAGCGGCTTTAATCGGATATCTTTATGGCCACGACTAAATGAAAAAATGAAAGATACCAAGAAAACTTGTTATGTAACTGTAGAAAGGAGAAGATATTGCCGCATAGTGCTTAACCCCTTAACAGAGTGCTTAATTTTAATCAATTTGAAAGACAATTGAATAAAATTAAGTACACCAGTACAGCACCTTTAATAGAATAGAAAAGAAACAATAGTGCAACCAATACGAATGTTAAAACTATAATCAAAAACATAAACACAAACCCCGAAACGAATGAAACAAATTGACTAGTGAGCAAAAATGTTGAAAAACATTGTTTAGTTCGTGTGCATTGTTACACATTTCATAGCACTTTCCTATTTGTAGTAATTTTTTGTTTTGAAAATTTCTGCTTGATAATAAATTTTTAAAAATAATGTGAAATGAGTAGTGATGTGTGATTTTTTGTATATAATAGGTTTGTCTCTAAATTTAAGTTTTAAACGCCACGCCACGTAGGGGCAAGGGCGGTCATAAGACCCATTTTTTATTCGCTTACGCTAAATTTGATATTACCGATTGAAAGTCAGATAGTTGACTAAGAAAATTCCGAAATTTCAGACTTCTAGCATTTATAACTTTGAAGATACAAAGCTCCAAAGTCAAAAAATCTTGCCAAAAAGCTCAATTTTCACCAATTCAGTACCCACAATTCAACTGACTATTTTAGTAGTATTTTGAGGTATAAAATAAATAAATTGTATATCATTAAAAACATGAGTTAGTCTACTTTTTAATATAAATAAAAACATAAATTATAATTTTAATACAAATACATTTTTTTGGGCTATAACCAAATAAAAAACCCAAAAAATCACGTTTTTCTACTTTGGTAATGAAGAGTAATAATGAATCAAACGAACTTTGGTAATGAATCAAACGAGAAAGAGCCATACCATTGAAGCACTGAAAAAATACATACGTACGTACCATCGAATAATATAGAAAAAAATAATCATAACGCGCTAAACAAAATCCAATATCATTCCACAATTCCCACACCACCCATTGTTGCACCGGCAAATTTGAAAGAATGAACTAGGATTTTACTTTCTACTTCAAATTGTCTTTGAAATTTATCGACAAATATATTAGCAACAACGTCAGGGTGTCTTTTCGAGAACCGTTACTCTTTTACCCGTACAGATAGCCATGATGAGCTAGGCTGTGGTGGCACATATGAAAGTGCTGATCTGCCTAGATCGGCGGCAATGAAGCTATGCTTTGCTGATAAGATTATATTCGCAAGATTTCAACAGAAAGCTTGCATACAATCGCTATTTCTCGAAGTGGACGGTTGTATCCGGTGTATTTCACTGTAAGCCATGACTCTAGATAGTCGAGCCTATAAAGAATTAGTCAACCTTTGAATATATTAGAAGTGACTCTTTTGAGAATTCAAATATAAAAGGCTACATCCCACTTCGCAAAGAAGAATAAAAAGAAGAACAGTAACCTTGGAATAATTTAAAGTATGCGTCCAATGGATATCCAGTTCGCTGATTGACAAACAAATGTAACGTAATTAAAATGCGTTACAGTTAAGGTGCCGTAACACAGGAGTCAGGCTGGGATTAATACACATTTAATAATTGAAATAAAAATAGGACATCTTCAGACACGTCTAGTAGATTTACACATTAATATCACGACTCCTGCTGAAGGAAATTTCTCAGAATATTGTTTTGCTTCATAAATAAGCATGGTGATTGCATTAGCTATATAGCTTTTTTATTGTAATAGATTTATCTTATGTAAATGCGTTTTTCCATGAATTTACACGCCTTTCCAGTCGCTTGAAAACGACATGAAAATATTACTTTAAAGATTAGACAATAGCAAGCATGCTTTTACTAGTTTTCTTCTTTTCAGCGTAAGAATCTTATCATCATCTCCGTTGTATAGTGACAGCATGCTAGTAACGGTGACGATTGTAATGCATCTGAGAAGGCGGCGGCTGCTGAGGATTGCTGATGGGAGGAGGTCTTGCTGATGGATAACCCTGTGTTATGCTTCCACTCTTCGGTAACTAAATGGCGCAAGAGAAAAAAACTATTCGTTGCTTTTTTTTGTTTTGCGATCATGATGGTCTGAATAAGCACATTTTACAGATAACAAACTAAGTCATGAAATTATGATGAGGTTAAATTTAACGGTTCGCTAAGGCTCGTTATAATTATGATGTGGTTAGAATGTTTGTGCAATTGATAGAAAAATAAATGTAAGAAAGCAAGGACGTATGTATAATTGTATTGCCTAACAGATCGTAAGGGTATATGTTGTTGTGTCAGTTTTTTGTTGTAAAGTTTCTGCAAAGGTGTCATAGCCATTAGAAATCGTATTATGTATATGGAGTTAATTTATTGAAATATTTAAGCACGATCAGATTAGTCACCATCCCTCGTGTTTATTAAACCAGAAGATGCAAGGCGTTTGCGTATTTTAGTAATGCCCAGTACACGTCGTTGGACATTTCTTTGCGTATGCCACATGCATTTTTAAGAGTTCAAAAAATAGGAAATATTAGATGTGTTGCGCAAACCAAAATCACAACAATGGTTGATTTCAGCAGATAGATATAGTATTGCTTGCATTGTAACAGAGATATATCTAGTGTTAAAAGTTAACAGAATAGAGAAAAAATCTAGTGTACTACAGAACAGAAAGATAATCGTGAGGTGTGTGAGAAAAGTGATACAAAGCGATAACCAAAAGCTTCAGCAATACTTGGATAAGTCAATGGCGCTTACTTGCTGATTGGTAGCAATTGCGTGCATTTGAATGGCACCTGGGCGAAGGCTTGGTGCATAAACGATACCATCTGGTAGATGCGAAGTCACAACACCGGGTTGGGTCGGTGGTGGACCTTGCATTTGCCTCAGATCCTTGCGATCGTCATGCTTCGCAAGCTCGATGTGATACGGTATCTTTTCGATTGTGATCGTTTTCATCTGAGGCGGGGGCTGATTATGCATTGCAGCCGCATTCTGGTCCAGACTTATGTGGAACATATTTGACTGGGTTGGTGGCAACGGACCAACTTTTCCGCCAACCACTAATTGTTCCGGTTTCGGCTGAGTCGCAGGTCCTGGTTGAGTTTGAATGTCTACGTATTGGCGCATGGGTATCGTCAGATTACTCTGGTACGGATACAAAATTTGCGGTTGTTGCTGACGCCCATCTTGCGGGTTTGTTGGCGGTGTTCCTGGATAGAACCCAACTGGTGGGCAATACTGCGATTCTGCAATGGAGAAAGTGAAAAATAATATTTCTCAAATCACGACAGGGACTTCCGTGTGAATTATCGCATTTGCATTTTGGCACACATACACACCCAAACAAACATTATCAATATCGCAACCATTATCGTTAATTTTACAAAGGCGAGTAATTTGTTATTGTAATATTAGTTTGGTTAAATCGTTTTAAATGAAAGAGGAACACACCATCATTTTCACTGTCAGCATGAGTGGTTTTGTTGTGTATGCTAATCTAAGCAACTCCTACATAGTGCAGTTCCGTCTTGAAGGAATTAGGTGCAGGCTGATTTTTGCTTCGCAATTATTTCTCTTTTATACTACCACGAACGATTAAACCCACATTTTTCGCAAATCCCATATCTACTAAATCGATAAATAAACTCACACACAGGCACACCCACACACTATTAGAAAATCTAATTCAAGATATACCATAAAACCATGTTCTACTTGTAACAAATCAACATAAAATTGTTTATTCAAATGGTAATGAAGGATACCTTTAGATAAATTCGTTCGACATTATTTCATTTTGATTTTTGGCTTTGAGTATATAACATTTATCCGAATACGATAGTTTTTGAAAATCCTATTAATATTTTATTGAACCCAGCATGTGGTGCCAGTGCACTATGAATTAAAGAATTCGCCGATCAAATTCGGCTACAAAAAAAATCAAATTCGGTGAAAATAAAATTCATATACACATTCCTCCTGCTTAATAAACATAAAATGAGAACAATCGAAATATGATGATAAAAATCACATGAATCTGTCCTAACAATATGGGTTCATATTCTTTGTTAAAGCACCTAATGATCGAAAGATGTTAAACAAATAATAAATCAAACAGATTTGCTAGACCTGCGGTTGGACGTACTCGTGCAAAATCATATCACAAAACGTTACCAAAGCGGGTGTAACACCAGGGTGATGAAGATATTTCAAGCGGGTATGTAAAAAAACGTATGCATTTCATGGGTGCGAGTGGGTTGAAGCATTAATGCGTTAGTTGTATGAAACGAAATGAAAGCAAATGACTAAATATTAATCGGCGCACACACTAAAGATTATTTATTCATTAGGATGAAGATCGTAATTATATAACATCCAACTAATCGTTGTATACACCATCATTACAGTTCCACTATGCCTCCGAAAGAATTGCTCTTAACATGACAGGGTTGTACTTTTATTTTTCAAAAATTGCTTAAAACCAAATGACTGATTGTAACCTTTTACATACAAGCAATTATTTTGGGGCAAGGGCATCCTATAGCCCGTGGATTATGGTATCGGGTAAAGATTAGAATGAAATCATAAACAATAAAATGAAGAAAAATATTTTATAAATTGAATTCAACTCACTGTTCCACAAAACGGCACGGGCCACTTCGCCGCCCCGTCTACCTTCCTCGATCTCTGTTATTCAAAAAGTTATCGTGTGAAACATCAATCGGAAACGTATTCGTAAAGATGTGACAAATCATACGGATAAAGAAGGCCAGAACGACGAGAAACAGATAAGAAAGGAAAAAAAGATTTGAGAACAAGAAATGAATTTCATAACACAATTTGTCAAGACGCCTGATAAGCATCTTGAAGCGGTGGTCATTCTTGGATTTGGTTGGAGCAGATATAAAAAAAGATAGTAAAACGGACGAGATTGTAAATATATGCATCCTATGGTGGAAAAAGTGAGAAAAACAATTTGCAGCTAACCATCCTGGTATGAGGGATGCCTTTTGAACAGAAGATTGACTTCTGAACTGAAGAATTGAGAGCTAGAAACGAAAATCATGGTTAAAGTATGGAAACAGATATATTCGGAAGAGAATCTGCAAATCACCAAAATCAAGCACATGGGCTTTTAGTTTGATTTGAAATGCAAGATCTCCAAGTTGCTACACTTTATCGTACTTTTCCAGGAGCTGCCAACTCTATTGCGAGACATCAATATCGGTATGAGACGTGTATGTACTTACTCTGCGGAGGAGGGTAAGGCTGATTGTTGGGGTTGGGCTGCTTATAGTAGCCCTGAATGTGCTGTGATGATGAAGGGCTGTGGGTGCGTTTTGCCGCATTCACCTGCGGGTTGCCCTGCAAGTTGGGGTAAGCGTCGTTGAATATACGTTCCGACGAAAGCAGAACTTCTGATGGACTCACTTTGTGCATCATATGCTGCTGGTGCGGGGGCATGGGCCGCTGGGGTAAGAATATTTGCTGAGGAATACTTTGTATCGCAAACATCTCTCTAAAAATGCAACCATAATGATGAACCAAATGAATCTCTAGAAACCTGTCTTTTGCACGCTCATACAAAACTTACTCTTTCATTTGCCGTTTTCGATTGTCGTCCTCGTTCAACACCTTTTTTAGCTGCAGAAATAGTTGCTGCTTCTCGTTCCGCAATTCATCTAAATTTTTTTCAAGCATCTGAATTTGTTCTTTTGTTTCCCCAAGCGTCATTACATCTTGTTTTTCCCTCTCTTCTCGTTCTCTACGCAGACGCTCTTCTTCTACCTCTGCCTCCAGCTCTACGTAAGCGATAGTAACAAAAAATTTAAAATATAAACATTTGATGCACACATCTTCAGAAGAATTTGTTCTTGTTTGAACCTTGTTTTTTCCGCTCTCGTTCACGCATTATGTGCCGTTTCAAGGCATTCCATAATTGTTCTTCTTTCTCTGTTTTTGCTGCAGGCTGTGTAGGCTGCTGAGCAGGCATTTTAAGGTACTTTTTCGCACTCATGTTGTAAGCAATTCCAAAACACACAGTCAACGAGCCACAGACCTATTGCTGATTTTCTACCAAATTGAAAAAAAAAAAACAACAAACGTATATTACGTTCTTATTTCTATTCTTACGTGACGAAGAACTATCTATGTTTTAATCACAAATGCACTTCAATAAATTTCCAAATACCCTCTGTTTTCTTACGTACTAAACAGCAGAAAAGACAAATATAAAATTACCAGTTTTTTGCTTACATACAAGCTCTAAAATACACGCTCTTTGACATCATGTATGTCATACCTGAAAAGTCGGAGAAATTTCAAGTCCCAATAGAATATCCGTTAAACATTTTGATTGGAAATGTGCAATTTTTATTTTGTAAAAGGTTCTGACCACAGAAACAAATCAATACATCATCAGAATTGTGAAGCTTTGGTGTTAAAATTGCTATTCTATTATTGTTTCAAAAATGTAAATTCATAAATCAATTTGCGTTAATGAGAGCCATACACGTGATTGGGTGAAATGTTCCATTTTCCCCAATAATTTTATAGGTGATATATACAATTTTGTCGTTAAACATCAACTTCTCACATTGGGGTGTGTATGAGTTGTTTTTTAATGAAAACAAATGATGTAAATGAATCGATTATTTGTTGTCTTTAAAAGAAGAAGCTTAGTAACATTTATTTTATCAGAAGCATGCTATCTGAGAGCATGTTGATGAACAATTCCGACAAGAACTGCAGTAAGTGTTCCGACAAATTCTGACAATTTTGACAGCTTTCAAGCAACGGCCACGTAAGCTGTCAAAAATTGCAATTTTGAGTCAATTCCGTATCTTTTTCTCGTTCCTCGAGGTGTTGATCAAATTTTCCTTTGATTAAGGTTGAGTGCGTATAGTTTTCTTTGAAGTTACTCGCCACGTTAGCTAACACGACGTAAGCAATATTTTAGTTTTGGATAATATTGATATTGTCGTTTAAAAAAGGACCCCTTTTATGCATGATAAATGCTAAGAGAGGCTGCAGTGCAGTCGCACTTGTGAAGTGTGTGCTCTTGCGTTGATAGAGTTAAATGATTACGAAAATTGGGCTCGCGTGTGCTGAGTTGGAAGCGATTGTGAGTGTTTCAAGGGCCACTGTTTTTGCAACAGCATTAGTGTTACGAAAGTGTGTGCCTGGTTATTCAGCGACTTCGTGAATATGTATTACGGTTTGCGGTTTGCTTAATTCACTGTCTACCTTGAATAGAATTAATGACCTCCGTTTCCTAATCAATATACTCCCGCGGCATGCTCGATTGAGATCGTTCTAAAGTGGTCTTTTGATGATGTGTGTGTCTTTCTAGAGAAAGGACTGTTTTCTGTAGACAAAGTAGGTCATTAACACTTAGCAAGGACATCCCAAAATTTGAAACATGATCGATATCTATCGCTCTCTGTTAACATGCTAGACCTCGATTTGGCTATTGATTTGGCCTAAATAGCGTCGTTGTTGGTGTCCTCGTGATTTTCTATTGAAATAAGTGGATCAGATCGTCGAGTTATGCTAATCTGATCGTATATGATCAAATCCAGCAGTATATGAGTGTTCGTTTGTACGAGCTGGTGATTGTATGAATAGAGTGTTGCCGAGCTTATCTTACCTAGGTTTTGGATTCTCATATTCTGTCTGATGGTTTTTACCCCTAACGTCATGGGTTTCCCGACCATATTTGGTTCATTCATATCGTGTGTTCGTTGAACTTGGATTTAAAACGTCTTCTTGCTACACCTCGCTATATCACGGTCTTGCTACATCACGTTATGACTTGGCTGTTTCTACACGCTGAAAATTTGCACGCCCTTGTGTAAAGTGCTTATCATAGGAGGTGTATTGAAGAAATATCAAATAAAACATGGATTTAAAGGCATATAGAAAACGAAAGTTTGTGACTAGTGTTCAGAGTGATACTCACGCACTGTGATCATTCGATAGAGGCACTACCCGGTTGGTGTGAACACCCTTTCTGTGTGCTGGGCCGAAACCGTTTAATGACGCTCAGCAACCATTCGCATACATGCTGAGCAAATCCAAGTGGAATAGTTTTGATGAAACAAAGGACCAACGATAACGATGCGCATTCTGTTATGTTCCGGTGCATAGAAGCAAACAGTGAATCACTTTAATGAATGAAATCAATTCAGAAAGATCAGACATAAACTTCGATTGTACCGTACGTGCATGTATAATTGTTAAACTTCATGAGAAACTTTTTTGATCTACTTAATCTATGGAATAGTAATATTTTTTGAAAAGTTTCATGAATATTCTTTGCATGCATAGTGGTAGAAATATGATGTTTTTATGAACAGGTTTAAGTGACGACTTAATACTACGTGCGTAGCTTAAACACGTGTTGTGGCATGTGCTTCCAACGGTTCAAAACAATTCGATGTATCCGAACGGTTAGTGCTGGGATGGCAATGTTTCGTATAGTGGACGTTTTGATTGTGTCGGTTCTCTACCTTATCAAAATATCACCTACGTGATAAGCCAGCGTTACTCACGATTGTGTCGTGTGCAGTTCCTTTCTCAGTGGACAATGTGGCTAGATTCAGATGAGGCATTGAACGACTGTTCTTGAGATTCGAGTTGAAGGATGTTCGTTCAGCATACCTGTTGGAATTGTCACGGTCATCGTGACGAGTTACCTTCGGCAGTGTATTGTTACATAGCGGAAGAGTTCTTTTTCCTTCTCTATTCCTTGCTTATGGTACTTTGCTTCCGGAATTATATTTGCACAATAAGGAAAAAATTCTTGGTAATGGAAATGACCCGCAACATTTGTATATCATGTCGAATATTTTTGTTTTTTGAACTTGAACAACTTGTTGGGCACATAAAATAATAATCCAAAGATTCCAAAGGTGATTGTAGTATTGTTGATACGTAACACGGAAAGGATGCATAATATCAAGGTGTTAATATTAAAAACTTGTGCATAGTTTGAGTGCCAGAACGTTCAGAATGTATTTCATTCATTTATTTATTTACTGCTTTATTGCCTGCAACGTGTCTTCCTTGCACAGTTTCTCTTTTTTTAAGACAAGAATGTTTCTAATATAATTGAGACGTTTTATCCCGTTTAACTGTCGGTGGATGTCAGTGACGTGACTAGATAATGCTTATTGTTTTGTCAACTATTTGGTTGGTTTTTGTTTTCATCTACATTTAAAAGATATTTTGAATTGATTTTCCATGAAGTATTCTTAGGACTAGGTTTCAATTTTTTCACATGCAATAAATACGTATTGTTTCATTTTTGCTTTAATATCGGATAACCAACACACAACACCAACAGTTGATGTACCGTTTCTTCCTCAGATTTTGCAAGACTCCGGGGAGAAACACATTCTGCCATTATCGTCGGGTAAACGATAGGAGCAAAGCAGGCTCTGTTAACATTTGCGACGGGCTAATTCCTTACGGGAGAGCTTTCTTTCTTGAACTAAATGTATTCCTCGAATCTGTCTTATCCGTTGTGTATTGTCACATCAGATAAGTTGATACCCCTTGCTTTGTTAGTAAGATTTACATTGTTATTAGATTCAGCAATAGTTAGTAATTTCATTTACGCTATGAGAAAACTAACTCTTCACGCAATATTTTAGGAGGATAGTCATTGACAGATCATCTCAAGATCAGGCTTTCAGTTATCTTTTTGCTTTGTTTGTTCTTCAGCGATGATTGCATATATTTACCGTCATTGTGCATAATATATTGAAACATGTTTTATTAGTTATTTTATGATGAGAAAAATAGTATTGTAATAATATGAAACTATTTTAATTGTAGGTAGAGCATCGCACTTAACATCTAGATGATGTCTAATCGACCTCAATATTATGGAATGCCAAATGGTTTCTCGCATTCTTCCAATGGCCAAAATCAGCAATATCAGCAAGAACAGCCACAGCTGCCTCAACATCCGGTACTACCTGAGTCACATTCGAAAGTAACGGTATTGGCTAATGGACCTCCACTAATGGCGATAGGCAGTCAGGCTCCAGCGAGTGCAGCACCAGCGATGAATGTTCCATTCACTATGACTGCAGGAGTTGGCGTATCTATGAAGACAAACCCTTTGCTGTTACAAGGATCAGTGCCTCCCCAATTTCAGCAAAACAGTCGTGTTCAAAGTATGTCGACTGTTAACGGGAATAGTACCACCTCGTCGCGAAATTCTTCACCAGCTCTGGGCAGTAATGGTATGACTTCAGTGCCTAGCACGTCACAGTTGGCGCCAGCTCAAATAGGTGTAGGTGGGGCAGCAGAGGGCCCTGTTCCTACCAATATCTACAGCAATAATAACCTTCCGCCGATGACATCTAGTCACAATCAGCCACCATCGGGTGCGCCCCATTCGATGCAGAGCAGGCAGAGTGCGCCAGGCTATAATTTAAGTCCGAACAATAACTGGTCTAGTGGTAATATGTATTCGGGTGGTGTGAATTCCATCGGTACGCCTCCAAAGACTGCATCAGGAATGTCAACGCCACTAAACGCTTCCACACCGACACTGACCGGTCCTATTTTACCTGGCGGACCGCAACTGCAAACACTGCAACAGTTGACGGCAAACGTGCAAGATTTGAGTTTGCAATCCGGTAACACCGTTTCACAAATGCCTGGAACTGTAAGTCAGCAGCAGAGTAATCAATTCCAGCAGTCTCAGCAATCGCTTACGGCTACAACTAATGGCGGCAACGTGCAAGATGGTCAGCAAATAAATGCAAATGGTACCACGAACTCGATGAATCAAGATGCAGGTCGCTCCGCTATTGGACATATACCATTGCCATCGAATCAGCAACAACTAGAGCTGCAACAGCAGTCGCAATTACAACAGCAGTCTCAGTTGCGCCCGCAATCACAAACGCATCATCAACAACAAATACTACAGCAGCCGCTATTAGTGCAATCCCAGTTACAACCTAAAAACCAATTACAACAGCAGCCTCAACTGCAACCGCAATCCCAGCTGCAACATGAACAAAAATTACAACAGCTGCCTCAACAGCAGCGTACGGTTATGCAGGAAACGGATATCAAACCGACTGGACCAGGTACTACGCAAGGCATTTCTCATTCAGTAGATAATTCTGTCCAACGTCCTTTGGGAATGGTGGGAGCACCTCCGCCTGTAATGTCCAGCGGAAGTACATCAGGTGTATCAAGCATGTCTGATACGCATATGAATAGAAGGCCGATGTATCCTACGGCAGTACAACCAGCACCTCAACCTCAGCAATTGATTACGCCTATGAGTAATGGCATTAACGTGCAGGGGGGACAACAAACAAACGCGAATCGTACTACGAACCCGATGAATCCAGATCAAGCTCGCTCTATTTATGGACATATGCCCATACCATTGAATCAGCAACAGCAACCACAGTTACAGCAATTGCAACAACAATCTCTCGTGCAGCATCAACAACAATTACAACAGACTCAGTTTCAGCGTACAATGCCTTCGGGTACTGTACCGAATGGACCTGGAACTAATACGTATGGCATTTCTCCACCGATGGGTAATACTGCTCAGCGTCCTTTGGGAATGGTGGGAGCAACACCGCCTGCAATGTCCCTCGGAAGCACACCAGGTGTATCATGCATAACCGATATGCCTGTGAATAAAAGGCCTATGTATCCTTCGGTAGCACAATCAAGACCTCGATTACCGAATGAAAACCTGCAACTTCAGCAGCAACATCAAGCATCATCACACAGCAACACACAACAACAGCACTATCAGCAACATAATCATATGCCACACGAGCAACAGCAACAGCAACAGCAACCTGTATATGGAACAGGTGAATATTCGGCTGATCCGAGTAGAAATGTTGTAAATGCTGGGTTCTCTCGTATGTGGGGCAACAATACAGTTGATTTGCTGCAGAACAGACATGTGCTACCCACGGATCAAGTTCGTCCTCCAACGATACATTTAGTGAATCCTTTTCACGAATCGGTAAATTGCCATCCGGAGTAAGTATATCTGTCATTTCTGCTTAAATACTTACGCTCATAACAAACTGTAATGTGATTTTTTCGTAAAATTTACAGCATATTTCGTTGCACTTTAACCAAGATACCAGAGTCGTCGTCGCTACTGCAGAAATCTCGTTTACCTTTAGGAGTATTAATTCACCCGTTTCGAGATTTAAATGTAGGTGTAAAACGTTAGTTAAATAGCTAAGTGTTTAGTTTATTTTTGAGTAACTGAAATATTGAGTTTTTAGGTTCTACACAGTTTCGGACAAGAAATGTAAAATTATTCACGATCATTTTCAAGGTTTCAATAGGGGAACTTTCATACTTTTTTGAATAATTTTTTAAATCAATACTTCTTTATGCTAAATGTATCTATGGCTCATATTTACAAAACATGTTAATTTCTTTGTTCTTTTTTCTATTCTTGAACAATTTCTCTTACATTACCATCTGCATCGTTCTATACAATTCTCATACCGTATAGTTCACACTAATGTTATCGATTCCCCATGAAATTGATATTTATTTGCTTTACAAAAAAAATCAATTTAAACAATGAAATAATGTAAGTGCATCCAGCACAGCTATATCGTTTAGTTAAATCTTTTGTGTTTTTTTTGTACATTCTTGTCATAATTAATAGGAATATTATATTTATTATTACGAATGAAATATTTAAATAGAATATAAATTATAAAATTGCTTTTTTTCTTCAAGAATTTACCTGTTATATCCTGCAACACAATAGTTCGTTGTCGTTCTTGTCGAACATACATCAACCCGTTTGTATTCTTCGCAGACAGTAAAAAATGGAAATGCAACCTATGCTATCGAGTAAATGAACGTATGTCATACTGTTCAAATTACGTATTTGGAAAGTGTTACGGCAATTTAGAAGTGATTTTTTTTGTTTATTTTCTCTGCGATAAACAGTGCCTGAAGAGTTCCAATATGATCCGGTTACAAAGACCTTTGGCGATCCGCTGAGACGACCCGAAATCAAATCCAGCACGATAGAGTTTATTGCTCCTTCAGAATACATGGTTAGTGGGACTAACTAAGCTAATAAATGAAAAAAAAAAGATCATGCTGAAGATTTATGCGGGTTTATCCATTGAAACACTTTTAGCTACGTCCGCCGCAACCAGCTATCTATCTATTCCTGTTCGACGTATCGTCTCTAGCTCAACAATCTGGATATCTGCACGCGGTTTGCAGTACACTAATGGATCATTTAGATTCTCTTCCTGGAGACGCCCGAACGCAAGTGGGCTTCATTGCGTTTAATAGTGCGATTCATTTCTATAATATTTCAGAAGAATACAACCAACCTCATGAGGTTACGGTGCTGGATGTAGAGGGTAAATTATTTAACAAGTGTTGGTAATTTTTTGGATCGTTCATCTAATAGATAAATGATTCCTTTGTACTCTACAGATGTGTTTCTTCCATACCCAGACAACCTGTTGGTGAATTTGAAGGCATGCAAAGAATTGATTAAGGATCTGCTGAAACAGTTGCCTAAACGGTTTGAACACACGCATGATACTCACAGCGCCCTAGGGGCTGCATTGCAAGTTGCATTCAAATTAATGGTAAGCAACGGGGAAATTTTGAACTGCAACAAGCTATACAGGCGACAGTTGATAATATTCAAAACACATTCAAAATTGCTTTTTGACACTGCAATTAATTACAACTGAGACTTGCCAATTTTACCTAATGCAAAGCCAAATTAGTATCAAAGTCCTAAACACAATCAAGTAGAGAATAAGTTTTTACTTTCATTTGTACAGGGAATAACGAGGGTGTTTCTTAATTTAAAAACTTCAATTAGGAATTCTAGAATCCAAATGGAATCAAATGTAGTTTTAAAATATTTATTGTATTGTGTGTTATTGTATCTAGCAAAAAAAAACCTATCTTGAGCAGTAAAATTCAAAATATGTTATTTGAAATTAGCTCAAATACTATATTTTGTTATTATTTACTTTCAGAGTGCCTCCGGTGGACGTGTAACGGTGTTTCAGACATGCTTACCAAATCATGGGCCAGGAGCATTACAGTCTAGGTATATAGTTCATAAAAACTTCCTTCGTGTCCCATTGTAACTTGTCTGTTGATACTAAAAAAAGACAACTGTTGATACTAAAAAAAGAAATAATATTTCTCTTGTAGAGAGGATCCAAACAATCGTTCGTCTAAGGAAGTGGCTCATCTTGGACCGGCAATAGATTTTTATAAACGACTTGCTTTAGATTGTTCTGGTCAACAAATTGCCGTGGATTTATTCTTATTGAATAGTCAATACTGTGATTTAGCTACAATTTGTAAGTGGCTTTGACGTGCATGACAGATAGCAGAAAATTTCATAATGACAAAAATGTGATTTATATTTGTACTTTGTGATTATTACAGCTGGCATTAGTAAATTCAGTGGTGGTTGCATGTATCACATCCCGCTGTATAGTGAGTCTAAACCACACCTTGTGAAAACTCTCCGCAACTCCTTCGAACGCTATCTCACGCGAAAGATTGGTTTCGAGGCGGTGATGCGGGTACGATGCACTCGGGGGCTAGCCATCCATACATTCCACGGAAATTTCTTCGTCCGTTCGACCGATTTGTTGTCGCTACCAAACATCAATCCTGATGCAGGTTTCGGGATGCAGGTATGCCGACCAAGGTCTCGTAGCAATGTAAGCATATACCAACCATGTTTCTTTCGTGACTGCATTCCAGATAACGTACGAGGAAAATTTAGCCGAGTGCAAAACAGTGTGCTTCCAGGCAGCTCTGCTTTACACTAGTAGCAAGGCGGAGAGGCGTATCCGGGTGCATACGCTGTGTATTCCGGTGTCGGCAAGTTTGACGGAAATCATGTACTCAGCTGATGCGCAGTGCATAGTTGGGTTACTTTCAAAGATGGCCGTCGATCGTTCGCTGGGGTCAAGTCTTTCAGACGCTCGAGATGCCTTCATTAATGCGATAGTTGACATATTTAGTGCGTTTAAGATTGCTCAGAATCTACCGCAAAATTCTCGTACGATAGTGGTCCCGGAAAATTTGCGGCTGCTGCCCTTGTATATTTTGGCCTTGTTGAAACATGTAAGTAGAAATTCGTATAGACGTTGGGATGATTAATTCATTTTTAATGTACACTGAGAGCATGCTACGAGTAATTGTATGTTTTTGTTTTAACTTTCAGCCCGCGTTCCGGACCGGGACTAGCACCCGCTTAGACGATCGCGTTTATGCAATGTGTGAAATGAAATCCCTGCCGCTAGATCAACTCATGCGATACATTTATCCCGATTTCTACGTATTGGACTGCTTATTCGTTTCCGGTACCAGCGGTTACGTTGATGACGAACACAAGCTGCAACCTCCGCGATTACAGCTGTCTGCAGAAAAGTAAGCATGAATCGTGATAAATTCTGTGATATGTGTCTTCATGATGACTTTTATTATTTTTTGCAGGTTGGATTCTCGCTCCATGTTTTTACTCGACTGTGGCGCAATCGTGTACATTTATATAGGTTCGAACGTGTCGTCTAGTGTCGTTTATGATATTCTAGGTACGATTTTGATTTTTACAATACATGCCAGAACAATATGACCTAAGCATATCTGTTGTTTCAGGTTATAATTCGGTGGTGGAAATTCCTGATTTTTGCATCGCATTACCTAGTCGCGGAACGGAAGCCAGTGAAACACTGTGGAATTTCCTAGAATCAATAAATGAAGATAAACCATACACATCATATGTGCAAGTGATACGGTAGGTGGAAACGGTTGATTTGTTTAAATATTTATTTTGCAACTACTAGACGTTTGCCATCGATCTTGCTCTAGTATATTTGTATGCTGTGCCTCATTAAATGACACAAGGTTCACATCAAACGAGTATCATGTCTTGCATTTTTTCTTCTCTTTTTTAACAGCGATACGAGCCAATTCAGATACCTACTGGTGGAAAAGTTCGTGGACGATCGCAATTCAAATGCGTTGTCGTACTATGAATTTTTGCAGCATTTGAGCACACAGATAAAGTAAATGGCGCTTTAAGCGTGCATACCGTTGGGCAAGCAAGCAACCTAAGATGGTCAAATATGGGGTTGTTTTAACACAAGAACTTGAAGGTAAACATTAAATGCTAGTAAATATTATCTTAATGTGAATAGTGTATCCTGTCAAACGTACTCCAAACATCGGGCAAAATAAACACGAACACATCCTACGCATCCTGGAGAGCAGTTATCGAAATAAATTTCGAACGATTTTAAAATACTACAATGAAAGTGTTGGAACAATAACATCAATACTGAACGAGCTAGATAGTTTGTTTAGCGATTTAAGGACATGGCAGGGATGTAGGTTGATGAACGAAACTTGTGCGAATGCATGATCCCTAGCTGTGTAACTTTGAAATATTATGAAAATATTTGCGAGCCACAAATGAAGCGAATATTGTTTATAAGAAAGAAACATGTCGCTTCTATGGTAATTATTGCAGGTAGTGTGACAGGTGGAGTGAGGCAGCGTTGATAAACTAGTTTTAATATAGGAAAAAAAATAAATAAATCAATATTTAACACAATGGCATATTTCAATGAACCAAAAAACTTTGTTATATGCAAATCATTTTGAGCAAGTCGTAGCGAACAATACAATCCAAAACGAAAAGTCATACGAAGGTGGACAACGTAGTATCAACATTTTTTTTGCGAATAGTTAAATAAAATGATTACCGAATAATAGTAAATGATGTTCGAATTGGGACCGCATTCGTTTTGGAAAAGGAAACGATAATTGACCAGCAGCGAATAATGAAACTAGAAAACGTAGCATACATCAGAAGCATTACATCGTGAATAATAGCCTGGTGTACGTAAATTCTGTTGCACGATAGAATTACAATGCAATTCCAGTTACAGTTGCAGTTGTAATGAATTACAGGCAATAAAATGCAAAATTTAAAGCTTTCATTTGTTATTTATGCATTGCATCGATGAAAAGTTAACAAACTTCGCAGCAAAAAATACGGATGCAACTACGATTTCTAAGGTAGTTACGAATTTGCATTGGCAGTTATGAGTATTCCTTCGGATAGTGCAACATACTTATGTATTTATGTGGTTTTTTTTTCTTGGGTTGGTTATGTTAATGCACATTATAGCATGCGTTTGCGTTTCGCCCGATATTACTGCAATGGGCATATGAATCGAGTGTCACAGCTTTGTTCGCGTTGGCAGGTAAAGGCAGGTATACAGGAAATAGTTACTACTTTGCGTTGGTTATTTGTGCGTTATTGTTGTAAAATTTATGTTGCCGTTGGGTTTGCCCGTCCAGTTGAATAGATTACTCGCGCTGTCGAACGCGCGAGCCAGATAATACACATTCAGAATGCATGTCGATAGAAATTCTCATTCGGTGACTAAGATACAGGTGGCAAGGTTCAACTAAGTCTACCGACAAGGGATTCATAACAAGGGATAAATGAAGTATTTGGTGTAATGTATATCTATCATGTAAAGCTTATAAATTTGAGATAAATTATCAGTCAGCATACCATCTAGTGTAATTTTCCTTTAATTAGTTTGATGTTTTTTGTGGGAGTTTGACCTAAACGATCCGAAATTAAATAATAGGTAAATATACACCTGCTAACTAAACCATATAACTAAATACCGTTGTCTAACGACATTGGACTATCATTTAAACTTGTTCAGCATTTGCTTGTCGCAAACGCATGTTTGAATTGTATTCCCTTTCGATTTGTGCAGGTTATTGAAAATCTAATTAGTTCTTCATTTATTTGTACGTCAAATGCGCCTTAACACGGCAACTGGAAGCTCGTAGATTTTTATGGTTGTGGTCGAAGGAAAAAGTAATCACGAAAATGGATAACAGGCACTTGTGATGTGGGAAATTGTAGCACCATAGCTCGCCAAAGAAAAAGCTTGTGGAGGTAATCAACGAAATGGGAATATTCACCGTGGATTTAAATGGGAGTAGCAAAATGGAAGAACATTTGGACAGAAACAGAATGGCACGAGCCAGGGCGCCACAGGGCAACAGTTAGCAACGGTACCGTCGGCAAGGTAATAATTTGAGTATACATTTTAAGTGGTGTATTTGATTACCGCTGTATTGTGGTATCTTGAACGAGACAATTAGGACATAGTACATGCCAGAGATTAATTAACACCTGTAGATTTCTTTCCTTCTCGGGTGCACGAAAAGAAATTCAAGACTATGCTGTTCTTCTAGTATGGGGACTTGTAGGGAAAGTAACGATGCTTATGATTGATGACATCGTATAGCATGTCTGCTTGCAAGATATTGGAAGTCCTTGTATATTAAATAAATATCCTGATTTAGAAAAAACAATACATCGTATGTTTTAGCTAATAGTATATGAAAAAGAAAAATTATAACGTGTTATGAATAATTTATGTTGTCTTTCAATGGGAACTGAGGTGTTAGGTTTAAGCCACTTGATTAATTCTATTACATTTAAAACAACATATTGGTCGTAATTACAGCTGGAATTTGTTTTAAGATAGCAAGGTGTCTCCAATACAAAAGTGTTAATAGTTGCATTTTTGAAGTTTTGGTGTTCATTTTTTTCTCCTAACATGATAATGCTGTGGAGTCGTCCATACGGCTTGTCCGTCTCAATAAAAAGAAAAAGAAATGTTAATGTTGTTTCAATGATTATTGATTTTTTGACGTGCATAATCTACAAAGTTAAAGCAATACTGCAAAGAGAATTTCAGTTTTCCACGCTACCTTTAATTTAAAATTGATGAAATTCTTGAATATTTATCAACGCCTTTGTGGCATTAATAATCGTAGTGATTATCGTGACAGGCAGCGTTGTAAACTTGTCCGATATGCCGGTGAAATTGAGCAATATGAATCCTTTTTCACGTTAATAACTAGATATTTTGTGCTATTAAGAGAACAACAATGACAAAAGGATTAATGGGGTCACAAAACTTAATGAAAAATGAATACCGTTTGCTTAGCCGATGTAATTGTCATTCTCGTTTTTTTACTTTTAGACTATACTGGCGGCATGTAGATTGCGCTCGCTGTTGGGCCGAATTTCCTCCTTTGCTCCTGTGTAATGTGGCACAGTTTGGCAAAAGCTTCGGCGAATCAGCAAAAAGAATTGATTCAACCGTGTAACGATTTCCACCAACGAGCATGTAATCGGAACAAAAATAGATTTCGTCATGTTTGTAATAACGAAATCGTTCCCAAACCGATTCCAAAAAGAGACTATTTTTTTGGGATCATTCGTAATTTAACGCACGGTTCGGTTGAGCTGTGCGTTTGAGTTCTCATGAATGTACCGAATGTATCAAATGGTATGGTGTACATGTTTGGGTTCGTTTACTTTTTTTCACAGCGTTGTGTGTATTTTCAGTATCCACCACATTCCAAGCAAGGCGTGGTGTATCCGTTACGGTTTTTTTGGTAATGGAATCCTTGCAGATTTCTTTGCCCGTTGAATCAAAACCACGTAACACATAGGATAATTTAAACGGTGGAGCTAAATTTATTTATCCAATAAAGCACTTTCATTTTAAATCTCAATAGAACTTCTAGCAGCCAATAAAATCTACCTGCAGCAGATTTGGCCTAACGATCAATGTGTTTAGGGTTCGGGAACATTACTTCTTCCTACGTCGAATAGAAGATCAATCCTGGTCGATGAATGACAAACTCACTTTTGATCCAATTATCGCTAATAACCAATAATTATCTCCTCATCAAAGCAAGTCGTTTCATTCTTGCATAGTCCATTACATTGACCCTGTCTCTATTTTTGGCATCGTTTAAATCAATTAATTTACGCCATCGGTATTTGAATTCATGGCACGCACGAGCCCCAGAAGGTTGGCAAACAAAGGAACAATTTTAATGTCTGGTAACGATGGTGTTTGGCATGCAAAATGCTCGTGTGCAATGCAAAAGATGGAAAAAGGGTAGTGATCATAACAAAAATGGGGTCAAAAAGAACGATTCGTTTTTGAAGGATACGTCAAGAAGGAAAATATGATTAAATGTGTTTAATAGAAGGATTACAAGTTTACTCTTGCAAAAAACACATCGTTTTTTTAACAACAAAAATGGGCTTGAGTTTTTTTAGCATTATATCATTTTTCCATTTTTTCATTTACTCCTATGTACAGTAAATTGATGTGAGTAATATCAATGTTTTATTGTATTCGTTTATAATATAAAAGAAAGGTATTTCGATGTAGCATAGGTGATAAGTGTAATAACTGTAAGCTCGAGTGTTTTGAGTGTAGAGAAATTTAAATAAAATATTGTTATTAGCGATGTTTTGATTTTTCGATTCAATGCGTACACATTTATATGGTAGTAGAAAGGAGTATCTTTCTTATTTCCTCATGAGGACGGCCACAATTTTAAACCCATTTCCGCCTTCCATTTACGGTCTACGCGCCACTAGCAATTTGAATAGTTTAACAAGCTTAATGGTACTTTGCACACCCAAGCGCATTTTGAAGCAAATCAAATTGATCCGCGAATGCTGATGTAAACGGCAAGCGCATGTGTTCCATTTGGTTTGAGTTATTCATGCCAAGCGTCCGAGTAATGTTGACAAAAGGTTCATGGTGCTATTATGCTTGAAAGGAAAATAAAGCATATAAAATGCAAATAATAATGCACTCACCATCCACGTCCAGGTGCCGATTGGAATGATATTTCTTGCCACTTTCAAAGGTTTTGTTTCGTTCAATGATTTTTGTTGTTGTGTAATTGAAATGTGTGAGATAAATGTGGTGTTAGAATACTATTTTGATCTATGTCTAGGTTATTATTTATTTAGTGTAATGAAACTGTTGCGGGCGGTAAGGTTTTATTGAAGTTTTACGTTGTCAGATTCTTTATACACGGACAGGACAGAATGTCTGAAAATATAAGCAGATAAGTGTGAAGTTTATATGTGTAGCTTTTAAGCTGCAAATCTGGTGTTTTAGTCATCATTCTATCCCAAACTCAAACGATCGATTTCGGGTGGTTCGCAAATGATCTTATGGTAGAAAACGAATTTCGATCTCTTATATTGTAAAATATTAAACAAAACAAACTGAAGAAATGATACTATTCACCGAATTGATTATTTGATCCATCGAAAATATAATGCGGGCTAGATTAGGTCATAGCATATCTTAAATATATTGTTCACACTTATATATTATATTGCTATATATATTACTATATATTGCTATATATTGCTTATAGGTTTTGTAAATTTCATGCTCTTATTGTTTATATTTGTAGAATGTGTTCCATTATATTATTAAAATTCACAAGCATAAAGGTTTATGAAAAAAAAGTACGGCAGCAATACTCCAATGTCACATCAATTTGCAGCGTTTTTACCTTTAGACGTTTTCATGCAATTTTCAACCCATTTGCAAAATCCAAAATGGCTCAGCTCTCCGGTTGGAAGTTGTACTGTTATTTTTATTTCTCATATTCTCCCCAACCGGTACGTCGATTCGTGTTTAATAGCATCGAAATCGAACGGGTAGGGCGTGATGGCAGGGTCGTGAAAATCGCGGGCGAAGATGGCACAGACCAGACAAAGAGACAAGTACGTTCGAGGCTGGTTGGTACTGATGTCAGTGTCAGCATCCATCATGACATCACTTAATGGAAGTGTGGTGAGGTAAAAGGGTAAATTTATGGGGTAGATAGTAGCGCTAGAACATGATTGCACTTATAGATAAGGTCAGCGAACAACGAGGCACCATCTTTAAATCCTCCCCCTCCACCCCTGTGATGAAAGGTCTGAAAAGCTTTAAGACATTGTGCCGTATAGAACATGATTTTTTATCACTTCTTATTCCTTTAGCAAATGATTTTTTTTCTCAAGGTAAGCAACAGTATGAGAAAAAGCAGTAGCACAGAAACGAGACTATACATGGTCTTTTCCATGTCGTGATTTCTAAACTAATTAGTTACATTCACAACCATAAGCCTATCAGGTAGGTGGATTCAGTATTTAAAAATTCCAAAATTCACAGTTACTAATTTGTGATGAAAAAAAAAACAATGTTGTCGCATTGTGTGGATGATTCCATGACTTCCTATGTTTTCCTTTGATGATGAAGTACGGATTCAATAAGATCACGGCGGGCTACGGGAGGGATGGATAAAGAAAATGCTATCACCTTCTCCGTATCGACCGATACATAATATGTTCTACACGTTACACCTTCGGGGAAAAGATTGCTTATTACCTGTAATAGAGGCCTCACTCACCGACGAAGCTCATTGTTCCACGAGCCGCGCGAAATAAACGAATGGCAAATCTTGGTTCATTTCCCACTTGGCAGGGGTCGGTTCTAAAAAAAGAAACTACAACACGGTGCGAAATGTATCCGTCGAGCTGGTTATGTACCTACCCGTCTGGCAATGGAGCACCATTGCCGACTCGCACAACCCTGGCAGCCCAACCTGAACCGTGACCGCGGCTAGGTGTCACCGTCAGCTCGAGCCTCAACCCAAAGCAAAGCTTCCCTTGAATCAATAATACATAGTCGGTACGGTGCAAATTGGGGTACCTACCTGGGGGTTGTCGTGTAAATGGTTGGTAAAAGGTTCACGGGGGAGCCTCGCGTTGGGGTCGTGCTGGGAGACGATTTCCTATTCACGTCAACTGGCGTGGAAGAAGTGATGGGATTCTATGTAAAATTTCCCAAAGTACAACCCATATTATATTATAACGAGATGTTTCCGGCCGTTCGGTTTGCCGCTGGGCAAATTGTACCTAGTCGTTCTCATACGGGGATGTGAATGATGAAAATGAAGCGGATGTATGTAGCATTTTGCGTATTAAAAATATGATTTGACCATGGTAGATTTCAAGTAGCGGTATGTTTTCGTGAAATTAAGGTCATTCAAATTAACTGTCCAATCCGGAAAATTAAAACATCCGCATAAAAGCACTTAAACTAAACATGTCATCTGTTTAATGGTTAAAACTTTTCTGAACCGAAATTAGCAGCAATGGACCCATGGACAGCCATTACAATATATCTATACAATCTACCTTACAACGCCGGAAAATCAATTACAACAGTGCGTTGTTTGGAATTCGTTCATTAGCAAAACCCTCGCTAGCGTACAGTTTCACCTTCCCGGGCAAGGCCGTTCCCGTTGGTTGACTTTCGGCTTCCGTTTTCCGGTTCGTCGCCGCGCGGAATGCGGCTCCCGGTGCGAAACGGGACACAGGATGTGGTAATTCGTAATTGTATAATTTAATTCATTCCCAAAAGCGACACAAACGTCGCAAATAGGCTAAAAGCCGGTTGGCCTGTAATGAGAACGAGCGAAGACGGCCTGCCTGGACCCGGGCGAGATCGATGCCGCACGGGGTGCAGGTGGATCGCGAAAACGCGATAGCAAAAAAAGGAACGAAAAAGGAAATCAATTCACGAAAATGGGCGCAAGTGAAAAAGCGTCACGAAAATGGGCTGATTTCGAGCGGGATGCGGTGCGCTTATCGCAGCCGATTGTTGCGCGTTCTTGTTCGATGAAAGTTTGGCCGTGTTGCTTGCTTCTTTAGCATTAAAATTTAAGGTAATCTCATCAAACTCCGAGAGAAGAAGAGCACAAGCGATGGGACGACAACGATGTGTTGCGTTTTTGCTGCCGGAACGATCCGAGGTTTCGATTCGTGCTCGATGCTGCCGATTTTCGAGTGCTTCGGCTTGAGTTGGTGTGTGTTTTGATTACGTGATTAATTTGCCAACTTACGCAGGGAAAATTTCGGAGCTCATCAGCCGCCGCTGGAGGAGTCTGGCTATTCGAAAAGGGAAACTTTTCGTGCTTCCATCAAGCGAAGTGCCCTTTTTTGACAACTCGTGAGCTCGTGCATGTGCAGCCATATCAACGTAGGCCGGCTAGGTTTCTATAGTGCCGTGAAGCATAAAAAAGGATGTCAGATTTGAAAGGAAAGTTATTAAAACGTGTGATAGTCGTGTATACTTGTTGCGTTTCCCGCGATTCACTTGAAATGGATTCAATTTATGATAGCCGAAAGTATAGGCTAACAGTTGAGTAAAAATAGATATAGGTTACTGTGTTATATGTATTTGTATTTGTATTCCGCTATACATTTGCCAGAAAGGCATTACATATTTATGGACAAACCCAGATAACATTAAAAACTACAACATTTCCTAACGTAAGGGGCTTATACGTGAGTGCCATATGGCTAAATTCAAACACGCTTCAGTTTCATGGTAAACCTCAGTTAATATTGATGGGCAATTGTAGTTGAAAATCTACGAGATGAACTGTTACAGGTACAAAAAGGTACAGGTACAGGTATTTTTTAAATAACCTAATATTTCTTATCATTTTATTTTAATTCAATTTGAATTTATTTCTATGCGGCTTATGATCCTGGCAGGGGCACCTCCTCCGTTCCGGAAAGATCATTTTTTTAAAGCTTTCAAACGAAACTATAACGTGTTATTCATAGTTTACGAAAAAGAAATGTATCTAGTTATTTAAAAAAAATCAATAGCAATAGTAGTCGGTAATGCGATATTATTAATATTTCGAGTGATATAACACACACGCTCTTTACCGTAGTAATCAGTACGTTCACAACAAATTGGCTTCTTACTGTCATTTTTCGCACATTTGTTCCACACCACCTATGGTATAACTATGGCAAGAGTGTGCGCCAAGGGACCAGTTTCATCCTTGGGAAAACAGCACAGCTAGCAGCGGGGACAGAAAGTGGTTCAAAATTTTGTTGATCCCTCGGGAGTGCTTTAGCATCATTCAGAGATACTAAAGTTTTCCTGACCCTTCTCTCCCGACCAGCATGTTCGCTGCTAGCTTAACAGAGGGGAAGAAAATGTAATATTTGTCTGCATATCACGTTCTGGCAATACAAGTACACATATGTCAGGACGCGACTACGCATACCTGCCATGGTTATGGTTCCGGGATGCGTTACATCCGACCCGTTACTCGCGGATGATCGTATTTCTTCCCGGATGGACGCCTTTATTAAAGCTTCTGAATGAGCTGCTGAAAACGACGATTTACAATGGCGTTGCTAGGAATACAATTTTGCCCATTTCATATTTATATCTAGTATTTCGTATGTCTATTAATCGTTACGTGGAAAACAAAAAAAAAAGGCAACTGGTTTCAAGTATTCAAACTTGCTTGCGAAATTATACGAATCTCTCAACACACTGTACGCAATAAAAATATAGTTTGCTATGAAGATTTTACCCTTAATCTTCTTAAGGTACTTTATTTTCTTTGCATTGTTTATGCAATATTCTGCGTTGAAGTTCAGATTGAGATTTTCGCAATTTTAAAAATTCCGTAATGGGAAACGGATATACCGAATTCAATGATTGCTTTAGATATCAGAACATTTGTTACCCGATATTTTAACGTTTACGTTCTTACGTTTTTTTTTTCATTGCATAGCATTCTGGTCAGAGTACTTGTGCTTATGTCAATATCAATTGCCTCGATTTTGTACCATAAATTGCTGTTATCAGTGTATGTTGGGTGTAGAAGATAGGTCTGTCTTTCAAACACATACTATAACGTGGGTCAAATGCACAGTATCACTGGGATTTTTATAACTATTTTATTACTATTAGAATTTTTCAATCCTCACGTCATCACAAACTACGTGTTTTGCCTCTACTAACATAATGTTTTAGTCATAGATCATGGTAACACGACATGACATGAGTTAGAGACATCAATTGCATCAATTGGAGAGAAAAGTTATGAACGAAATGGTTCCAAAATGTATTTTTCGTTTTGGTGAATGGACAATAATAGTCAGTCAAGTTATAATAAAGATCATTTGAGATTTAGGTATGAGTCATCCAACGAGTTTAACGACGGAAGAAATTCTTTTCGAAATCTTTGTTGCCTTTAGCAACGACAAGGTTTGCCGAGGAAACCATGTGCAAGGCTAGGTGATTAGTTTTGCGCATAATTATTTTCAATTAAGTATGCTCGTTCTCTAGAAAATTGATTTCCGCCCGAACCGGCTTAGCGATGTTCGTGTTTGTCGTGGTCGTTTTCTTTGTACACCTTTAGCAGAGCAGATATCGATATTTAAACTAAACTATGTTTAGCTGGAGACACCTTGGCAAGAATCATACGGAGCACACCCGACTGGTCATTGGGTAGCAGCTGGGATGCTGCGGGTATCGATTCCACGTCCAATTGGAGCTGCTGTCCGTTCTTTCTTTGGCGACGCACGGTCCTTTAGCGGTTGGGGAATGAACGGTAACGATGAAGGATCCCGTTACGGAACAGTGGAGTTTTAGTTCGGCTTAATGGATTTCCTTCGCAACGGTTCAATATGAATAATTTAGTATCTCTTCAGCCCATCGCTTCCCAATCAGCCGAGGGAGGCGCAGGCTGGTGAGCACTCGTCCGAACCGTGGCTTGGAGGCCTTTTATGACGTTGGCTGTAACGACCCGTACGGCCGTCATGTGGACCAGTTTTTGCGGTACTTGAAGAATCGCGCGCTTGGTTTGGAGTGTGGTAAGCAAACGCCAGTCATGGGGCATCGTGAGGCATGATTGGATCTAGCATCCAAGCTTCCGGGAAATTTTACGGGGTGAAAAACGGTAAAGGACACGATTTTCCGCCCGGGAGGCTTTCTTTCGAAACTCACTCGATTACTTTCGTACAGATGTGCTCATCAAGCGTTATGCTGGCCCTCAAACAAGCGTTGATACTTGAATTGGGCAAACTCTTAAGCGTATGGTCGATGGACATCGAGAAGAGCGCAATGGATAGCACGATGCCGGACAAAAGTACGCCCTCGCTTTGCATGTTCGCGCTCGACTCGGCCGAAATGTGATCGAAGCTAGTTGAGCTATCAGTTCGTGTTCTACCAGAGATGAGGACGTAAGAGAAAGAAAAAAAATGCTGAGTGTAACCGAATTGATGTTAGATGGAAGAGCATTTTCGTTGCGTTAACATCTCATTTACATTGTTGAGTTTCATTTTTAGCTTTTTCAATCTACACATGCTCTACTGTGAGCTGTTGGGTGTGCTGAGGATGACTTATATAAAAGTGCCAAAAAGTCCATGTGATAGTAGTGTATAATGACTAAACAACTTTGAAAATAACTGTCAGAAGCTAATGATTTGTATGAGAATGAAAAATAACGTTATTGATTTAACTTGTTCTAAAATGCTCAGAATTTAACTCATTATTTGAATATTTTTTTTGCTTCATTCGTGGCTGCAATATTGAGAGGAAATTGCCTAGACCGCATCCGTTAAATTTCCATTTTTAGTAGAAATGAACGCAAAAGTATGCTTGTCTTAAGTTTGCTGGCAGGGATGAACAACAAACAGGATGTTAACCGGATTTAACCGTTGAATAAAGCATAACCATTTATCAAGCAAAGACGACATCCGGTACATCTTACAATGAAGGTCTAGTCACTATCAACTTAAGTTGCTTGAGGACCTGCTTGGCTTCCCTAAGAAATGTGTAAAAGAAAAAGTGTATAAGTATAAATATGTTGTGCATTGATAAACTGGTTGTTAGTTTTATATATTTGGATTTGGATGGATTTTAGGTATAATTTTTCATCTGCTGTTTTAACATAACGAACCTTGGCTTGACATGTTGAAATATATCGTTCCATTTAGTTCCTGTTATTATCTGCGATTGTATACTTTTTCCATGTTAGCCAAGCACCAGATGAATGTAGAGGCCTTCTTTTCAAATATTTTTTTTCCTCTCCACCGCACACCAAAAAGCTGGTGGAAAAGTTACTAAAGTTGACTACTGGGGATGATGATGAAAATGGATGAGAGTTGGCTAAAAGTATTTCCATTTTACTGCAGCACCCTGCTGACGATGATCGAGTTCGAGTTGTTTGGGTAAACTTGCTCAGATGTGTGCGTGTACGTTTGTGCTCGAGAGATGGCTCGTTGAGATTTGATCGAGTTTGGTCGGATAATAATTGTACCTTTTTCGGTTCCATTTCGCGTTGTGGATCGCAAACAGCTCGTTATGTGGAGTTTCCACGGTTTTCCTCGGTGTTTCTCTCTCTCTCTCTTTCTCTCTCTTGCTCTCTCTCTCTTTGAAATGAACGATGTGAAGTTGTTGGGGGAAATGTGCAGTATTCTAGTGGCTGATCTAGAATCTGGGCAAAAAGCAATTCGAAACATCCTTAATATTGTGTTATCGAAGCAATTTTTAGACTTCTGCCACATCGACCGGAGGAGTCAATTTGATTCAATTTTCGTCAAACCAATCAACTGTCCAATTGCTGCTGGCACTTTGGACGATGAGCTTTGCCACGCGTGTTTAGCGCAGGCTGGCAGAAGTGTTTCGACAAAAAGTTTAGATGAAATGCTTCCGTAGGAAAGAATGATATGATATTTGTGTATATATGTGTCTGTGTGTGTGAGGTGTTACTTTCAGGATAGGTAGATATTGGGCAATATTTACAGTTGGTAAATAGTAGCAAAATGTAAAAAACTATCCTTGTAAATCATTAAAAATTTGACCTTTGGATTGATGCGTTGCTGTGTAATTCTTAGGTTTTTTTTTACTTCAAAAACAAAGCAGTGTAAGACTCAAGATAAAAACGGATGTACCAAAAATAGGATGTAGGAAAATCGGTGAGAATAGACAAAGAGTACATTCTATTTCCAAAAAATGTCGCTTCTATAACCTAACTGTACAACGTGACGTTCAGCTCCGACTACCAGCAGTAGTCCCATTAAGCACATTCTACGCTTTTTGCGTTCGAAGTTCACGCAGCGATAGAGATTAATCGTGCGCTTCATTTAATTCTCGGTTTTCCCGTTTCATAAACAGGGTGTTTTATCGCAAATCGTTGGGGCGTCGATTAAGCGCGCCTGCTGTCGGGCTGGACGAGATCCGCCCTACGTCTGTCTGAGCAAGACCGGGCAGAGGGATGAAGTTGCTCATAATTTATATTCCCGTTCAGCTACAGCATTCTCGAATCGATTTACTGTCAGCGTGGATACTGTGTCGCCGCGAGTCGTCGGTGCCAGCTCGCCCTGGTGCTTGCCAGCTGAGCAAGGGCGAGAACGGCGTCCGGAAGTTGAAAGTTGGCCCAGTCGGAGGTGAAGCATTTCAGGAATACCTATGCGGGACATGTCACGTTTCATCCGTTCCATGCTAGACGAACCGGAAATTGGCACGGAAATTGTATCATATTCAATCAATTAAATCTACCATCTTCCTCGTGCTAAATATAGGCAAGTAGTAATTTTTCTCACTGTAATTCGAGACAAAAAGCTTGCATATAGGCCAGCTAGATGAATCCATGACTCCAATATGAATTATTGTGACACACTACAAAAATAGAACTTATTATCAAATTTCCATGGCTGTTTTATGAATTATTGTGACACGCTACAAAATCCATGACTCCATTATGAATTATTGCGACACGCTACTAAAAAGTAGAGCTTATTCTCAAATTTAAGATTTTCCAGCACTAATTTTTCTCCGGAAAGATCTGCTATAGAACTGAACTTTTGCTCGTTATGTTGATTAGAAATGTGAAAACGCAAAAATCTAAATGTATCATTTTGAGCTATATTTACTATTTTGCTATTACACCTCTATCATACCTACCAATGGACCTACTGATTTGTGTGCATTGATATCGCATGCATATACTTACGAACGGATTTTATGATAAATGTAGTTCTAATTTGTAGTATCAGTATGCTGAGAATCTAGTATGGAAGCCACATGAACGTTTTGTTTCTGAAAAGAGTGCCATATGCTATCAATGGCGTAAATGTTTACAGAAATGGTAGACACAATCCAATCACGAAATTTGGTATTCGAAAGTTTACCCAGCAATATGTTTAATTTATCCGATAAATTTTAAAAAGAATAAAACGATTTTTTTTGAACATATATTAAACTGGTGAGTAAAAAATAACCATTAACATTAGTTGCAGCTAGTGTCAGTCGGTTTTGATTTCGATAGTTTGAATAAAAATAAGCATTACATATGTATCAGATGTCACGGCGAAAGCATACTAATAAAGAGAGCAATTTTGCGGTCCTACACCACGTAGTTGACGTTTTGGCACGCTGGGTATGGTTAATTAGATGCAAACTTACCACCAGGAGGAAGATGTCATTGCAATGTTTAGACGTCTTAGAGAGCGTGTGCTTACAACATGGCATTTGAACCGTAAAGCTTAGTGGCAATGATAACCCAATAAAGGGACAAACTCTGAGGGACCTTGAGAACGGCTAGTGCTCGCTAATGAACACTAGAGGAAACAGAGCAGCGAACTTGCTGGTGGTGTCCAGGGAGAGAAAAGTAAACATGAAATGTGCTCAAAGTGCTGCCCTCATCATGCGCCTGGAGCATTGCATGGTGTTTGTGGGATGTTGAGAACTAGGGATGAGGTATTATTGTTTATGTCTCACTATTTGGGTAACTTTCTCAAGCACAGCGACTTGAAAGCTGGTTAAATTTGAGTCGACTCCATAACGGTTACGCAAGGTAAGGATTGTGGAAGCTGTGATACAAGTATCGAAACAACAGAAATCAACAAAATATCAACACCACTCGTTGTATTGCAGGATACAAACTATTTTGGATACATTTACTATCTGTACCTTTTCAAATGAAGAATATATGAGATACTTACTACATTTTGAGCCTATATTTTGCACAATCAAATTCAAAGTTATCTGCTTATTTAAAATTTCAATTTTTTTCCACGCATTCAATAGTTGTTAGGAGTTAGGAGAAACCCGACTATTGCTCGAATGCTGAAAATAAATATTCCGCGAAATAAATGATGATATTAATATTTTACTTTCATATCTCGCTCGAATATCGATTAACTGGTCGATAAATTTTGTTAGCGGTGTTTGCGGACTGTGTTGCAAAATTTAGGGTTACACAAAAAAAATCGTATAAACTATCCAGCGAAAAGAACTTTCACCTCGAAGGATGGCATAGTAAAATGGACGCAAAAGAGATGGCTGTATACTGGGTAAGTCGAGTTTTCCTTACGAGCGTGTTCGCACCTCGTGAGAGCATATGCTCCATACGGAATCACCACGGACAAAGCTGTGGTTCTCTTTCTCTCGTACAGTCATTAGCGCTCTGCGTGTCCTTCCTTCTCTATTTTTGCCGTCGGTTCTCTTCCGCTGTTGACTCTCACCTTTTTGATTAAGCTCACTTCACCCGCCATTTTACTCACCTATTTAGTAGTCGAGATTGTTCTCCCGCTCGCGCTCGATTCCCTTTCGTTTTCTCTAGTGCGTTAACCGTCTGAACACTGCTGATACTGCGAAATCTGAAATGCTGTAACAGGTTGGTATCGTTCTTTCGTGAGAACAGGTCAGTTCGAGATAAGCTTTCGATCGGTGCAGTTGGGTGCAGATTGTCGGTTTTTCCCTCCTTCCAACGGATCTGAGGTTTGCTGTGTTCTGAACAGTCCAAGTGTTTTTAAGCATTACCCACTCGACCAACAGGAAATTGCAAGAACTGTTGGTTGAATTATACCCAAACGCATGTGCAGCTTCAACGATCATGTGTGGTCAAATGAAGCATAATGAAATTGAACTTCCTGTGTGCTGTTTCGTAGCTTGTGGCATCGTTTTAAATGTGTACAAATAAATGTAAGAAAAAAAGTAAGAAAAAGATTATCATGTCTGCTGCTGGGTGCTAAACGTCTGATCTCAGCGAGACTCGCACAACGGCTTGTCTCAGTTTCAAAGGCACAGAGCCTACTGAGCTCGATAGCCTGGTTTGAACCGCATCGTGTTAAATGCGAAAGTGGAAAATTTGAGCTGCTCTATAAAATGCAGTTTTGTACTTGAGTGCGTGTGTGTATGTAAACTGCTTTGTTTGAGTTAATGCTATCTTGCTCAGTGTGCGATGCTTTAGAGCTTAGTATGGTTCGGATTTATGAAAATTACAGACATCAGCAAGCGGAGAACGTATTGGAATTGTTCAGAAACAACAAAATTAAAAAAAAGTGTGTAAGAGCGTTATCGCGTATCAAACTTCTCGTGTACAGAGGAGTGAGTGAGCGTGTGTATGTTTCTGCCTTCGGGTAGATTAGACGTTTTGTGGATTACAACTTTTTGCGCTACGAATAGATGGCTCGCTTGAGCACAGAAAAGTTGTGTGAATGCGTTGAAGGAGAAAATTCGAATATGATTCCAGGGAAGTGAAAACTGTAATTATAAAAAAATGCTTAACTGTGTTCGGGTATTCACAAAACATTGTACTATTTAAATTGAATATATGATGGTTTTTTTTATGAAATTTAATAACATGGAAAAGAAATTATTACCAATAAAGTAGCTTCTGGTAGTCCGGCAAATGATCATGGACTTTAAAAACTATATTTTATCTTGAAAACAGTATTAATAGAAAAAAATAGCTGTGTGAATCAGTCAGTGAAGAACGTTAAAAAAAGGATGCACTATTCGAATACTAATTGTATATTAAACGATGTAATGGCGCAGTGATGAGTTATATTCTGAAAATCGTGATAATTGGATTTCAAGAATGAGGTGAGTAAAGATTCAGCTCTATTGAATAAATGATGTTAAGTTATAAAATTATGTTGAGTTAAAAGGAGCAACTGTAATTCAAATCTTATGATTCTTTCACTAAAACATTGTGTATAAGTGTCATGAACTATAAAGGGAGGAAACACGTATGGAAATAGGTATGAAGAAGGAGGAAACATACAGTTAGCACAGAAAAACAATCGTATGTTTAGGTTTGAGAGCTCAAAAAGTCATGTATCTATTTTTAAATGCCCTTGCTAGTGTTGATGTTGAAAAGGAACTGTAGATGATGTGGTTTTTGGGGTTACTCGTCATGTTTATCACCATTCGTTTCTCCAGTTCATCATGGAAAGACCAATAACCGACAGTGGTTTTCTACTGGCAAGTCGGTTTGTTTATAAACATGATCCGTGAATGTCGGTGCATCGTACTAGAGAGCTCGCCTTGTATTGCGGTACATTCTGTACTTGGTCATATAGGAAATAGTAGCTTTGGTAGGTTATAAATTTACAGTTTACCTTTAAATTAATCCAATGAATCTCATTAAAGTATGATTTTAAACCACGAGGGTCTTAAACATGAATTTAGACCATGTGCTATCGGACACATTTTCATCTCCGCTTTGATTACGATATGCGTATGAACAAAGCAATAAAAATTTATGGTTATTTATGGTTAAAGCAGTTTGATGCTTTATGGTGCTTTATCTTCAGTATGGAACACAACCAGAATAGTTGAAATAATTGGTAATCAATTTTATACTGTTGACAAACAGTTAGTAGTAATTAAATATATCTTTGGGCTACAGATATTATTTATAGATGCATTATTGATTATGTGTAACCACTTTGAATGTACTATGCAAAACTCTAAACACAAGAGAAATTAAGCGCTGATACATATATAAGTATTTTAAATTTAACAATGCCAATGGATTCCTACCTTAAAAAATATGCATATTTTATTTTAAAAAAGAATAGTTTTAACCCAGAACATACCATGTCACGTACTAATGCAGGCAATTGTGTTTATCGCTGTCATCGTGTTGCTCTTCTAATTTCCCGTTTGATCAACGTGAATTCCATCCAATCTGAAGCGGAATGTGTTGCATGTCTATATGCATAAAATATTGTAAATACTTATATACATTTTATCAAACAATGTAAAGTAAAATAATATAAACTCAAAAGAAAACCGATGAAAATCGCGAATTTATTGCACCCAATGCTCTCCGTTTGGCATATTTTGGCTGAAGAGACTACTCCATTTTGGCACGCAATGTTGTGTTCATTATTTCGTGTGAATAACATAAGCAGGAACTCTATGGTTAGAAAGCCAAAAACCGGGTGGAATAATTTTCAAGTAGATTCAACGAGAAACGGGTGCACCGGATAATGTGCATGTGGAGCAAAAATGAACTAACAAGATGCTTGAACGAACGCCCGACTATAAACAAGTGATCATCATTAAATAAACAAACATCTCAGTGTTGACTTGCACCTTGGTAGTGACGTACGTAAGAAACACCTTTAAAACCGTGATGGTGTATATGTCGCTGCGAAGCATCAACAAGTACCATGCGCCTCCACCGAGTATCTAACGAATGCAGCGAGCACCAGGCGTCTCCATTCGACTTCAATTATTTTCTTATTAGGAATTTAATGGCCAGAGTGACTTAGCTGGGCCAAACACGAGCTATGCTACTTCACAATGGCTCTAACACTACTGAATGTGTTTGACAACGTGGAACGGAATCGAAAATAAGAGCATAGGTTTGTTCAGCTTCCTTAATGGCTTTCCATTCACCTCCCAGATGGGTGCAAACGGTGCAAACAGAGTGCATCCATTTGTGCACGTTTTCTTGTTTAACAACTACTGCTCAGCATCAGGATTCCTTGCATGTGACAAGAAACGAAAAGAAAAAGAGTGTTTACTAGTTATACTCTCAGATTTTCTTCCTTTTTACGTTGCGATTTTATCGATTTTTTGCCAATTTTATCTGGTGAATCTGTTAGATGGCGCGTCAATGTGTTTTTCTGAATAGACATGGAGAATCATGCCGACTTATCTTTGTGAATATGTGCGTGGCAATGTGTTCACAGCACATTAGTGATAACACCTTTTTCAAGGCTCTGTGGTAAAGATAGAAGAATTATGTTATCAAAATATCGCGCTGGTTGTAATAAGCTAGTAACTATATTCATGTAGCAGATATATGACGCTGTGTCGCAAAAAAGTGTTTTATTGATGCAACGATATGCTATTATTGTTTCAATAAATGCAAATGCACTAGTTGTCATCAAACTAATGTAGCTAATATACATTGAATGAACAATATCAGAAAGTAAAAATGAATGAGCTGAGATTAATGAAACTTAATTTTAGTTAAATCGAAAGCTCTTTATGTTATCAAAATTTTAGCTAAAACTGAGCAACTTCTACATTTAAAAGTACTCATTTTGTGGAATTTCGTAAGAATAATCACATAATATAAGTTGGTGTAGCACAATAGTGTTGCTTAAAACCTGATTAATGTTCATACGTATCTAATCAAAACTTGGCTGACAGTTGTAATCGGCTGATGATAGAAATGTACTGTACCTCACGCACATTTCAGATGCAGATTCTAAAGCTCTCATGAATATTCATCTGCTTTAGTTTGGCTTAGATTAGCGTAGCGTGAAATGGTTTTTGTAAAGCATGAGAAAATTATTTATGAAATTGAAATTATAATAAAAAAAACGTGTGCTATACTCGTGTTAAATAATTGTAAAACTGATAATTGCAATGCATGATTAAAAAAAATAAATATCAGAATATCATATTTTTTATACCGTACATAGCTATTTAGACACTTTCTTTTTTACTTGTAATAATCGTGCTGCATAAAAAAATATGATGCTTTCATATGGCTTTTAGATATACTAACAGTAAGTGAGCATTGTTGTTAACCCTATTAAGCACTGGAAAGGTAAATCTCATTCATGCAGTTGAATCGTTTTTTCTCTTAGCTAATCGGTACCTAGATGTTTACTATTACGAAGCACACAAATACTGCAAACTAAATGGCTTTGAGGGATACCGCCGGCGGTTCATTCTATTTTGTTGATTTTCCACACTTGGTTTGCTGGTACTGGTCATGTGAGACTGTTGCTTTATCTCGCTCCAAACACATCTGCAAACGTGAGCCAACAAGCAGCTGAATCTTCGGTAGCACCTGAGCCAATCTCAATATCACGACACAAAAGGCGATAACAGACGGGCTTTCCGACGGCTGCAACGAGGGATAGTGTTTAAATATTTACCCAAGCCAAGGCGATACCTTTTTCGCTGCCGCCTGGTCATTTTTGATGGGGCGTTAACGAGTGAAAAACACGTCAAAATGTGGTAGGGCGTCATAACTTTGTTAGCCACTCGTCGCGCGGAAGCTAAAATCAAAATTGTGAGCAATGACGAACGAAATTAATTTATCACCAGAGGAGAAATTGTTTTTACCCCTTGCTGCATGAAACCTGATTTGCCGTAGCTTTTACAAGGGCCCATTAACGAACCGGTTAGCTAGTTATAATTATTAATGTCGCTCAGTGTTACTGTGCTCCCGGGTACCGTTATGGAGCTCTTAATTACGGAAGGTCTTTTTAGGATGTTAAATGGATCCACGGATAATCGCCAGTTTTTATGTTACTTTTCCTGTCCAACGTTAAATATAATGTTATTATCTACAAGCAGCCTATATGAGGTCTTATTCCGAAAATGTTTGTGCAGATGATAACGTTTTGAAAATGAATAATTTGGATATATTTTTGTGTATTGCATTTGTAAACATGCATATTCAATGGTGTTGAGTGTATGTGTTATAGTATGAAAACTAATGAATAAGAAATGTTTTGCGAAATGTATCAAGTGAATTGAGCCACAGATAAAATAGACTTTAACGATGAAAAAATAGATTAACCGGTATCGTTGAGCCGCAATGGTAAGTAATTATTAATAGAGATTCGTGGTTCGATCGATCACTTGCTGTGGCACCTTTTCAATAAATGGACATTTTCTCAATACCGTTGAGAACGACAATGGTTAGGGAGGCTGAAACATTTAATCTTCGATTTTTTCGGAATTGAGTGATTGTTCTTGTCGATTAATACAATTGTGCCGGAAGTTCTGACTGTCTATGGGTAGAATTTTATCGATTTTTGAGTTAATTATCACTACTTCATCATCATTACATTACTCTATCACTTAGAAAAACGATGTAAAGAAGAGGTTGTAGGCTTTGCGAGCGTAAAACTGGCTATAAGAACAAAATTTAAGGCCTGCATTTTTGATTTCGACTTTATTTATTTGATTATTTGACTTTATTTTTGATTTAGAGACTTTATTTTCTAATTGATTGTTGAATTCAAAAGTAATAAAATTTTTGGCTTTGCATTAACTGACATCATCTAAAAATCAGCATCTTATCAACAAGCGAGAAAAATGTCCTCGATACCAACACGATAAGCATTGTTATGGGTAATTGTGTAAAGTCAGCACTTGCTTTGTGTTTTGTTGTATAGCATTTAGCCTTTTATATTAGTTGCTTATTACAGTGCCCGTAAAAGTAAACCATAATGTTTTGTGATATCTTGTAGATAAAACACTAATGATGTACCCGTTTTTGTCATGGTTCTACTCATGGTGCTTGAAGTGATAAGAGAAACCCATAAAATGCGGTTTCATTGGTGTAAAATCTAGATTCGCGCCACGGTTGCATTTTTCATTAAAGTTTCCAATCTGCGGTACCGAGTGATGAAAAAGAAGATAGTAGAAAAAGAGAAAGAAGTTTCCAACCAAAGGAATTCTCATGCTACCACCAGTTGGTATCCTTCCATTACACATACGAAGCAGTTATCCTTCTTTGAATTTACGCGCTAAAATCGCTTTTCGTGGGTGATGATTTCTCTTTATAGATTTTGCGCCATACCCCATGTAATACCTCCACGGCTGAAATTAGAAGGATGCATTGCACAACCGAAAGTAAATTGTTCAATACTTCGATAGCGGTATAAAACAAAGTGAGGATCTTGGAAACGGTTATGTTTCCACTACGGATCGATGAAACTCAGTTTGTGGCGAAAAAGATGAAGATAATAACACGATCGACTAAATTGAGCCAGCCAGGCATTGCGCGCTTTCCGTTTGTTGAAAAAGTTTTGAGCTTATGTATTGGTAGTGGTGCTATTTGATTTTCGTCTGGTTTACGACGAAATACCTTAAAACAGCAAAAAAAAATTGGAAAAAAACTCTACATTGAATTTAAGATGTATCTGGGTATGGGTATCTGATTTGCAAAAGGTTCCCTATTTTCTGCTCGACACCTTTTTTCTTTCGTCTTCTTGTCTGCTGGTCTTCTTGGTCATACAGTCCGCTTTGCTGTTTTGGCGCGGAGCCAAGGTATGGTACACAAAATTCTACGCTACAACGCACATTACCACGTACAATATAATCCTCACGGATATTACAGCACCCGTGGGGACACTGGCTGGGTTCGGTTTACCGTCAGCAGATCTTGAATTTAATAACGTTAATGATACGGAGGCGTCCACATTGTCGGTAGCTTCAGTCCGAGCAACAGTTGTGTTGGTGTATGGTTCGATGACGCGGTGCGACTATGCGTGTGATGGCGCTTGGTGCTTTTGCTGTATTTACGTCCGTTCAAGACACACAGAGCAGGCCAATCACTGCTGGGGATCTTTTAGTGAGCGTTGTAAAATTGCGATATTTCACCATGCAGCCAGCACAGCTCTTCTAACTTGGTTTTCTGTTTTCATGGAAGGTTGGAAGGAATTGGCAGAACGGGGCGTTAGGAAATTGATTATGAAATTTTCCGGTGCACATAAATAATGCATTGTCGTTATTGATTGGGATAAATTTTGCGGCATGGTGGAGACCACTGGAACGCCAACGGAGAAGATAATTTTGGGTTTTCACGTTTCTATTACATGCGTCCGAGTGAATTGTTATATCGATAATTACAAATATATCGTTTCTGTCTTGCTGGTGTCGTACTATGTAATGTTTTGTAGAAATGTCAAACTGTTAAGACATTAAGCAATAGCTACGATAAAACGGATAGGTAATGTAAAAGATGAGCTTGTGTTTAAAATTTGAATTGAGTAAAAGTCGTTCTTTAATGACACGAAACAAGGAAACATGTATATAATTAGAATAAAGATCATTAAACCGTCTTTGAATGTTTCACAACTTCCTATTATCTTGAAATATCTTTAAATCTTTTATTTCACGTAAATCGTGCCTTAAAAATAATAAAACCCGTGTTATTGGATACATTTGCACCACAAAGCTAATTGATGTTCAACTACAATATCTGTCAAAGTACGCCTAAATCTAGAGGGGGTGGAAAGTTTGCGTTGGTTCATTGGCAGGTTGCCATGAGCGGAATAGTTGCGGTAATTTATCTTCATTACGCAAAATGCTGTTTGGGACTGCATGAAAAATTAATGTCTGTGCTCAAACTTTCTAATCATAATAAATGTAATTTTTCTGGCACCATGATGTGCGAAAAAGGAAGACTCTGGCGTAGAACAAATAGAGAGACCCAGTGAACAGGTCAACTACCTGTCCGACTAAATTTGTTAACGAGTATGCGGCTTTCAAAACTGGTGAAATAAAGAGTAGATATGTTGTTTTGGGTAGTAGATCGTAGAGTAGATATTTGGAAAATTTTGATGGGTAAAGGGGGACTACAAGTGAGTATGATAGTGAAATAAATATTTTGTAAAAAAAAAACTTTTGTTAACTACAGGGATTTTTTTCATGAAGAGTTGCTTGAGAAATAAAAATAGTATGTCTAAAAAAAGCGATGAAAAGCGATGCATAGATTTTGCAAAACATTGTACCATGAATTTGACATGCTAATAAAATAAAGTCGTACAGCAGTTATAAAAGCTATTAACATGAGATAAAAGACTGCTTAATTTGTTGAGAGAGTGGTAAAAACGAAAAGGTGTCTGTGTAAAAGATTGATCAGTGATTATGTATTGATTATAAACAAGTGAAATATTTTAGAATTAGATTAGAAATTTTCTTTCATAAATTGAAGCTGTAGTGCAACAAATGATACAGATGTAATATTGCAGACAAGTAAAACCAAAAGAGGTGGTAAAAGTTAGTCACACAAAACTACATAGACCCGACTAAAGTTAGTTGAATCAGTCGATAGTTAACTGCATCAGAATGGATGATTACAAAATCTGGCAATGAATTTTGACTCTCGAGGAATTGATAGTTCGTCCAGAATGTGTCCAGAATAATATTAAAACGAATAATTACAAAACGTAAATGATGGATGGGAATTATTATTGTTTGAAATGTTATTATGAAAACTGATCGTACATAAAACTTTTTATTATGTAAAAAACAGGGCTGATAAAAATTATGTTATTTCCATAAACTGTTGCTGCCGCAGAATTGTGAAAGATTGTTTTCAATGACAAACACTTATTTATTTCAATGCATGCTGTACGCTACATCTCAGACTATGCGTTAGATCAGAGCAGTTGTTTCTTGTTTGCAGTAGGATGGTTCGTTCATCACCAAGCCAATTTAAAATATAAATGAATTTTTCATTTCAAGTGCAAGTTGATTTAGACTAAGCTAACTTGTGGGCAAATTTGCCGACATGAACAGCTTGCGGCGCTGCGCGTAAATACGCAACCTCCAAACGGTACCATTATGGCACTATATTTACATCTACACACAGCCAGAAGATGTCCCGCAATTTGAGTGCAAATGGGTATGCAGAGTATGCTGCGTTGGATTAGTATTCAAATTGCAAAGAAAACACGGGCCGAACTGGAACTGGCTTGTGGATTGATCTTGTTAGAATTTGCGAGCTCGCAATGTGATTTCCCACCGGCCGCAAAATGCGTACTTTCTCGGGTGCTCATACAACGCCGTCTACCGTGGGATTAGTCCGATTTTGCCGGTTATTACACACCCGGGAAACAACACGGGGGAAAAGGTAATATAATCAAGTATGTTTGCCACAGCGCAGGAGATCACACAAATGAAGATTACAAATTGTGAGCCACTGTCCGATATTATCTGGCTCTTAATTTGTTTGTGTAGGGCCACCGCCGTACGACATGATGACATCAAGTTTTTCTCTGACTGTGAAAATAACTTCACTTCGCCGATGGGTTTCATCGTTTCAGGGTCTTGTATAAGAGCTGCGGCTATGTTTCGGTGCTTTCGGAAGCACTGAACCGTAGCAGTGCGATAAATACTTCTTATTTTCTTGAAGTTCTTCGTGCTTTCACGGGGCCGCCGCGAACGAGTTGGCTAGGATGTCGCCAGTTGTGGCGTCCGTATTTCATCTCCCCACCGTAGTTCAACTCCTTTGGGCTTTGCCTGTTCTTCGAGCAGCCCTCAGTTCAGTCAGTTTTCTCACTGTCCCACTGTAGATTGGTTGACCGGTTGGGATCTTGCATTTTTTGTGCGACTCTTTCCGCAAAGTCATTGAGCGCTTTTCCGGTTGCATTCTTTTGTTGAGCGGTTGATAAATGAAGCGCAAACACCGTGATGTGCTGTCTTGGGTTGGAACTGTGGCCCGAACCAGAGCGGATGATAAATTTTCAAAAGATTGGGAAAAAAAGTGTTGGAAATCTTCATGCCATCATGCCCGCATAATACCGCTTAGAGCTGAAGCGAACGAAAGGATTCAAGTCAAGTCTTGCGTGTTAGATCAACAACTCACACAGGACACTAGCTTGGACAATCTGAAAATACGAATAGTTTCGAACGTGATGAAACGATAGCTTGCTGTTGGCTGTTGAGATTGCTTTACGATTCTTGCGAATACTGTAAGCTGCAACAGGAAACCTGATCCAACATTACTACTGGAACAAGTGAAATTCATCTGCAAAAGGAAAAGTGTGAAAGTATGCTATAGGGTAGTCTTCGAGTAGTGACTTATTTGCATTTCTTTTCTACTCGAACAATTGGTCCCAAACGAATGAAATGATATCGCTCGACACCCTCCACCATAGCCTTTACGAAAATGCAACCTGCAGACGACAGGAGAGCATCTCCCTAAAACCATCTTGAACCGTGTATACCGTTAGGCAACGATAGTTATTTTCCTATGGAGAGTTTTTCCCATGGGTGTTGCCATAAAACGAAGGTAAAGATTGCGTAAGAATGATGAATGAACCTTTGGGTTGATTGAAAAGGAGAGCAGGAGAAAGAAACGAGCTGCAGTTCTTTTGCAAATTAAAGATCAAATCCGTAGGAATAAATCAGTAGGAATAAGGCAGCTTTTGGCATGGCGAATGTTTGCGTTCTAACTCCATTGTGTCCGCAATCGTTACATCTGGGAAAGGGGTTTAAACTTTGAAGTCGTAAATTTATTGAGGGAAAGTTTTTCCCTCGAGGCTGTAAGTTTTGACTTCGTAATATTATTTTCGGTTTTCGGTTGCTTTGGGTTGCGTGCAGCACAGCGTGCACGTTTTGTCGAATAAATATGGGTTCTACCGGTGCGACCCATGCTACGGGTAGTGGAAAAGAAGTATTGAATTATCACAATGCTCATCACAGTTTTCGAACCTATTAGACTTTTTCGCTCCTTGACCCAAACGCCCAGATCCCCCGAGGGAATTGCAAAGAAAGACACATTCACACTTGTTGGCATTTTCTTTGGATTAGGTCGGAATGGTGGAAAGGTAGACGCATTTTTTTTCGCGCACCCGTGTTAGAATAAGCGGGACAAAAAGTGAAATAAATCACTCAACGGTATCGTAGCAATGGTATTGCTTTGCATACCAGCAATCCGGTTCACGGTGAGTGGTTCAGCATTTTGATGGGATTTTTGGCGTGCTTCCGGTTAGAGGGAGATTTTCCCTTTGGTCTATCGCGAACCCCGAAGCCCAGCTGCAAAAGATAAAAAAGCTACCTTTCAGCTACGAACCGCTTTAAAGCGACCGGATGACCAAGGTGCTGGTGGCTGGAGAAGGGAGGAAGTATCATAACCGAGACTCGTAAACCGATGGGTTTCTGAAACTTGAAGTGTGAAACTTTGAACGAACTCATCGAAGTTGCTGCAGTCGGTTTTACGCTGATTCGTGGAATGAATATTAAAATAAACGATCCTGAAGTGGATACATTTTACTCAGGAAGACGTACGTGTGCCAGTAGAAGGTGGGATAAGGTAGACGAAGTGTGTTGAGCCAACTTGGGGAATCATATATTGAGTAATTTTTAGGCGTGTAAGTCTTCGAAGTACCCTGAAATGTGTTTCCAGATTCAAAACATTCAATCAATAAATTTGTAGCAAGAGAAATCAAACCACAATCGTTGACGTAATTAAATGATTTTGGTTATATTTGCCTTTAACGATTTTATTTGATCTAAATAAATACGTTGGCACTTGATACCAATGCATCAAATCAAAATCCAAAGTACATGTATTTTCTGACGTTAATATAATTAAAAATAATCAATAGTTTCAACATGAAATATGTAGATTGCAATGAGAACAATATCATGATACAATAGTAAATTTCATAACATTAGTTACATGTACGACATTTTAAAGCACAAACTCGATAATTTATTCAGAACGAGATTGTTTTATACATAAAAAACATTTTTATGATTCTCGTTAATTCGAAATACTTGACTATTTTTCGGGAAATTGATATATATATATATATATATATATATATATATATATATATATATATATATATATATATATATATATATATATATATATATATGTATATATATGTATATATATATATATATATATATATATATATATATATATATATATATATATATTGCCTGAAGTGAGATAAGTGTTATGATAACAAAAGATGAATATTTTGGAAACATTGATGTAAGTCAATATCAAAGTCAACACTTTTTAAGTTATAAATTCAACCTAGTTTATGAAAGTTCCTGCGAAATACTACATTTCAATTGTATTGTATTTAAAAAAAAATATGATCTATCATATATCGTCGCAGCAGTAAAAATATCGGAACAATATCCTATATTATTAGATTGCACATGTTTAGGGTATCGTCAACTTTTCAGTGTTATGACAAACAGTTGAACTACCGACAGTGCAACATGGGTGCGGTACATTAGTAAAATCCAAATGACTTCCTCTCCACAAACTGACTCTGGTGGAGGCAGGTATGAGCGCAAGAGGAAAACTAACTTTATATACATCCGCATGATTACCATTAGTTAAGCGAACCTTCTTGAATGGAAACGTCATACTCGGCATAGTGAGAGATTGTCAGGCTTTTCACCGAAGCTCTAGCTTGCGGCTCGAACGAGAGCGGGTTATACGTTTGGGAAAATAAGTATAAGCTGGTAATACTATTGCATGCAGCTGTCTCGTATGTAAACCGGGGATTCCTTGTACGATTCGAGCAAGAGTTTACCAGCAGGGAGTTTAAATTTTCGCTTCACATGTGTGGTGCTAGCAAGCATATGCAAATTTAATGATATTTAAATAATCTTCTACTCGATTCTCTAGCCGCTATCACGTAAACTGGAGATGCATGCAAAACAGCGTGTGTATATTTTTTTGGGTAGGAAATGATCTACCTGAGACTCTTCTAATGGAACTGGCAGTAAAACATTTGTATTTTGCATGCGGTCGTAGGACAAAGGAAAATTGAAGAATCCGCTTAAAGTGATTTTTTTCGGGTAGTTATTTGAATAAACATGTTAAAACGAAATATCTGTACAAACGCTACTTATAATATATTAAGTTCATATCAGAAATTGTTGTAGCCAGGTTATTAAAACGCTCTGTCATTGCCACACCACCACCGCCATAGTGAGCAAATTTATTTCACGCTCCAAAACTGCTCCAATGGGATTTAAGCGTTTATTTTACATGCTTTGCCGTGTCCACGCGGATGCACCCACAGGATGTTTCTTGGTCGGATGCCATACCTTATTCGGCTAAGCTCGTGACAGAATGAGGAAGCTTATGATTAATATCTTACGTTAATCCACGGTTTAGATTTAGCAATACAAAAGGCTACCACAAAAAGGTAGGGATCACGGAGCAAAGAACATGTCAAATCTAAGGAAAGCATGATTCATTATGGAAATCAGAATTCAAGCTGAAACGAATCTGACACCGTTTTTATGGTATCATGAACGGTCGTGGTGGTTCTGCGTTTTTTTATGTTTGAGGTTTTACGCATTGTTTAACCGAGTGGAAATATTCATCTTATGGTACTTTTCGTTCAATAACTCGATTGTTCATCCACATAATCAGTTTGCAGTGTTCTAGAGACTTTAACGCAGCCATTTTGTAGCTCGTGCTTTATTCGTATGTAGTTGGGTGTCCGCTTTTATGACATGAACAATTCGACCAAGAGCATTAATAAAATTGTATGCTCAACGCCATGAGCAACACAGAAAAACAATTTCGGTGTAGTCAGAAGACAATGACTCGGAGTGATAATAACTGTTGGCACTATGGCCAATAAAATGATTTCGGGTTTTATACCCGAAAAATCATATAACATGGTAAACTCGGATTGTAATTTTCACTATAGCGACAAGACACGAGCAATGCGGTCACTTTCACATTTTAGCTCGCGCATATCGTATATCACTCAAGCCTTTAATGAAGGTGGTTTGTCTTTTCGATTGATTTCAATGCATAAAAGGGCGTCGCCACAAATTGGGCAGGACCTTGCGGCTAGTGTTGTTGTCACGAGATTCATTTATCATCGTTCGGTGCTTGCCAACAGCACGTACACGATTGTGTTGCCCAACAGCATTCATCTGTCTATTCACGCAGGTCATGGAGTAAAAAAGCAGAAAAAGGACTTCTTTGACAAAGCGCTGTTTTGCTCCGTTTTGACTTTGGCATGGTAGGTCAACATTTTGTAGTCAGTTGAAAATGATATTGGAGCTATTCGCGTGTCATGAAGCTATGATTGCGCTTTAAGGTAGAACGTTTTCTAACCGTTTCTCCTAAACTCTCCCTTCGGTGCCCGAGCTTTTGTTCAAAGATTGAGCAACATAAGCCTCGCGGACAAAATGATCCAGCAAGCAATGAGACATGTGGTTTACATGTTTCTATGTTAATCGAATCATTTCTATGAATCTGGGACAAACAATCGTTCTATATTTCTTCTTCTTAAATAACTTTAACAACCCTTGTACGGTCAAGGCCGGGCCCACTAAGCTAAGCTAAGGTTTTTCTTAACTTGGAATTTTCCCGTAACTGGATAGTCAGTCCTGCGTACGAAGAAGGCTTAGTCGAGATCGTTCTATACCAGTTTAAATTTCCATGTTATAAGGAAACTCTCTTCCATACAAAGAGCGAAATATTGAGTAAGATAAACCGGCCAGTCTTAACATTTATAATACGATTGGTTGAATACTGTTACGCATCGCTGATCGCAGGGCCTCTTGATGACCGTTGGTCGGAAATGTTTCTCCACTGACTGCGCATAATAAATAACGGCGTGGTGGTAGCGGCTAAGTAAACGTAAATCAATTTCCGCTGCACATTTTATTTACTTCCGTTCTCTGCTGTCTTTCTTTGTTTGCTTTTTCCGACAGAACATCACCGACAGCAGCATTCGCATCGGCGACCTTCGTTAGTGGCCGAACAGCAGCAACCGGAGCGGGCACATTGTAGGGATGTAATTTTCATCAAGCTGATTGCGACGGGATCATAATCGGAAGCAGTCCAGCTATCTGGGCGAGTGCGTGCGGAGCAACGGAAGCTATACTTCCAACGCACTCGTACGTATATTCGCAGACGTTCCGGTAGCCAAAGTCCTGTGATACGTGGTGAGATAAATCTACGAACACAAATGCAATCAACATGGCGGCGGCGATAGAGGAAGCAGTATTTAACGCTTTGCGGGGTCATCACAATGAGCATACGAAGCTCCCGTCGCCTCGAATCATTAAGATATATGTGGCAAGCTTAAAGGACGGTAAGGACGTTTGTATGTTTTGTAATTATACTTCGTTTTTGATCTGCAAAATGATAGTTGTATGGTGCAAGTGATTAGCTTACTATGCTATACTACAACATTAGCTTACTATGCAGAGCAGTTTTGATTAGTATGCTTATCTGTGGAACAAGCACAAGACATATTTTGAAAGAAAAAAACAGTTTTTGTTAAATTTTCATTTATTTTACAAAACATGCCATTTGACACCTCGGCTGATTGAGAAAATGTGATCGAAGGTAGGAAAAACGCCGTAATTGATTTAAAATGAGTTTCTCATGATTCCCTGCAGACTTCAAAGAGGAACGGCGCCTGTTGTTGGAAGTGATTGGACCCGACCTGCAGTCACTGTACGACGATCGACAGCTCGAGGTACTTGATAAGTTTATCGCATGGATTCCGATCCAACCTCCCGCAAGCTTTCTAATCCTACCACTCTGTTTGTTTCTGTTCCGTTTTTATCCTGCATTGGACGACGAATCGAAAGGTTGAAATCGTTGACATCCACTTTGGTACCGGTAGCGATGAGTTAACTGCCGTAGACTTGGATCCGTATGTGGTGGAGGATCACCTGCAGGAAATCGAAACGTGCCATTCTGTCTCGAAAAGTGTATTTCTAATCGTAAGTACGGTCTCCATGGCGAATGTTCTACGTTTCAGTCATCCCTTGATGGGGGTGCCCATTGGTGTTTCACTACTTGTCGCCGGGTCCATTCCAAGCGGATTATTTTTTCCTTCCCAAACGACACCTTTCGACGAGCCCTTTTGAATCTTCCTTCTAAGCGTTTGAATTGATTTGTCGGACAAATGAGCAGTATTGAACGATTGAAATTTTCTCCGCACAAGCCGAGGTGAAAATAAGATGAAAATTGCTTCATCACCAGCCAGCATGGGGTATGCGAGCGTTTCCGGGCGATGTGAGATGATGTGCGAAAAAGAGTGAATATGCTTTCATAATGATGATTTATGGCCTGCAGCAAGATAACAAACCCAAGCTACCGATACTCCAGCTCGATGTTCTCAATCGCCAGCGAACGCTCCCGGAGTGTGGGTATGGTAGTCAGGTGCTTACGGAGGATTCTTTTGGATCCAAATAATGCTTTCGCGGTAACGGAAGTGTAGTTTTTGCTTCCTTTGCGCTCCGTTTGTTAACGAAATTTTCCGTTTGCTTTGCTTTGTTGTTTTCTTTCAGTTTCTCGTACCACCATTGAGTTCTGGTGAATTTTTCTGCAGCACGCAACAGGTGCTGTTATTTGAAATTTCTACGATTTTCATCGGTTGTTTGTTCACGCTCAAACAAATGATTGATTGGCTGATGGTTGATAGATATTTTGTTTTGAGTAAAAAATTCTTATAATATATTGTCTTCGTTGTAGAAACAAGTTTTGCCTATGAACTCTTTGTATAGCATGAACAAAGAGTGTAAGCTAAAACTGTACTGTGCAGGAAGTGAAAAATCTGAAAATAGGAAAATAGCAAAAGTTTTCAAAATTCCGAAGAGTGGTACGGTCAAATAATTGGAAAAGCCGCTTGCCAAATATTGCGCAGAGAAGGAATTTATGGGTGGCCGTCCAACATCGATTGATTGAAAACCCCAACGACACCAACGGCACCGGACGAAAGAGTCGGCCAATGAAATGTGAAGGTCATACAGCTTCCCCAGAACGGTTATCATAACGTTCGCCAGCGCATCGATCCATTTGTTGCCCGTGGGATGTTTAGATGGGTTGGAATTTGTCTCGGTTTCCGCTTATCAACGGCGAGTGATTGGTCCTTCCGGTTTAACTTACGTTTGCTTCACTGTCCGTTTCTCCTTACGCTTGCTGCGGTGCTGCGTCCGTTCGATGGCACCGGGTTTCCTTTACCAACGTCCCTGTTCCAACAGGTACTGCTTGGGTCACGTTTGGGCAATTTTTTACTGCCAACAAAACTCGACCCCAGCGTATTCACGGCTATTGCGAATCAATCCACCGACGATGAATGTACAAGCTTGCGGAAGTGGTACAGCACCGAACGGCCGAGCACGACGACCCATCTGGGGGATGAGGAGCAGCAGGATGCGGAAGGATATTACTGGCTCGCAACGGACTACAGGTGGGTTGAATTCCATTACTACAATTTCCTTACCCTTACGGTACCGGTTACGGCCATTGCGCTCTGTGGCTTCTGGACGCAGGTGAGATAAAGTGGCGGATGATGAATTGATTATGTCTATAACCGACGGAACTGAAGGGTTTCAATATGATCAGTAATATTTTAATAATGCAAAAAAAAATGAAACTATGGAACCACAGATAAAGCGCTTTATTTGATCGAAACTGTTTTTTGAGCTACAGCTCGTGATATACGTTTCACATACGAATTTTGTGCCTATAGATTGTATTGATTTTCGACATTTTCGAGAATGTCGAACACACACACACATAAACAATAGTTTCAATGGAATAAAGTAAAAAAAGTGCTTCACAAATAACAATTAATTAACATGCAATTTGCTTCCTTTACATCTTTATCATGTTGCTATTTTAATTGACATCAATTCATGGTGCTATTTGAATTAAAGTGCGTTTAAAATTTTGAATACCCGTTGTGAAAATTGGAAATTCCAAACTAGCTGGAATACTATCAGTAATGTTGAGAAGCTCAACTTGAATCGCCACAATCGACCGATTGTTCGGCCGATCAACCGTTTCTGATAGGAAATTAATCCATTACCATCGTCAATAGAACCAATTTACCTTATACTGGGCAAAGCTCTTGGAGTGAACAAATATATCAAATGAACAGGCCGTGCTTTCTGGTACTTGACAGAATCTTGTGAACATTTCTCCCGCTTGTCCCAACGGTAGGTTTTCTGCCCGCATGGCGGTAGAATTCGAGATATTTAATTAACTAAGTTACGGCTATGGCTTTCCATAGAAATCGCTTCTCTTTCTCTCTCGTTTCCGTTGTCGATGTTCGGGACCATCCCGGATCCGGAATCAGTTGAAGTGAGCGGCGAATTTTGAGTTATGACTCGTTTGCGGTGGGTAAACGAAACTGAAGCACTTCATCAAAATCATTACCTCAGATCAAAAAGCAGTATGGCCCGGAACCGGGTCCTTTTCCACCACAACCATCCAATGTCGCCCCTCTGTCCACGTTCGATCGACCAACAGAGTGATTTCCTCCAATCGACAGTGACGTAATCCGGTTTTCGCGCACCCTACTACAGTTGGTTGATTTTTATCACTTGTTCCATCAATGTAGAGCGCTGGACCGGGCCGAATGGGCGACGGAGAGCCGACGATTGCGTGAGCTGCTGGAGCGGAGGATAGATGAGGCGCTGCCTGCGGCCGAGATGACGACACCCACCGAAGGATCCGATGGGGAACAATTCTGTGATAATCTGAAACGACTGAAAACCAGAGCTATCGCACGGGAAATTGAAAAGGGTTTAGGTAAGTGGATTGCTCGGGCAGGAATGTCAACGATTTCGGGCTCTATTCTGCGGTTTTCTTGAGCGAAAAATAACGTGTGGTTCGATTTTTGGCAATGACGTTATTATCTTGCGCGCAAACGTTCGATTACTTGAGGACTTTTGTGATGGTTTCCGTTTGTTCCCGGTACATAAGATTGAATGAAAGTGTCCGTTCCACAGGACACGTTGAACAGCAATTGCACCAATCTATTAGTTAAAGCATGATTTTTCCACCAGCCGACAGATCCTTCGTATGAAAATAATTTACATATTCGTTTGATGACGAACGGGTCATCGTCAAACAGATTGCTGATCTTTCGAAATGCGTTTACGTTGAGTATTCGTTGCAGATTATCTATCCATCAGGCGCCCGAGTCACGTAGCCCAAGGGTTAATGGAGAGTAATGGAAATCAGTTGTCATTTCCCGATGCAGAGAACGTGTCCACTTAGCGTTCATTATCGGGATTGTTCGATTTGTTTGCCTCGCGGATGCTGGCGCGATTCATTTCGCCGGCGAATGACCGTAATTGATAAAAGGGGCCTCAGGCCCTTTGACGTTGTTGACGCCGTGCAAACATCGATAATCGTTCGCGTTCGATCGATTACTCTTCATTAGATACTGTGTGCAGCGTGAAGGCACAGCGGGAAGTAGGCTCACTTGCGGTAGGAGCGATTTAATTAGGTTTATTGCGCGTGAGATATCGAGAAGTGGAAGTGAGTGATAATAGAGAGATAGAATTTTGTGAAACAGACTGCCTGGTGGTAGAGATTAATAATATTACGCTCAGCATTCAAGGTTCATTGCTTCGATCTAAATGACAGCTTTGTTGCGATACTGTTTGCGTACGTTGTATAAATAGTTCGGAGTGTGGATCAATGTACCAACTTTAGTTTGGTTTCAGCACTATCCCCAAACTACTGCCAGACACGAACATACGTTTTGTTTTGGGGGAATCTATAATGACAAGATCGCATGTTGCGATAGCATCCGTTAGCACGCGCCATCGTCTTGCTGGCTGCCGCGCACGAACACGGTCGCTTTTGCCTTTTGCTTGTTCATTTTTTGTCCACGGAACCATCACAGCACGTGCGCGGGGGATCGACCTGAATAAATAGATAATCAGCACCTGTGTGCTGGCTGCCAACAACCATTCATTCTTCGTTTCTTCTGGTGCTGCTCATTTTCCTGCTTTTTTCTCCTTATTCCACCGTGTACTCGCTGCCTAGCATGTTCGCCGGGACGAATTTTGGCACTTTTCCGGCACTGGCAGAAGCAACCGGAAAACGGTTCCACCGACCATGCGGATGATGACCATTTGGGCTCGGTCTTGGCCAGCGCCGCTGAGCAGCTGGAAAGCAGAATCATCGAAGCGCTACCCGCCAGTAACCACCAAACGCTAATGTAAGTGTAACCCGTGGGATATCGTCCGCGAAAGAGTGAAATAATTTGGGAAAACATCGTCCCGTGCCGATGCTTCCATTTCGGAGGGCCTTCATGGGTCCTTTCCGGCGAGGTGAAAACAAAAAAAATCGGAAAAACCACAATGGGTATGCATTTTCATTCGGCAGGCGGTTTAGTTTGCTATGTCTTTTTTTTTCATGTACGTTTTCGGCACCGGTCGTCCTCTTCCGGGATCCTTTGGCCTCTGATGTATTCATTACCGATTGAGCGACCATGCAGCGTTGATTGGGCGGAAAATGGAATCGACCCGGAGCTCGAGTGTCACGATGTGTACTTGACCAGCTTCAAACATAAAATGTTCGAGATAATGAAAGCTTCCATCGATCAGGATCTGGCCAAGGACCCAAACGGTGGCAAGGGTCGTAAGAAAACGGTGCAGGTAAGTTGCACGATGAATTATTTCTGCAATAGCTTTGAATACCTCCGGCAAACAAAACAGACTCCTTTTATCTGCTAATCATACTCATTTTGTAAGGCCATCGGTGGCTTATGAGGTGTTGGATGTATTTTTGCAATGTTAAAGTTCCTGACTCTCAATTAAAAGATTGTCTGTTGATACTCAATTTGTCTGCATGACAACGACAGCAGACGCAAAATTTTGCATGAATCAATACGTGAATGCATTTTCGCATAAGCGTGTACTGCACGCTGCATAAGCGTTTGCGCCCGCATTGAGCTATTTAAAGCATCCCAGCATGGAGAGGGCAATGTCATGCCCCGGTTATTAGCCCGATTTTGCGGCTCGTGCTGTGAGCTGTGTGTCATAATGTGCCGACATTGCGGTCACATTGACACCCTCGTTTATCTGGCAGGCGTAACCAGTGCCAGACGCTGTTACGCTGTTGATCGGGGAGAATTTTAGTGCTGAGCGCTGATTGCGACCAAAATACTCGTTTGCTGCAAACATTCGAGAAAAAAAAGAATCTCCCGCTAATTATCCCAGTCCTTCGGCACGCTTCATGGAACTTCATAACATAAATTGTGTTGTAAATATTCTACTAGGACAACACCCTCGCACATGTGTGGAGGACACGAACTGACACGACTAACTCTCTTATTCAGGAAATTTTCCACGAACACTCGACGCATTTAATGTGCTTAAATGAGCACCTGAGTGCGAACAAATACATCTCGTCCAAGGTTCCGGAGCGGATACGGCAGAACGTGCAGATGAACTTCCGTTCCGGGAGCCGGCATCCGCCGTACTTCATCCACGGTGGGCATGGCAGCGGAAAGAGCACACTGTTGTCGCACATCTACGCCCAGCTGACGGGTTGGTTCGAGCATACAAAAGTTCACCGAGTGATACGGTACGCGTCGGCCACTCCTCGCTCGGCGTACAACTTGGAGCTGCTGCGCGTCGTTTGCCAGCAGCTGGCGATCATCTTGAACATTCCCGAGGGCTATCTTCCGAAGGATGCATCGTTCGACCCGCTCTACATCAACAACTGGTTCCAGAACTTGCTCAAGCACTGCGAGGACCTGCACAACGAGATACTGTTCCTGTTCATTGATGATCTGCATCGGCTAAACCCGCTGGATTGTGACATAGTGGCTGCACTGTCCTGGCTGCCCATCAGCCTGCCCTGGAACGTGTTCCTGATCGTGTCCACCACCGTGCCAATCGAGTCACTTCGGTTGACCCCGATGCAGAAGGAACGCTTCAGGTGTGCGGATTACTTCTTCGATCTGTCGCTGGAGCAGAACGAAACACAAGTGCAACGTTGGACGGCGGTGCCATCGCCCTTGCAGGAACAGCCAAGCACTGACCAGCCAACGTTCGCACAGCTCGTGAACGGAGTGTTCGATGCCATGGAGAGCCGGTTTGGTGTGAAGGGCTTCAGCCGGTTGGCCGTCTACATCACGTGCTCCGAGTATGGTCTGACGGAGACGGAACTGCTGGAGTTGCTGATGCCGACGCAAGACGCGGACGTGGCCATCGATACTCGAGAGGGTGACTTCAACTTTTCTACCTTCCGCACCATCCGGAACCAAATGAGTATGTATGAGTCTTTCACCGGTGCACTCACTCCCACTCTGTCCGCTAATATGTTACCCCGTTCCGACAGGGCTCGTGTTGCGAGAGAAACTCATGTCCGGGAAGTTGCTGGTGGTGTGGCGCCACAGCATATGCTCGGAGATTACCCGGGCGCGCTACATGACACCGGACAGCGCTCGCTCCATCCACTCGGAGCTGGTGAATCTGTTCTTCCCACCGGACAGCGACGACAGCGAGGAGATGTCCACCGAGCAGCACAGCAGAAAGTCGAGTAAGTACGCGCCGCTGGTTGTGGTGCCGCACGGCGCATTGTTTCATCGAATGCAGCGAATATAAATGTGTACATCACTGCCACTGCTGCTAGCCGCTGAAGGCCGATGTCGTACTCGCGAAGTTCCGCACAAGTCCCGTGAGTAGTCGGGCAAGATTTTAAATGGTTTCATACGCCCCAGCGGGAGTCGGTTAGATGGCTAATTGGTCGTCGTTCGAGAGGCTCTTTGCTGTTGAATGAAAAATCGATAGCGTTAATTGGAATCCTCCCACAGGATGATTGGCGAAACCGCCACTCACACGGTCCATTCGAGCAGCAGCAGCAGCAGCTTTGAATTACACGACTGGCGAGTGAAAAATTGATGTTGAAGGATGCAACAGGGCACATTTAGTTTTTCGCAATTAGCACTACCCTGAATGACCGGTAGAGATAAAGGGAGATGTCGCTTGAATCGTTTAATAGTAGACAAACTGGTATCCCAGCATTCTGGTGAAACATGCATTTATTACAATTAGTTGATTATAGATGTAATAAATTTTCTTGTAGCAAACGATGATGTCGAAGAATATGCTGGAAAAGAATAGTTTTTTTTTCGTTTTTTCCTCCTTTCATGTTGGGAATATTTTCTAGCGTCTTATAAGGAAGCTCTTCTTCTTCTTCTTCTTCTTCTTCTTCTTCTAACAGATGAAAAAGGAACAATTTTATTTAATCCCTTAAAACTTAAATTCAACACAATGTGTAATTTACATTTAACAAAATGTGCTTTTTGTTTATAATTACAAGTATGCATTCCGCAGGGGTTTTTTTTAATATAAGCATGCCCTGGAAGGTTCTGTTTTTTTATATATTTCAAAAACCCATATACAATCCCTTACATAGCTGTATCCTTCAATTTGCACATTACGAAATTTTTCTTCAAGAAATTTACGTTGCGTATAGTTTGAATTGAATGTGGATAAACGCAGATAAACGAAACCAAAATGATGAAACACATATCAAATGATTCTTGATTGTGCAATAAAATAAGTTATCTATTTTTGCGCACCATTAACTAGTCTAACAAATCTCAAACAATCTAAATAAAGCTGCCCCTGATACGTTCTATGAGAAACGTTCTTTAAAACTGATATCTATGCTATTGTATTAATTGTGCACACTCGTGCCTTATTCCATGCCTCAAAACATTCAATTTCGTCTGCATGATAACATCAAAGAAAACTATAATACAAAGTTGACTTTACAAAGCTACAAAGCATACATCAATATATAAGTGCGTATGTGAGGGTGTGTGTGTGTGTTCAGACTGTCTATAGTCAACACAATAGGGCACTTTATACAAGTTTACACACAGTTTCCTTTACAATGAATGAAGTACTCTGATAGCTGATTTTCATTCGGCTTCCTTTAACTGGACTGGTTGTAGCGAGCGGAAGCCAAGCTGAAGTTTTGCACTCCTTTTATCAGTACAATTGAGGCAACAATAGCGAAAAAACAAAGAAATAAGAAAAGTTTTTCATACAGGGAGGCACAGTGTTTTTTATCTTGAATTCTCTGCTACGTCTGGTGAAAGGCGGCAATGGCAATGTGCGAGAGGTCTTGCGTGCTTTACACCATCCCGTCGGCGTCAACAAAAGGGGTTAGGCTGGTATTGTTCACGAAGGATTTATATGTCCTTTCACTGGAGCTCACCCGGTCGGTTGGTCGCTTGTGTTGAGCAAATGCGACTTTTTTGCGTATTCTCACTACCATCGTAGCGAGCAGCGGGTGCAGCCTGCGCGAACAAAGGCGAAAATTGTTAGATTTGATTTTAATTGAATCGTTGTATGTCTAGAGTGGCATTGTGCATGTCAAGCGATGCGCTAACAAATGCAAGGTGCGAATAGCTCCGCGGACAAGTGCGAAACTTAGAGCATCTTATCTGAACAAACTTGCTGGAAAAAGGATGAATTTTCGATTCTGAGCTTTTAGCGACTAATAGTGCAGCTTTCTGTAGGGCTTACATATTGAATGTATTGCGAGCGATCTTGGAATATGTTTGCGTTCGAATATTAACTTCGTCCGAGTTGTGTTTCATTATAGTTTTTTCACGGTGTATAGAATTCAATCTTGTACGTTGTACTTGCATTTACTATTTTACTATCTATTCATTTGCTTTGAAAAATATAATTACATTGAAATTACTAAAGGTCCATGGATCTTATTGCTTGCAATGAAATGAAATCAAGTTCCTTGAAGCTGGATTCTTGTCCATAAAGATTTTATCTTACGTCTTTGGGCTATTTGTGTAGTTTTTTTTCTTACAGCGAAAATTGAATTCACAAGCGATCTTCGAGTGAGTGTTTCTCGTAGAGCTAAAGTTGAAACCCCGAAGTAAATAGCTCCATGCACGAGATATGTAATAATGGGATCAAAACACAAATCCTCTGCAGAAGCCTTCGCAAAGGCAAAGGCACCATTTGACCGAGATGAAGAATGGTTGGGAAAGCCAGTGGTGCCTTAATTACAGCCCAACATAAAGCGTACGCCGTGGCACGACCGGCGGGCTATTTGAATTGAGCTGGCATTAAAAGACGATGACCGTGAAATGACACCGAAAGAAGCCAAAGTCTCGATTCGTCATGAATTTCTGCTATTTGCGCCCCTTTTAACGGCGAAGAGTGGAAATAATAAAACCGCGCCAAGCACCGTCTGCGACTGGCCGGAGTGGCGCTGTTTCGTTTATCAGCGGTTGTCGACTGTGCATCACTGTTGTACGAGATCATATACGCTGATGGCGTACAGTAAAAAGAAACGGCGAAAGTAGAACGTGGTAAAAGACGTGTTTCTCTTTCACCTTGACGTGCGTTTGTCGGGGGTTCTGTCTTGCAGCTGGAGAACTTCTAAACGGCAAATGCGGCAGTGTGTTGAGCTTTTCGCGAAGTCGACATTTAAGCACCTTTTCGACACCTGGGTTTCGTTTTTTGCTCCCCAACTCATGTTAAATTTACGTTCAAGCGTAAGGATAAAAAACAATGCAACATTTCATTTGTCGATAGCTCTACGTGGCCGATGTTCTTGAAAGAAGTCGACCAATTTCCATTCGACCGAACATGAATTCAACGACGAATCTGGCGGATGAATACAGGCAGCAGAACGTGGCTACGTGATGACGTTAAAATGAAGCTTCAGGTTTGATGAGCAAGGTAGTGCTCGACTGTAGGTTTCAAAAGTTTAACACATATTGAGTTACTTCGAGACGACTTCGACAAAACTCAATTAAAAATATGCTCTCGAGGAAACCTAATCAAATTGGGTTTGAAATCCAATTTTGCAGCGATGAAATTGGTGTCATTAACTAGAATTTGTCGAAAAAGCCAGGGAGAAAAACGTACGTCGGTTGGTCAAACGTTGTCCGGCCAGTCTGTTGCTTCGCAATCGTTGATTGATTTGGGCCACTCATCTATTCCATGCACGTAGGCATGCAAACCCAACAGGACGACAACGTGACGCAAGTGCTCAACCTGGGGCTGGACATATCCTACAGCATCCGGCACGTGGAGGAAGCGTGGCATCATTTGATCAAGTCGGAGGACACCAAAAAGCTCAAAGAGATTGCCGTATGCAACTTCGACTTTCTGCTGGCCGCGGTAGGTATCCCTGCAATTGGGCGTCCTTAGAAAACCGTTTCCTCTGAACCTCAGGCCGCTCTAACGTTATCTGTTCACAGGTTCAAACGGTGTCCATTAGCTATTTGCGATGCCTAATCGAACACGTACGTTGTTACATCCTGGACCGGGATATCGAACTCGTGTACTACACCATCCGGAAGTCGAGTGATGTTCTGACGCGTGATCCAATGCAGCTGGGAGCACAGGTAAGAGAGAGTAAGAGAGAGAGAGAGAGAGAGAGAGAGAGAAAGATAGAGAGAGATAAATAAGGATCATCGAACCTTTCGAAATGATGGCTATCTTCGCTGTTTCTCGATGATTGTGTTGTTTGCAGCTGATTTCCTGGCTGAAGTCCGTATCCGCCCACGAGGGACCGCAGGCACTTCTAAGCGTTACGGTGCAGTCTGCGACGGCTTGGTGCGATGGGTACACCGTGCCGTTGCTTGTTCCACTGACGGGTTGGCTTCCGGTTCCACTGCCCAGCCAAATTCGATGCATCACCGTGCCCGGTCCGGGTCCGGTTCGTTGCATTGAGGTTTCACCGTCCAAGCAGCACCTGATCCTCTCGCCGAAGGTCGGAGATCCGCAGCTGTGGCACATCATGAGTAATAGTCTCGTGCACACGTTCAAGGGTAAGTGGATTCTATTTTTCTCACTAGCGCCTATAGTGGCAGTATTTCGATTTGTTGTATTTGTTGTCCGTTAGCTCTAACATATAATTTAACATAGTGGACAATTTAACGATGACATTAGAGCATCCGTTAAATGGTGTTTTCGAAAAGAGCTGATATACATTCCAAACTATTTAGAACACAAATCTAATAAAAAAAAAACAAACTAAAAAAAGCATGCCAGCAAACAGTTATCATGTAAGCTCAATGAACAATTAAGTATATATTTAGAGTAACATGATTTGTGCCACGTAAACAGCACAAACCGTGTTTTGCTTCTTCTGTGCGTTTTGTTTTCTGCTGCTATGGGACGATAAAGCGATATACGAGCTTTAACTTTTCATTTAATCACACCGCCGCCCAACTTTCGCTGGCAAACAAATCAGAAAATAATTGCAAACCCCAGTCTATAAAAAAAATTGAACACAAAGATGAAAAATACTGTTGGATTTGAGTTTTTCCCATGGCAAGGATTATTGGGTTTACATCAGCTCGCTATCTTTCGTTACGGGTCGTTGGCTGTTCCGTTTTTCGGCGTAGGGGCCACACGCAAAAAGCACATTTCGTTAATGATGAAACCCGTCCAAGGTAGTTGGAAGCTGAATCGAGGACTTTAAATTAATCAATTATCCTCGGTGTTGGTAATCGAATTGGCTACGAGAAGGATGCGAAGAGGATTCTTCGTTCGATTGTCTTACAAATATTTTTGCTTCCCACAAAACTCTGAAGTTCATCAATATTCTCTTATCGTAAAAGATTGAGCATAATTGCAAAGGTCCACAGGATGTCAATCTAGTGTAATTTAATTCTACTTAATTGACTACGTCGACTGTAACTTTGGTCATTATAGCTGATTTTTTTGTTTTGATGTTCATCATCAACATGCTAAATTGTCTTAATTTTGTTTCCAACACAACCTTATCGTGAGGTTCGTCGTTTTTCCATAACTTTCACGATTGCTTGCTAATCAGTTTCCGTAATCACTGATCTGTTTCAAACGTTGTTAATGTACAAATGCAAATGCGAGCTAAGCATCCGCAAAGGGATTGAATGTTTTATTTTCCAATCATCCAGTCGAATGCATTTAGCTGGGCGTGAATGTCGGCATCTCGTATGACACATTGTTGTCCTTCACATTCACACCGATGTCGTGTTATGTCAGGATCAGTTCGAATCATGTCCGGTTCAGTCATGTCCATATCCAACATTTGTGTTTCTTTTTCATCGTGCTCTCATTCTCTCTCTCTCTCTCTCTCTCTCTCTCTCTCTCTCTGCACAGGTCATAGCGGTCCGGTAACGTACATGAAGGTCCAGTCGCAGTATCTTGTCACAACGTCTGAGGACACATCCGTTATCGTTTGGGACATGAAGACCCTGGCAGTGAAGTTGAGATTACGGTAATGCTACAATTTTGCATGCTCATTCGTCGTGCATGTGCCGTGCCAAGTGGTGCTAACATTTTATTTATAGCCCTCCGTCTGGTTGCCAGCGGATGCCGGGTGGTCGATAGTATCAGAAGTTGGCCAAACATTTGCATAACGGTTCAGAAGGGCCCGTTTTTTCGGTATTCGCGTTGAAATGGTTTCCACCCGTGGTTAAAAAGTTGTCCCATGCGTGAATTGAAAAAGAGAGAAGGTTGGAAGAAAACAACAAGGCACGTGCTGATACAAGGTGGTAATGGTTGAGATCGTTGTCGTCTGGTAGAATGCTGTAGATTCTGGATTCTACATTCTGGGGAGCACTCGAACCACAGCACATGGGGTGGGTGTTCTCGCTTACGGCAAGAAAATGATATCGTGCATGTAGGAAGCTTGGCGAAGGTTGATATTCAAATGAAAGCCCATCGTATAATCATGCCATCGTTCATGCGTGCAATGTATCTTATCTGTCATTAGCGACCCGATTTATCACACCTTCGCGTCGTATGCGTCAAGTCAAGTTCGGGTCGTATTTCCTGGAGGTATTTCAAATCTCCGCCCAAAGTCAAACAATGCTCACGCGCATGAAATTAATGAGTTTCCAACATACTGCCTTATCATCTCGCCTTAGTCACACCCATTCTTGTAGAAACCAAAGGTCTTCGGGACGTATACGTTTGATCACACCTTATCCATGCAAGCAACTTAAAGTGCTATCAACCAACTTTATGCAGAATATTCTTTGCATGCTTTACCACAACAAGTGCCAAATTGAGAGCAATTGAAGAATCGTAGAAAATGGCATAAACTTGGATGGATATACGAGCAAAAAAAGTATTATGGTTCCCTGGAATTTTTCAATCAAACGTTTCTCTCTTTGAAAATCAATCAAACGTTTTCTCGCTGCTCTGAATTGATTATTGGCTATTGGTTATGGCATGAAAATATTTACTTGCGACATTGAATTGGATCAATGCGACGATTTACTTAGATTCCGCTGCTGCTGCTTGCTGTTTTACAATGCATGACGCCAGAGACCGGTGGAAAATTGAGATTTTCCTTATATTGCCTGTTTATGTATGCCTTCATTTGGTGGTCTACTTCAGAGCACGTAACTTTGACTTGAAACTTGCCATAATCTTCTCGTTCTGATTTATACTACTTGCTAGGCAGCGTAATATTTCTTGATAAAAACCCGCAGAGCGTATGCTGCATGCTTTTATGATCGGCAAAGTTGTGTTCGAAAGCAGTTTGCGTACCAGGTCACTTGTGATGCAAATGGTGACACAATTTTCCGCTATTTGCATACACTGGCAGAGATTCTGAAAGGAGTAACTCACAACAGACTAACGGCACATGCGAAGCAATGGTACTGCAAACGCAAAGGAAAGGAACAAAATCCAGTTTTTCTGCAAAGAAAGCTGCACACTGTTCATTATGAGCAGTTGGGCTTTGTCGCGACGGTACGATTGTCCTTTGCCATGACCGAAGAGCAAAGGACAATGTAGCGTGCTCAATATTCTACTCCGACATCATCTGCCAACATGTCGGCCGTCGGTGTCAGAGCACTCAGTTCCATTTGCATTGATAAGACGCTGCTGCTACTGCTGTAGGCGCGCTCTCACCACGTGAATTTCCAACGAAACCCTCCGGCGCAGATGGCGCACTTCTGTGTCCCGAGCTTGAATAGGAAAGTGAATATTAAGTTTCCAATTAACATTGCTAAGACGGGAAAATGGTAATTTTATTTTCCACAGCTGTAACTGTGAGTCTTCCGAAGCCCATTCGTGAAGCAAAAACGGGGGTACAGAAATAGTGCCAGGATTACACGGGAAATCAGTTAGAAAATTCAATCTGCCTTAAAGAGATGTGTAGCTTGGCTTTTCAAAGTTTGACATGGTGACAGAGACATGCAATTGCAGCAAATGTTTCGGCTCGTAGACCGAACTGACACTTTGACACGAAAATTAACTAAATAAATACGTCCATCTCCCATCGGTTACAGGGAACACATTGCTCCGGCTCTGTGCGCAACCTTGGCGTTGGACAACAAGTACGTCATCAGCGGGAGTGATGATTCGAGCATTATTATAGCACTGTTCGACGGTGGAAAGCTGGTAAATTAGAACACGAGTCGTAGCGTCGTGGCGAAGGTATTGACTGTTCGTGTTCGTTTGCATTTTTCTCCCTTTGGTGCACAATAGGTTACTAAAATCGACCACCACCGTGGGCCGGTGACGGCTCTGCTCATGAGCTATCCGAGTGAAGTCCTCGTATCGGCCAGCCACGACGCGACCGTGTGCCTGTGGTCGATGGAAAATTTCACCCTACTCAATTGCATCCAGATGGCACAGCCTGTCTTGAACACACAGATCTCGTGCGATTCCGTAAGTATTCGTAATGCTCCACTCCGAAGCTGGTGGCGTGTGAAGGTCGGGGACGCTCGCGTGTGCTCCGGAACAGAAGCCATTGCTCATGCAATGCCCACTTTCCATCGGATATCATAGCGTGCGCTTTTTTATATTGTTTCCGTTTCTGCACCCGGACGACCACTTGCTCTTGACTGACCCGTTAGACATTCCTGCTGGTGCACTGCGCCGACAACGGTTTGTATCTCCGGTCTCTGACCACGGGAACGGAGCTGCACGCGTTGAAAGGACACAAATCGAAGGTAAGCGGCTTACGGGTGGCACTAATCCCGTAAACGGAAATTACGTGGAAAACTTTCTGCTCGCGCGCGTGTGGGTAGAAAAACCATCCAAAAAAAGCACAATCACAGACACCCATACAGTCAGACAATAGAAGTGACCAAAAAGCTTTACCGTAAAGCAGACGACGGAGCAACACATTCTTGGAAAACATCTGACAAGCGGGAGACGAAAATCGTTTTAACTTTTCTCGTTTTCAGAGCATTGTGAAGCTGCACTAGAAACTATTTTTGGTTGGTAAGACGCTGATTAATGCAGAACTTTCACAAGTCATTCTCGGTGCACCCATGGAAGTTTTTTTGGCAAAGCTGTAATTTACCTTCTTGCTCATCAATTCTGCATAATGTTTTGAAGAAAATCTCCGAAAATTAGCCAACACAACGATAACTTTTTACGCCGCCTCGACGTTCGTGGTGTAATGGAAACATTTTAACAAAGAGAAATAGTTCGTTTTTAAACTCCTTCCTTCCTTGATGCAACACATTGAAGCGGGTTATTTAATTTTCATCGTTTAGATGGTATAATTTGTCTAACAAAAGGCTAACAGGCCATTATAATATTGTTGGAAAATATGTTCTAGAGAAGAACGGTGCAAAAAGAGCTAATGCAGAATCAGCCAAATAGTTACAGAATAGCTGAGCCTTGTTTATTATCTGCTGAACTAAAACATATTCCACTTGAAATTTTTTTAAATCACATCCCGATTTAATTAAAAAAAAAATCATTGCAGGATTTTCGTTTGAATGGCAGATTCAATTCAGTTCATTGACGATACGTCACCCACAAATTTCCAAATTGCCATGTTTGGAAATTCCAATATGTTATCGGGAGGGCACTTGCCGAATCTGTTTCCTACGGTTCCTCTCGTGACACGGTAAAATCGGTTCAGATAGATTTTGGAATTCTTACTCGCTGTACGTGCATCTCGCCCAGCTTCATCGTTGTTTTATTTGGGCTCGGTTTGATTCGATCAGAGGAACAATTATACGCCCGAGAGCAATTCATTGATATGAATGCACGAATCCTAGAAAGAAGCGACGATTCGCGCAACGTTAGTCACCAAACCAGAAGAGGAATCTGTTCTGAGAGAATAGGAAAATTACTAATACCACGCACTGGTACGTGGAAGCGCAAACGGAGGCGTTTTTCCACGTGCCAAGAATAGCACAAACACAAGCAGTAAATGCGAATGCCGCGGTGACGCATCGTACCATTCTCGTTGAGCCTTTCACAGAAAAGGAACCGAACGGAACGAAAATGGATTATGTGTCGAAGTCGACCCCGCACCGCACCGCTGCATAATGTTGAGTGAAGGTTTTTCCTCGTCGTTGAGGTGGAGTTCGCGAGATCAAGACATTGCGTTTTACGTCATTCGCCCTTCAGTGCAGCTAATAAATATTTACGACCATAAGTACCGAGAAAACCGGAGCGCGAAGGCGCCAACCTCCCAGTGTCGGTTGCGGTTGTTCCGGTTCCGGTGTAAATGAGAAATCAATTCGTCATCGCTGTGCCGGCTGAGGCAGCACAGGGCAGGGCAGAGAACGCCGGAATGACATTCCACCCAAGCAGCTCGGTATAATCGGAAAGCTAGAGCTCGCGTTCGCGCTTTCCGTTCCGCTTCGCTTCGATGGCCCCTTTGTCCTGTGTATCCTGCGTTCGTCCGTGCGCCTGGTACGCGATGTAAAACGTTCGCGTGGTTCGCCGGAACGTAATCCCGTCAAAAGCTATGAATAAAATGTGGCACCTTCATCTTCCTCTTGGGGAGGGGGCGGTAGCCTGCGGTGGATCAGCAAGAAGATGACACTTTCCCACGATGATCGATGGTTCCCGGACGGACAAACAGTGGGACCGTGTGCCGAAGACGTCAGCTTCGATCAGAACTCGCGACACACGCGCCCACGATGGGTGGGATCTGTGATGACTCGACGGAAGTGTCTGGATCCGGCGTGGCCAACGTGAGCCAAAAACGTACGCAACGAGGTGGGATGGGAACCAAAAACCCCCAAAAAGAAGCATAAAAGGAGCAGGTTTTCGGGTAGCCGGGGAGTATCCTTTCCCGGCGCGCCGGTATGCAAACAAAGTGACGCACTCAGACAGCTGCGATGATGGTTCGGAATCGGATTTAAATGTTATTTCGGGGCGCGTTGACAAAATGCCATCAAAGGCGGATGTGCAAAAAAAAAGAAAAGATAGCAAAAACACCATCCCGTAAAAGCACACCACATTGGACCGACCCTGAAGGCAACCGCCGCCTCGGGCGGAAGCAACACATCTATGAGCGGTGTACGGTTTGTTGGGTGCTTGGTTCCGTGCCAGCGGATTTTCCATTTAGCTCCCTGCTTGCTTTCGGTTACCGCCGAATTTATTAACTTGAAGCCAAACGACCCAAGAACAGAAGGCTCCTTCCTACACCGGTACCGTTCTCGGATTGCACTCGTCATACGTTCGTGTGTGTGTGTGTGTGGGAGGGGGGGGGGGGAATTGGAAGGATATAGGGGTGAGGATGTGGCCGGAAAAGACTGGCCTTTTTGTTTATGGAACGGGAAACCCGAGCCGAGAGCGGAAAAGAAATCCCCATCAGTGCGGCGATATTAAAGACAGCACAGGATCGTAAAGGACGCAAGGCACATAGGTCGTGCGGTTGCGGATATATTGAATCTTTCGAGTGATGCCGGAGAGTGATGCTCCGGATGCACGGTTGACGGTTGTTGCGGCCTGTTACGGGCTGATGGTGATTTCGGAATCCTAGAAGCCTCAACTCGGTGGCTCGGTTTGCGTTAGTGGGAATAGAATTTGAAGAAGCCACTGGCGGTGAACCCGATGAACCTGTACGTGTCCTAATTTCCCACAGCCCACGTAAAAAGCGTGGGTACGAAGAAGAGAACTTTACACTATCACGGAACCGTATGCGAGTGGTATGCTGATATCATTATTCGTGGAGTGAATTGATTTCCCAAGCTTCCCGGCTGCCACGGTGAAAAGAAAACACATGGAAGTGACGTACGTTAGCTTCAATTCAAACACGCAGCTTAAGGTTCAAGGCGATGGTAGAAACACAAGCCACCGCAAGCTGGATGAGGCAACATTAAAGCCCTGCTTTGGTGGAAGTTTGATTGCAAGGGACTCGTGTAGGGTTTCTGGCATTTATGAAAACCACGCTGCGGGCGCTCAAAGAAGCCGGGCAAACTCGCACCGCACAGCACTGTCGATGCCGGTTTGGGGTAGGCCTTGCGGTGCGGTCGAGATCTAGGACGTCAGCCTGAAGAAATGAGCAAAGGATTGAATTATTCAACTGATTGCCTCTGGAAGGGATGTACTGCTCCTTTGGTGGTAACGCCATTCACCGCAAACCGAAGGGATCATCCTGCGTTTACGGAGCTCGGCCTCAGCGACCGGGTGATTATGGCATGTTCATAAGGATTATGCGTTTGATTTCTGTTTGATTGCTCGACGGTGCTCTTATTTGCGTATGACAGCTTGAATGCAGGCCTTGTTTCGGGATAGTGCTAGAGCGAACGTCGTCATCGGACCCAGGTTACAGGACCGTTAAGCAGCCTTTAAAAAATGGCAAACCTCAAGTCACCCGTTGCAACGTTGAAGTAGAGACGATCCTATTACAACTAATGGATTTTTAAGTTTTTTTCCACATAATTAATCTAATAATAATCTAATAATTATTATTTTTCCATACATACTTAATTAATTTTAAAACATACTCATACATAATCTTGCATGAGAAACAGTTTTTCTGACTTTGAACTAAGCAAGACATTGAAATACAAACGACAGACGCGTGAATTCTTGTGTTTGAAACAACATGCAGCATGTTCGTGCATTGAAAGGATTTTTTCAGCTGTCAACATTGGAATTTTCGTCCCTGAAGACCGTGGATTTCAATCGTGTTGTTAAAACAGACTTTTAGCTATTTTTTCTAGCTTCTGTCACTGTTTACTTCAAACAAAAAATATTCAATGAATCGACGAATGGCACATCAAATATTTATTCGCACACAAACGCACAGACAACTCGCATGAGCTCCAACTCTTTGTGGGTCTACCAATCATAAAAATGTTCGATCAAAAACATTACGAAGAACATATGTCAAGCAACGTTCATCGAACGAATTAAGTACAACTGTATCGCACGAGATTCTACCGTCTATATCCTTCGCAGGTACGTGCACTTTGCATTGCAATGGACAGTCAGCGCGCGATTGTAGGAAGCGAAGACACGAAGGCACTGATCTTCGACATGCACTCCGGGCGGATCATACGCACGCTACCACCAAATCCAGGTGCCGTTACTGCCGTGTACGTGATGGAAAAGGACGACTACCTCATCACCGCCGGCGGCAACAAGATCACGTTCTACTCGTTCCGCAACGAGGATTCCATCGTCAATTTCTATCCGAAAAAGAAAAAGACACTCAAAAAGTTCCACCGCAATCGGCTTGCACTGCAGTCGACCTCGAGCCCGGTCATATGCTTCGACTTGTCGCGGGACTCCACGATGGCCGCGGTAGCTTCCAGCCGTTGCGTGCAGATCTGGCAGCTCAACTCGCCAGAACTGACGAGCATCTTGGAAGGACACTCGGCCACAGTGACCTGCGTGAGTTTTGCTCCAAACTGTGAGCTGGTCGCGTCCGGTTCCGAGGACAAAACGGTGAATGTGTGGAGCTTAGCACTGGGCACGGTGACCGCCACCTTCAAGGGCCACTGTACGTCGGTCACCTCGGTTACGTTCATGATGGATGCGCGTCGCATCATATCCGCCGACAGGGACGGGCTGCTGCACGTGTGGATCTCCGACTCCGGTATGGTCCTGCAGAGTGTGCAGGGTCCACACAAGTGCCTGTCGGTGACGAACAACATGAAGTTCGCGGTCTGCACCAACGGCGATTCTAGCTTGCGCATTTGGTCGCTCACGCGCGAGGACGAGAAGTACACCGTGTCGCACTCGGACGAGATCACTTGCTTCGTCATCACGGCTGACTCGCTTTACGTAATTACCGGCTCGCGGGACATGTCATTGAAAGTGTGGCAAGCCACGGGTGGCAAGCTTGCCCAAGTTCTCGTGGGACACACTGATGCAGTCACGTGCGTGGCAGTGTCCGTGACGAACAAGAGCCAGGTCATTTCGGGTTCTAAGGACTCGAACCTAATAATCTGGGACATTCACACGGGCGAGGAGATACACACGCTCGCCGGTCACCTGGGACCGGTAACGTGTGTCAAAGTGTCGGCAGATGGCACCACTGCCGTTTCCGGAAGCGACGACAAGACGCTGATCGTGTGGGAAACGAAGCGTGGCCTTGCTCTCACGTCGCTGCAGCTGCACGTACAATTTACGCGCTTCGATATCAGCCTGGAGTGCTCGCGGATTGTCGTGCAGCTAGTGGACAGCTCTTGTCTGCCCATCATCTGTCTACACAACTCACCAGCGAGCTACATTAAGCTACCGACGTACTCGGCTCCAGCCCGCGATGTCGAGGATCTGAGACCGGCCGGTCCGAAGCGACCTGCTCGACGCCTGTTGAAGAAGGAAGTTTCTCTCGACACGTACACCTGGCAGAAGAAGTACGCCCACCTGACGTCTTCGGTGATGATGGCGCAGGTGGATGAGCGTCTTAAGCGACGCTTCTCGGTGTCCGCCAGCATGGAGGAGATCTCGAAGCTGGCCGAATCGAAGAATGTCGAATCGCAAGCCAACCTTGGCCCTGAGCAGGCGGCTCTCGCGCAATCCCAGCACTTCGACCAGCTGGAGGCACTCTGGAATAAGCGATCGCCTCCGAGGCGCAGGCTAAATGCGGTAAGCTCGGGTGTACGTCATTCCACCTCACAATTGCTCAATGTACTGCTTCTCGACGTTTCCAGACGCTCTCGCGGCAGTCTTCGTTGGTAGAGGATCGGATCGATTCGTCGGACGAGGACGAGTTTCAGGAGGAACGCGCAGGTATGTCGAAGAAACTAGCCCTCTTTCACGCGTCGCGCCCTCTGTCGCTTTCGGTAGATGCATGGAACTGTTCTAGTCTGTACTCCTCAACATCCTCCACCAACACACAATACAACCAACCGCACCACCATCAGCATTACCACCAGTACCATCACCAGCATCAGCCCGATCTGCTGCGGGAGGTGTTGCTGCTGAAGAAGCAACACTCGGTCCCGGCTGGCGGTACCGGTGTTCACTCGGGAGACCCGTTCGGTGGCCATCTCAAGCTTTCGTCCACCGAAACGGACTTGCAGGCCCTGTTTCGTCACTGTACCTTCGGTACGCTGAACTGCCACTCGCGACGGCGGCAGTCGAGCCCGGAGCGAGGTGATCAGTATCACGTTCGCCGGCGTAAGTCTCGCTCGATCGACAATCTAAACCACGAGGTGACGGTATTTAGACAGCAGTATCGCCGCAATCCCATGTCCCGATCATGTCTCATGCAGTAACGGGCAACCTTACTTTGATTTGCAATTCATACAAAATGTCTGTCAGAACGAACTGATGTGGTTCTGGTTCAGACCATAAAGCCATTTATGCAATGCTTTTTGAATGAAGTTCTGCTTTAGCTGGTGACTAAACGCTTTAGATGGAGAGTTTTATTCTTCTTTATTAACATTTTAATAACAATACGTAAGCTGCTGTTTCTAGTACTACGATTTATTCAAAATTAAACTTTGAAGATGCAATCGCCTTATCTGGTTTGGATAAACTGGTATGCGATTTAATTCAAGATGTATCATTAACATGATAGAAAATATAGGACTTTTATTTGGCTCATCGATGATAAGCCCAAGTGCTGCTAGGTTGCACTAGCCTTATTTGTGATTGCTTTTACAGCATTGTACTAAGCTTGGTTGTCGCACTTGGTCATATTGTTACATAATGGTGAATGAGTGGTGGTTTTCGTGTATACCTGGAGTATTAGCAAGTTCAAAATTTTACCCCACGAAACAATGGTTTGGTTGCAGCCTAGTTATAGTATAGAATAGTATTAATAATTTTTATTGAATGCATTCATTCCTTCATATTAGCTAATCTTTTCAATTCCTTTAGAACATCTTAGTAGAACGAATACATATTTTGTACCTGAAGTAGTTAAAATTCCTTCAACACCAAAGTTTTGAATCGAACTAACATTTCTATCATACCTATCAAGCTTGTTTCTGTAGCTCGAATCTAATTTTTTACCTGAACTTTTAAACGTTACTTTTCTATTTTTAGATTAATTAGTATTTTACAGGACAAATTAAATATTCGGCCATATTTGAAGCATGTGTAGCTCACCTTTTAAAACTTGTGCAAGCTTTGCTTTTAAACACTTTAACCACGGCTTGCTTAAATTCCTTAGACTTGCTGCTTCACTTGAGTAGTTTATAGTCCACCTTTCGCTCATAGGTCATTTTGGGAGTAGAGTGACCTTTCCATCGTTGAAATTGCTAGAAATGCTTTTGAGTAGCCAAGTGGTTCCTTTTTTGCAGAAGACCCCTTTACAGCGCAACCGTGACGATTCTTGTTCTCTTCCTTGCAGATGTTCTTGCCGATTAAACATAGTCGTGCAGAGTGGTGACTGTACGGTGTAATGGTTTTCAGTAAATATAACTCATAAGGCTATCTTATTTTCATGATTCAAGCAGATATAACCAGCGCAATATGATAATCAGACTAAGCAACCGTTCGAGAATCTACAGAACATTCGAGATTTAGATTACATTCCAGGGTCACAAGCTCGATATATTAGATTTAAATGAATTCTGCATCGCGCAGGCGTCACGACGCTGTTGACGGAACTTGACGTGTAACGCTGGTCGAGCAAAAGCTTTCACGAATCCTCGAAGGCAGCTTTTTACGTGAAATATTCGCCCAGTGGCAGCTTAGTTTTGCGAGCAACTGCTGACAAATACCATCCAAAAAAGAAGACCTGGCAAACGGTGTTATACTGCAACGCGTTTCGAAGTCCCTTTTTCAGTTCGTTTTTGTCGAATAAGCTTTTAAAATCCATATCGAAAGCTCATAATAGGCCGTGACAAGTTTGAATCGAAAGCTACGGGTTCGAGTCCTGCGTGTAACCGACAGCATGCTGATATAAGGTGGTTTTTGCGTTAAAAAGGTACGTCGACAACTTATTGATGACGTCGTGTATCCACATCGCGAACGTACAGCCAATCGAATGCCGTTATTGATATTTCTGAACGTTTTAAAAAGATGCCTCCGAACATAACCTATAGAAAAGCTTAACACGTTGTAGCGATAGCATTATTAATGCTTGCATATTTTAAACATAAAAGAAAACCAATCTGCATTAGTACGCAGGCATGCATGAAATTCGTGGAGACAGGAGGGCAGACAAGAGGAGAGAAATTTTTACACATCACAATATCGAAACCACATACAATAAAATATACGGGAGAAGAAACAAAGATATTCATAGCAATAGATATTGTTACTAGTGAACGGTGTGGACTGTGAAACCACATAATTTACCAATATGTTCTGTGCTACTGTTTAGTAGAACTAGATGTTCTTATCTGGCGATGAATGTCTAAGGATTTTATGAAAGCAAACAACAAGTATATTAGACCACCAGTACCAGTGGGCAAAAGTGGTATTCTTGCATGATGAATAACTGTTACATCCCCCAAAAGCATTAGCAAAGGCGTAGAATGGGTAGGACTGTAATGTCATCTGTGGTGTCTACAGCAAATGAATATTACCCTAGAAAATTAACCCATACACCTTCCAGACCAACCGGAAATGCAACCGAACTGGGCGATACTCTACACTATAACTGCACTGATCTAAAATACTTTTAAGAGAGATAGAAGTCTTGTAGTGTACTGAACCTTTTTCTAGCACCGACAATCATGATTGTTTGTTGACCGATTTCTACAATCTAGTACATTCTGAGGAAGAAGAAAAACCCGTTTTGCTGAGCCTATTTATTGGAGCATTGTTTGTCCCGTTACACCTCTTCTAGTTGTTAAAGTGTTTTAGATCCAAATAAGAATTATATTCGACGTTAAGAAAAGTAACGCATAAACATACACTGTAGACATACACTTCTTGGAGGAGGTTCTAACATACATTTTGATCATATTATGTCGTATTGATAGATTATTCCAAATGTAATTTATTTTTTGAACGGCTAATGTTTGGTATGTATTACTAGTTTAACTTCCAAACTAAGTTTTAAAAATAGTATTTTACTGACAACTATGCCATAATTATAGCAATTTCATTATATTTTTTAATAATTAGATTAAAATAAATCAAATATTACCTTAAACACCATCGGGTGTTTGAAAAAAAGTAATTAACTTCCAAAGATAATCGAACAATCAATTGAAATTTGTTCAAATTAGAATATAATCTAAAAAAATCTATGTTACTTATCGTCTTGTTTGTTTCTTGAACTAGGACTATTATTGCTGTTGGCTTAAAAAGATCCTCTAATTGCATTAGCATGAAAAAGCTAGAGAAAGAAACAAGAAGCGATAAACTTTAATACAATGTAACCTGTAGTGACAAATGTCAATCATAAAAGTGAGATACTATAATAAAGTAATCTGAAACCGTCGTAAAAGTCTATTTGATTTCAATTGAAAAGATGACAATATATGAAAATGAAACAAAGTCACAAAACTCTATCTGAACACAACCGTACATCGCTTGTTCAGCCATTTAAGAAGAAGATGAAGTATATTTTTCCGAACGTTTTTGATTTTCCCGCTTCTAACTTAACGAATACGATTGCTGTACTTTATGAAATAAAACTGATTGGCAATAAATAGCTCTAAAAATGTTGTTATTTTAATCACATTGGTTTATGTATAAATCATATCTATTATAATTATACATTTTTTTATTCATATTCATTTTTATTTTTAAGATATTATTTATGTTATTATTATTATAAGATATTATTTTTATTTATAAGATTGCAGTTTTCATAGGAGGGTAGTGTTTAAAAAATCTGTGCCTTTAAACGATACATTTACATTTCAGTTTAGATATTGGACTGAGCGTATCAGCCCTATTGAAATTCGCTTCAAAAATATTCATGATCTAAATTTAACTTTGTACCCTCGATTATTAACTGTACTATAACGATTTTCACTGAACGTTAGCTTATCATGTTCCTTATTCTTTATTTCCATTTTACATTTATTCACTCGTTGTAACCCATTTCTACCAATGTATTTCCATCCTATGTACAATTTTTAATCTTTCTCAACATTTTTACACTATATTTGGTAAATTACTTTCGTTTTACAACTTATCCATAAAAAATTTATCTCATACAGAAGGGATTGGTAAACTGTACAAAGAAATATACAATTGACAAATAAAGAATTTTTATCGATGAAGTAGTGGTACATGTTTAATTTATTGATCGAATTCTAACAATAAAACGCTAATTGCAGTTTCACATCTGCACTAAAGATTCCCTGCACCAGCCGTTGCAAGTAATGTTTGATTTGTTGCATAAAACAATTATTGTAAAACATTCGTATTCATATTCATTTTCAATTTCAAATCTTAAGAAAGCAATTGATAAAATAAATCAAAAAAAACTTTTTGAATTTGTTCTAATGTGTCATTTCATGGGGTGGAAGAACCTACGTGAACAAATCGCCTTGTTGTCTTGTAGAACAAACCGATATGATTCAACGTGGTTGCTAAGGGTAACGAAAGAATGTCAACAATTCCGTGCAAAACTTGTATTTTCTTCGGACGTCGGTGACAGTCGTTTGTGCTATTTTGTGGACAATCAATAACCAAAACGAAAAAGGAATTAATCTTCAACCAAGAAAACTTAGCGTAATTGGAGTTTCGTCAAGACGAACAGTAATGTCCGAAAGATACGTTTACTGCAATGGACGAGCGCAAGAAGGAGGTCCGAATGTTGGAGCCCACAAACAACGGACGTCGGATGGGTGTAAGTGCACGGACGCGACGAAGTCGATCCCACATGCATTGTAACAGTGATACACAGGAAGTTTTCTTCGCAAACCCCTAAAATGCATAACTTGACCTTTCTGTAATGTGCGTAATTCTAGCGACGAAACCCCAAAGTGTCACCAATCGCCATATGAACTGGTTGGTACATGGCTTATACACAAGGAAGCATTTCGAGCAGTGCAAAAAATTGATTGACCGTCAACTGAGCATCTGCTACGACAAGCAATACCTCTACTATATGAAGGGGTTGATTTTGCGAGAGGAAGGTGACGCAGCCGAAGCCATACACTGCTTCCAGCAGGCCATCGCACTGAACCAAAAGGAGCCAGAAAACTACAAAGAGCTTGCTAAAACGCTGTGAGTTACGAACGATACGACGGTGCTTGGCTTTTGTACAAAACACGGTGCTTTCGAAGCGGAATCCTTATGGGTCCTGTGAAGTTTTATTCCTGTCGTGGCTTTCGCTTTGCCTTTGCAGCTATTCAATCGGCAAGTTCCGTAATGCGTTGGAGGTGTTTCTTAAAGCGGAGACTTTACTCGAACGTCCCGATTATGACATCTACCACCACATAGGAGAGCTGTACTACAAGCACTTTGGCCAACCAAAGGCCGGTTTGGGTGAGGCGAAGGAGTATCTCAAGCAAGCCATCACTTGCGGCAAGCACGTGGAAAGTTACAAAATTCTGGCCGAAATTTACATCGAAGAAGGAGACAGCATTAAAGCGATCGAAATGATAGAAAACTGCTTACAGTAGGTTCGGTTGTGCGGCAACTACGCCATCAGCACGGTTTAATGTCGTTCTCGTCATTTGCAGAATTACGCAGGACGATGTAGCACTAATGACGCAGATCGGCATATTGTATTTGAAAATCAACGAGTACCAGCGTGCGTTTGAGAAGCTGCTCGATGCTACGGCAACGGACTCCAAACACACGAATGCTCTGCTGGCGTTGGGATCAATATTGCAAGTACGTTCGCTTCTACGCAACGCGTTACTGCCAAGCACATTACTTATAACTTGTTCTTGAAAATCTAAATTACTTTTGCTTAAGGAAGTTGCTTCATGCATTCAAATAGTATAACATTGAATTATATCATGATTTCTTTCTGTTTTGGATGTTCTTTAACCAACGTGCCAAAGCCTCAGCACAGATACACTTCAAAAAATAACTATGTTACAAAACAGATATTCATTAGCAGACAGGCTTTACGAATTTGTATGCACAATATTTGATTTATCAAATGTGACGATTTTAACTTTGTAACTAACGCGTTAGAAACATTAATATCTTTCATCCGCTGTATGCTGAAGGACGCTGAAGCATTTCTCATTCTAAATTAATCAGAAGAAATGCAACTCTCAATAACGTTGCCAGCTATTTTTGTAGATAAATATAGCTCTACAGCATATACAAGAGCACTGGAAATCCCAGTATTCACGTAGACATTCTGCGAACAGGAAAACTCTGCGTCTAATTCACTTAATTCATCATCTAATTCTGTGTATTTTATCACTTGTGGGCGGTTGTTGCTCTCGCAGTCGAAAAATGACATCGACGGTGCACTCAACAAATACAAACGAATATCTAATCTGACGGACGAAAGCTCCGAGGTGTGGAGCAACATCGGATTGTGCTTTTTCAAAAAGCAAAAATTTATTGCGGTACGTAATACCCATCCTGCTTAAATGTGAACTTAGTTTCCAGTAACGGTTGACGAGACATGACGGGACGAGGTGAAAAGTCCTGTCCACTTTTTATCGCTTGAAACGCTACGCATCATTAGCAGGATCTTAGAAGCAATGCCTCGAGAGTATTTGCGCATAATAATCAACAAAATGGTGTTTTTTCTAAACCCTATGAAACAACAGAATAATCTTTTCGGCTAGTTGAAATTTTATTGCACAATTATTAAAGCACGATTCTCGTGTGGTATTGCAGGCCATCTCGTGCCTGAAAAAAGCTGTTTGGATAACACCGTTAAACTTTAATACGTTGTACAATCTCGGTCTGGTGCTGGTAACCGGTAAGTTGTTTCAAAATTTCGCAGCGGCTACAACTGGGTATAACTATGGAAAATGCGTCTCTCTCTCTACCTACCACGCTTTCACGGATTGAAGCTCAACAGTATGTCAGCGCATTTCAAACACTGGCCGCCGGCATCAGTCTACGACCGGAGAACGCCGAGAGTTACATGCTGCTTGGAAGTAAGTTTTTATCGCTAAAAGGACAAGTTTTAGTTGCGAAAGAAAAGTGATGGAAATGTATAAAACTCTAATCGGGGTTCTCTTTCACTTCATCGCAATTTCCATCCAACAAGCCTGCTTGCGGCATTTGAATGATCCCGGAAACGCTTACCTTTCGCTGGAGAAGTCGACCATGCTTCCGGATGCCATCAAAAACCCGCTAATCTATCTCAACTTTGCGCTGTACTGTTACGAAATCGGAAAATCAGACCAATCCGTGCTGTATCTGAGCAACTTTCTCGAGATGACTCAACACATCACCGTGCACCGGGAGGTGAGTATGATTACGTTGACCTCGCTGTCGTGGCTCGCAGCGGGATCAAACAGCGAAGGGGGTAAATGAAGTAAAACAAGCCCATCAACGCAGACGTGGGTACGTCGGATGAGACGAGGTAGCACTCGCTTACTTAAAATAAAAAAAAGAGGACGGAAGCGAAAAAAGGTCCGGTCACTGTAAGTGTGGAGATTGTCTATGCCATTCCGTGGTCCATTCCTACATCCCTCGAAGCGTGAGCTTACTGGCTTCGTGTCAACGAGCGCCTTTTTATGTCGGTATCCGCTATCTTTATAAACCCCTTTCGCAGTACATCAAGATGGCCGACCGCCTGAACGGGGCACTTGCGGTTGCTGCTAGCGGACCTATGGCCTACAACCCGTCGATGCTGGAAGCGGGACACTCCGGGGGTCCTGACCGTACCGAGAAGGATCCAAGGATGGAGGATGTAACCGGAATGACGGATGGCGAACACTCGGTAGCACAGTGCGAAGAAAACATCGAAGGCGATGGTTCCGACGGCGATCTGCCCTGATGCGGTGGCGAGATGCAGACTTCTTGAAAGGATTAACAAAAGAAGGTCCGGTGGTGGACAGCTTTTTTTGTGTGAGTTTTTATATTACTATTATTATTTTTTTGTTGCCGCTAATCCTTTTACGCCGTTATTCCAGGAATGACGGGTGTAGACAAGGGACTCTTGCCTAAGATTCCTGGCAGTGTCGGACCTTCCGTCCGTGAGTGCGATGAATAATTTTAGTAACGAAGGCGAAACAGACGGAACGGGGGCTTTGGCTCTCCGATGTCCACCATCGTGGACAGGGCTTATCCTGTGGACGCGTTTTCTCTCGTTCACTCATGGACTGGTACGGCGATTTTATGCAGCACGTCGGATAATGAAGGCAAGACGCCATAACGGCCGCACAGAGATGAGACGACACGTTACGTCCCAAGGCTAATAAACGATGGACAATTACTAAGTGATGATGATCTGTTGAGATGCTAATGATGATAATCCGTATTTGTACTGGACGCAGCTCCACCGTGGCAGATTTCTCGCTTTGTTCCGATACGCAGTGTTATCGAGCGGACTCTTGCTGGTGACCTTTTTATCTTCTTCTAAATAAACACTCCCAAACAAAAACAAAAAAAGCTGGCCGAAAGTTTGTTCGGCTTCCTATATTAGCTATGTGGCATTATGCAGAGGCACGATGCTACGATTGTATCGCTTCACGGCTTGCCATAGGCAAATTTGAACTAATTGCTCCACCCTGATTGGAGTTTGCATTGCGTATGCCCAACTGAATGTGAGAACACGAACACAAATTCTTGAAACAAATGCTGCTTGGAAACAGTCATACCACTATCGGAGCTCCCTAAGAAGGGGCTTAAAGAAAAACAAACAAACAAAAATTTACGCTCTCAGGCTACGGTAAATTTAAGAAACCGAAAATTTACCGTTTACAAGTACTTAATCGTGCCAAAACTGGGACAAAACTAATCTGTCGCAAAAGCCACAACGAAGACTGTTCAGCAATGCAGCATATTTGTTTACTGTATGCAAAATGATAAATAGAAAACAATATGATACATGTTTCTTTCGGACTCTTCGTATATTGGTGTAAATCAACAAAACCCGAAAGTATTTCACACACTCTATATGGACAATATGTTTTTTCAGCAAAGCAAGATCCCCCTCTGTTGCGTTGTGATGTTTTACGTGTCATAGGATCTGTTAAATATATCAAAATTAAAAAATAAATATGGCATCCTTACTTACCACATAGTTCAACAATTCGTATATTTATCACACATATATTTGCTGCTAACTGCGTCATTTGTTTTCTCAGCACAGCCTTCAGAAGCTTATCGCGACAGCGTAATTCGAATGTTCCCCATGCCATGAATCTTCGTTGCCAGTGAGTCAGTAAACAGTGTTCACGTTCTTTCAAAAGGCATTAAAGCTCTATTGACGATACATTTGTGTTTTTGTCAAGCTATATTTTCACATCTACATTAAAAAAAAAAACAAAAACACAGCGTATCTCGGTGTGCTTCCTGCACCGTAGCTAGAGGCTCAAGGTAATTACGAGTCTGTCGACAAAAGCCCTGCATCCTCGTTGCGGTTCACGCACGCCGCTGGCGAGAAATGTCAAAAAAGTTCGTCGTTTTAAATTCGATTTTCACTAATTAGAATTGGATCGATTTCGTCCGCATTCATATGTTTCAATTTCGCCCTGTTGCCTCTGCCCTGCGGGTGTATAAGCTCTACCGAGTAACAGGCATTCATCGCTTTCGCTAGCCGTATGTACTGTACTTTCTCTCCGTTAAGCCTGGTGCTTTTTTATCTCTAGTGCTGAAAGGTCCTACGGTGTACAAAAGTAATTACATCCGTGTGTGAAATCCTGTTTTCGTTTCGTTTCGATCTTTGTTTTGTACGATTGACACTAGTTTCGTTTTGGAAACCTCTCCTGCAGCTTCACTAACTTGCGTTTCCCGATCGCTCAGCACTCGCGTGCTTCCTGGAGAAGCTCCTGCTCGAAGCATGGATTCCTAGGGAGGCGACGTTCTTAAAGTTGTAGCAATTAAATCGATGATCAAAATAATAACAACCGACGTGAAAGTGAAAATCCATATGTGAAATGCGTTGGCCGCTGGGAGGCGCTTGGTCCAGAATCGTTTCCCTGTTCGAAGCAGGGTGAAATCGAAGGTTTTATCGCTCGTGCGCCATTCCCGCCCACGACACTCGCACCACACTCGCTCATCGCCATGCTATTATTTCGCCACGTACGTCGAATATCCATGATAAAGGTTTTTTGGGCTCATTGGACCTTGTGCAAGGATATTACACTCTAGGGTGGCACTGTACGAAGCAGCCAAGCCCAACAACCGGCTAGCTCGTTGCTGTGGAGGATTGCTTCGCAGAGGGCACCGGTGGGCTCGGGGGAAGGGGGTCGACAATCGCTACAACTTGAAGCTGGAGATGCTTTGAGCTCCATCAATCCAAACGCTCTCACTGTGTCCATTGTATTCGTTAGCATTGGAGCAATATCGTGGTTTGATTGGTTGGTTAACGAGCTAATGTGGGTTGTTTTCTTAAAAATAGTGACACATTATTACACAGCAGCATTCATCAAAAGTGATGGGCTTTTCTTGTTTCTCCTGTCCATCTGCTGTATTGTTCAATTCGTTCATCATAGGTCTAATTGAATGCGTTTTGTAAATAAAACATACTATACTTCTCTAACACTTTAACACACTATGCAGCAGACGACTGCTACTTCTTATGCACTATAGTATTCTAATGAACTCTAATTCTCTCTGTATCTGTATCCAAAATTAATTCAATACGGTATGAAACTGTGCTATGTACATTCCAGTAGCGTTACGGTTTTCGATAAAAATCACAACTCCAACCCATGGCTGGCAAATGGTGGAAACGGGTTTGTTTTTTGCTACGGGCCGTACGGCTCGTTCGGTGTACAAAATCGCTGTACAGGGTTCTAATTCTCGGCTGAAGCCCAGAAAGAACTCGAACCGGTTGAATTATCTACTGCTGCTACCTTCTTCTACGGTCGCGGCTAGATTGCAACCGATTTCGGCAAGTAACGCATCAGCTGCTCAGGTCATCTTTGTCACTACGTTTCGCTCTTTTCACGTCGCTACACGAGCGGCACAGGGTAACTATTTCGTGTGTCCTAACCTACACAATACCGTTCATAACGCAAACTGAGCGTTTGCATAAGCAGGGGTAACAACAGCAGTGCAGCGGATCCATGAAAGCTCGATCTCAATCATGGGTATTTATGGCGGTGCTAGGGAAGGACATCAGAGGTGCTGGACGGGAAGGTGCAGGATGCGTGCCTGACACGATCAGACACAGGTTGTCGTGACGCCGGTCATGCGAGTAATCTCGGCCCTATGGGTTGGAGTTTTGAAAAAAACCGACTTGAAGCTCGTCCGGAACTGCTTCGACATCAGCCCGTACAGCACGAATCCGATGGCAGCGTTAATTAAGGCCAGCAGGTCCATCACTTCCCCGAACAGCCCGTAGCAACGGCGGAAGAAGCACTTTTCCAGCATGCCACTCATCAGCCCGAGAATGCCCTGGGGAAATTCGGTGAAGAGAAACAGCAGTAACACCGCTACCAGAAGGGTGGTTGTCCTGTCCGCTCGTCGATCCGTTTTCGGGTGGCTGTGTGATTTCGGGTTGGCAGGGGATAATTGCAGTTGTGAAATGATAATGCAAACAGCTTTAGCTTGTACCAGCAAGATGATAACGGCTCTTGGATAGATTATAAGGCTATAAGATATTCGTTCATCAAAAAACATAATCTTACGACGTTACGTTACACGGAACACCAGCTGACAAGTGAAAGTAAATGCGTTTCTATAGTTTTGTACCTCCGCAAATAAACGAAACGTTCCTTGAGCCAAGTTTATGTTCCCTGTATCGCCAAATAAAATTATCCAATCATATGATTGTCTGGCTTTTTCGTAACTTCCTTTACTAATAGTGTTAGTTTCCCGGAATTGATCGAAATATGCACATCTCTAGGATTTCAATGGCTAATATTAGCTCATATCAAAAGCACTTGTCGGAATCACCTACACGCGATCCCTAATCTTTCATTCTATATTTGCAGTAGAACCACTGGGTAGTCAATCTATTTTGTATGGGGTTACAGTGGAAGAGAAAGAGACCTCAGCAACTTGCCTGGAGTTGATTTTCCGGTGAGTTAATCGTTACGGATTTCCACAAGTTCCACATGTAATCCTTCTCAAGCTAATAGATACAGGATATGTTCCCGTTGCGACAAGTTTTGCAGGCCTCGTTTTTCGATGGAAATGGGACTAATTATTTATAGCCTGCGTCATTTCGGAGCGCTCATGGTGAGGTTTTTCAATATCCGGAGACAAAAGACTAGTACTGAGAAATTGGCTGGTGAATGAGAAAAGTTATAAAACAAACCTAGACGATGATAGATTCTTGGAACATTCATTCTGTTCAAAATGTACAAAATTCATTTCAAAACTACCGTTATCCGTGTTTCGATAAACTCCCATTTCCAAAAAAAAGCACTTTCAAATGTTCTAGCTACACGTTCGTACCGTCGCGCTATTTTGTGGTACGTTTCACATCAGAAATGAACTGAAAAGCCATTTACAGACGGCGCAAAATTATTCAAAAGCAAAGCGTAATTTAATCGACCACAAGTTTTTCGACTTATGGTTCCGTGACGCAAATAATAGCAGCATTTTGGATTCATCCAATGCGGCGTTCTATTTCGGGAGAACAATTCACCGACAGGTTTTACGGCTTTTTCGAACGTACTCACCGGTTTCCGTTGCTGACGGTCGCCGGCACGTTGCTGCCTACGCCCTCGCTCTGCGGCGTCGCGGATGGGCCGCTCGTTTTCGTGTAATTTCCACCCTGTTTCAACTTGAGACGCCTCTTGCTTGCTTTCCACAGGACCTGGATCAGCACGCAGCTGATGACGGTTAGGATGATGCACGGAAGCAGCTTGATAATCACCGAGTGAATCCAAAAGTTGTACCTGCCCGGTGATTGTTTGGGGGTGGTTAGAGACGCTTTGGGATTTGGCGGCGCGAAGATCTGGTGCTAGATGACCCGATTGAAACGCTACTTACCGGTAGACAATTGTACTCTCATCCATGTCGACGTGGAACAGCACCACCTGAGTGTCGCCCTCGAAGACGAACGTCTGCCGTATCGTGCAGACAAAGTACGTTGGAAAGCACAAAATTGGCGCCAGGATGTAGCACAGCGCGATAGCCTGGCCGTAGTTCGATTGAGCGTAAATGGCCAGCGAACCATGCGGATGCCTGTCACGGTTGATAGAAAGAAAGCAACTTAGAAACAGTACGACATCGGCGCCGTAGACCTCATTTCGTGCACTGATTGGCCGGAAGGCAAAAGAAGCTACATCTAGATAAGGGATTGACACATAAACAAAATAGCCGAAAGCAAATTTTGGTCATCATGAACAGCTTAGGCGTTATCGAAGGAACGGAAACGGAACAAACCCATTGAACAGGTCGTATTTCAGTGAAACGAAGTCTTTCTTGACACCTTGAATATCCGAGCCATTTTTAAATAAATAACGAGATTAAAAATTATCCATGCAATTTTTAAACACAAACTGCAGACCCAGCAGTCCAACGAAAGAAAAATAAGGTCGATCTTGTTGTTGACAAGCTGCAGTGAAGCAGATGCAACAGTTTCAAACAAGCGACTGTAAAACAAGTAAGAAACTGCCAGACCTGCAAGGGCAAGTAGTTAATAAGACCGTAAATGATGACTGCTAATGTAAATAGCCGAGGGCCGCAGATGTTTTCTATTACGCCCAATTGCACCTCCCGTGCTACAATATCTGCTTTAATGAGAAGCGCAATGTCGCTACCAGTGGAGCTCCATTAGCAGCTTCCTACTTTATGTGCCGTTCCATGGAGCGATTTTTACTTTCATGTCATGGAGCTGAGAATGCAAAGGGAAAATGGCTCGCCAAAGAACAGGATTCTGTTGCCTTGGCAGATGGTACTATGGAACAAACGGTGTCACTTCCAAGGAAAAAACGATAGCAATTAACCCCATTCGCATGGTGTGAACCGATTTTATGGCCAGCGCTTTCGTAAAATAGGCCACCGAAAATGATTAAAACATTATTGTTGCCAATGGTATGCTCTTTCATCTTGTAGACGGCGGGATGCCTCCTTGAAAGTGTGTCTCTGCGCGGCCTGCATAAACAACCTTCACTGGAATTTTCCCAAAACGGAACTTGGCTAACATTCTCGGCGTGTTCCGAGTCGAACGGAGAATGGATCAAATTGAAACCAATTATTATGCGGTCCGTGATCGACCTTACACTGCTCGGACGGGGACAAATTCAATTAAAATACTAATCAAACAAGTATAACCCTTTGCTTTTCGTGGCGGTTTCGTCCGCAACGGAAAAAAGGCTACCAAAGACCTTTGATCTCGATGCCTGCAGAGCCGCAAAGTTGATGATTATCGCTGGGTTGGTAAAGAAAAAAGAAACAACAAATAAAGTGCAAGATTTTCCGCAGGAGGTTTTCCGCATGCTTCTGGGATAAGGAACAAGGTCTCCTAAAAAGCAATGGGAATGGGGTTGCTTGGGCCATAAGCACCGGCGATGAAGACATTTATGCAACACGTTGAACGCTCTGTACCATTCCAGGTCATGCATAATGTAATGAGTAATTAATTCCGGTAATTAACTTACTTAATTGCTATGTATCTCCATATAGCTAGTGTGACCGTTAGCAGTATCGAAATGGTGTGTAAGATTTGTGTAAAATGCATGTGAAACATCAAGTAAACGGCCCACGAGTACGGATAGTCTTGACGATCTGCAAAAAGAAAAATGGTCGGATAGTGTAATGTGGCTACAAGAAAGGAATAAAAATCGAGAGTACTATGGGACATTATCATCATATACCCACAAAATACCCACAGCTCGCAGAGAGTATGATTTTGTAAATGGATTATAGCATGCGTGAATGTAACAGAGAGACTTAAAACAAAGGGAGTCTGACCGTAACAATGTGTACATGCTTTATTTGTTATATAATTATTTAAACAAATGATCATCATCTATGATCAAACGAAACTGTAGGGTAGCCAATTATATTAAATTGTATAAAAGTAGAAGAATAACAGACGGTTTTTGTAGCATATGTAGATGTGATTTTAACGTAATTGAAATAATAACATAATTTAAACATAATTGAAATTGAATAGTATTTATTTTCATTTCGTTAGGATCAATGTAAAATCTTAAATTCAGTAACCTTAATTCCGAAACCAATTTTAAATATTTGTATGTGTTTTATTCAGCAGTAATATATGAAACAATCAACCTCAAATACTATTCACTTAAAATGCAAGGTTAGCATAGCACTGACGTTACACGTTAAGAAAGTACTAGACACTTTTTCATGAAATAAAAGAAAAATCATTCTACAATTTGAAAAAAAAAGAGAAAAACTCGAAAAAGATTTCGCGCATCCCTTCTGCATGGATGGATCGAGCTGACAAATTAGGATCCTTCTGGCATCGCCTGTGTAAATCAGCCATGAGTGAAGGTCAACAAACTCGAACCACATAAAATAAACCCACAAAAGTATCTATTTATCTCTCTGTGTGCTGCGCATACGTCAAGGACATTTGTACGGTTTGCCTTGCTGATAAGCATAAGTGGGAAACGCCAAAAGCTTGCTTCCGTCGCGTTCGTGTGCGAAAAAGTGGAATGCAATCGAACCGAGATGAACAAAGACGCCGCCTATCTAGCGCTTTCGTCAGGGGAGATTAACACTAATCCTACTGGCGCTATTTTATGAGGTTTCATCAGCGTACAGACGGCCAAGACAAACTGAAGTACTAGGCTGGCAGTACGACAGCACAAAATATTCCCTAAAGAGCACCAATAAACCAATTGTTTATATCTTACGCAGCGTCTTAAAGAGTGGCTAAAGAAATGATCTCGAAGCAGAATGCATAATATGGCATAAAGCTCGGCTTCGTCACACTGGGCACGTTTCAAAACTCGTATTATGTGCTTTAATACGAACAATTGTTTTTATTTTTCTGCATCCCTACTAAAGTTATGAAATAATTTTTAGACGGAAATAAACTCACCTGGAAGTATGAGGTACACGTAAAATGCAAACGGTATATACTCGATCATTACAAACATATCCGTTACTGAGAGCCATTTTAGAATTCGATTGATGGGCACTTTGGTCATGTCCTTTCTTGTCAGGACTATAATGTTGAGTATGTTAGCTATCGTACCAAAGAAACATATCTGTGGAGAAAAAAGTACGGAAGTGATTATACATATCGATCATTGCAGACTGCAAGGCCTACAAGCAACTGTGCTCCCATAGCGCTCGTTTCGATGTGCTCGAAGCAATCACAACAAATTATGGTGTTATCACTAGCATTCAAAATAAGCGTATCCGGTAAAATTACGTTACCAATTTAGGTCGTGTTAGGCCAATTCCGGCTCCATACTCGACACGGTGTCACCCGTGCAATGGGATTACATGAAAATTGTCAATTTGCAAACAGGTGAAATTAGCATAACTTCCGCCCGTATCATGGCTCGAGCCTGTGTTAATTGCGTCGAAAATAAGTGTTATCCATGCGTCCCTATCGAGCGTGTTGGAAGTTACTTTTTTACTTCTCTCAACCATTGTGGATAATTGAATTAATCGCTTTAAAAGGTAGAATTATTTCTACACATGAAACGAACTTACTCCCAAAATGAACGTAACCAGTACATGGGCAATTCTGGACAAAGTACATAAGCCTTATGAGAACGGCGTTTTTGTTTATTCGCGAGCGATTTATCGTTTGGCTTACGAAAAACCAGACAACGTGCAAGTCGCCTTGCCAACGATGACGATGACTCCACGCTACTGTGAATACAATTTTCTCAACTGCTTCGCGCTCGTAGGCGGGGACCCGTTCCGTAATTACACGCGTAAAAAGTTTGTATCACAAAAAGCAGTAGAACTTACGGCTTACAGCTTTTCGCAGCACAGCTCATACCTTCATGGCGCATGGTGTACCTGTATTTGTTTCTCCAGTCGGTTCGGTGTAAGATACTCCCGCACGTGCCAGATAATCCGGAGTGCGACAGGCAAGGATATTCTCAACGAATTCTGCCAAAGCATAAAACTATTGACGAAGCTACGTTAAGACGCCAAAAAGAGCCTTTCAAATTCGTTTCATTATGCGTACACGTGTGCAAGCAATACTTTCAACATTTTGCATTTTAAACAAGAGGAATAGCAAGAGCGTGAAAAATTCAATTTCCAGGTGGCAAAAACAGCAAAGTAGAGAGAGATACCGTTTAGACCAATGAAACGCCAAAATTAATAACTCTTCCATGGTTATGGTAAATCGAAAAAACCAATAAAATTAAAAATAAAATTCATTGCTCCCGATGCGTACGCTAGATAACACGTGTCCGTTCTACGTTTTCTGCACAGTAAGAAATGCACACAGTGTGTTTCGAGGTGCACAGCGTAACGTGCACTCATGCGGTGCCACGTTCGCAAGGAACTTATTCCGTTGGGATTGCCGGCATGCTAGCAATGTAATCATAAAAGGAATACTTCGGAGATGTCCGGGGAGGTAATATTTCAAGTTCTTCTGGCACGGTTGCCCTAGTTGCAAGATCTGATCTCACCATAGGAAGCTCCGGTTCTTGTCTTGTTATGCAAATCTGTTTACAAAAGCTCCTTCCTTGCCGTGCTCGAAACGTACAGAACACACATCTCTACCGAGTGGAGTTCTGCGAGAAGCATTTATTCTTAAATAATTCCAAACAGATGGTGTTCGTTCGTGTTACGCTCTTAATGGCTCACTGCAGTTGCCAGCTGGGTGATTCGAAGCGCAACGAAAGTTAATGATTTCCACCATTTACAACGTAAATGTGAGACGAATGTCGACTGCATGGGATTCGTTAATTGCAGCGAATTCGATCATAGCCCGATAATTGCCCAGGGATTGCCCAAGGTGGCCATCCATCATTAACGCGCGATGAGGCCTTTACGTGACCTTCAATGCAGGATTCAATGTGGCCGTGACCCGGTGTTGGTTAAGTTCGACTTCCCATCGGAGTCCCGCCGGAACCATTAGAGCTGAATGAAATCGAACTCACCACAAGTGAAATGTAGCCGTGCAGCAGTTTGTACTCGAGCAAAATTTCTCGCACAGCGCCCTTACAGTAGTCGCTGCAATTCGTCGCCTCAACGTCGTCCGCCTCGGGCTGGTCGGGGGACGACCGGTTCAGGCGGTTCAGCGACTGGAACAGCTTTTCCAGGAAGTCGTTCACGTACTCCTGGGTGATGTTGTGCTCGGTAATGTTCTGAAACTCGAACGCATGCCGGTAGTAGTTGACGTTGCCGCCGGTGCCGGTGCCGGTTCCGTCCATGTTGGTGAATCGCGTTTCGAGGATGTACAGCAGCCGCCGCCGGAACTCAGTGACGTTCAGCACGATGGCTGTAGTGGTGTCGTTGCTGTAGATGTAGTGTAACCATTCTAGGACACGTTCCTCCGTACTCTGCTCCATTTTTGCCGGGATCAATCAACGCCGCCAGGCGGCGTTAGATCGTACCAACCGTTCCCGAGACCTGAAGGATCCATCTTCTGCAATGAGACCCATCCCGGGGTTACGTCGGATCGAAAAGGAATCGTAAACCGGACGAACGGGAGATCCCGACACGGAAAGAGAGAACAATGAAACAAACCGTTAGTGAACGCATCTTCGCTCGGGAGTACATTTTAATTTCGCCGTCATGGTCCAACATTTCCCCCTCGAACACTGGGATTTTGTCGGCTACCGGTGTGAAAAGAGCATTATGGTTCTTTTCGTCGAGCTGTTCAAAGACGAGAATTGGATATAGGACGATGGGTTTTACTGAGAAACGCGATTAGCAAGAGATTTGAGATGTACTTATACTTCTCAATCCGCTTCTGTCTCCGGTTGGAAAGTAATCGCATTGACATGCTTTTCGTATTTACAGCTAATCCGCTCGTCAAATGCAAATTTACCAAAATGATTCTTTTTTTTATTTGTCTGTTTTCTCATGAAAATCCAGCACCAGAGCTATTCATGAGCGAGTGAGAAAAGTAGCAGTAAAAAAACGATTGGCTCAATGCATTCTCACAAATGAATGAAATCGATTTCCAACCAAAAATGCTTATGCATATACAGCAATAGATAATGAGGCATTGAGAGGAATAAAGAAAGAATAAAGGATTACTCAAATTTAAGGATACGTTGGAAGTGAAGTTAAATTAAAAAGATTGATACTTTGTAACAGGAGCACTACAGATTAAGGAAGGCTGAGAAAAAATACTAGCAATAAACCCATTCCATTGTTTCTCATTCATTCCATCTAGATTGCTAGTTAAGTGTAGTTTGCTGTAAATATTCAATTGCTGGTAGATTAAATAGAGATCAATAGAAATTAGTTAGAAAGCTAAATAGAATAGAATGGAAAGAATATCTATTTAGTACATCTAGAAAGAACCGTATGTTTTCAGTATACTTTTCAATCATATTTCCTACATTTTCGATAATTTTTGATTTCTAGGATCATATCAAATCATGAATGTAAAAACACGGGTGTAATACAAGCAATGACATTTTTATGTATCTTGTATGTATTGTTGAGCTTAAATACAAAAATTTACACTATGGGGCGCAAACACAACTTTCGAAAATACCGCGTTAAATCACGTGCTTCGGCGTGATTTATATTTTATTCTTTGTTTGTTTCGTAGGGTTTTACAGTTTTTTGGGTTTACTTATGATAATCACCTTAAAGCTGTCGATAATAAATTTAAGATATAAAAAAACATATGTATGAATTATGGAAACATTCGTTTTGAGTATGTTTAGAAAATATGGAAATAACGAGTCTTCAGCTCTGCATTAAAATAAAATTATTGCAATCTTTACATGTTTATTTGCAGAAATAAAAATTGATACATTTAAAAAAATATTTTTCATCCAGGTTAAAATTTCAAGGGATGTAGTTTTTGATTCAAAGCGTAATGGTTCAAAGCGTGCTTATTTCATCATTATCAATTATATTTTTCTCTAAAATTGTTAGAACAAACTCATAAGAAAATCCGATTCTGCAGAGCTACAAAAATGATCGAGGTGAAAAACATTTCAGCTGAACTTTATTTCGACGGTCGAGCAAGCAAATCAACAACCTTTGCAATGCTTGCATAAAAAGATTATTCGATGTTTCCCATCTCATGAAGCTTGTTCATCGATTATTTCTTTTGCTGGATGGTTTGGTTCGACGAACTTCATCATATAACAACCGAAGCCTGTTTAGGCCAAATGAATTCTAGTTCATGCCAATTCCTGTGAAGTCCATTGTACGTAATATTGAAGTTTCGCCATTTTCGTACCGCTCCTTCCGGTTTCGAAGGTGAATAAATACCATTTATGCCACCCAAGATTGTCCTGACATCAAACGAACACGACGTTGCGTTCAGCTTAATATGCAGACCTCCCTGGAATGGCTCCGAACAGTGTGAATAATCGAAACCAAAGTATTTTGCTTTCTTTTTTTCGTAGATTGAATTCAAAGTCCACGTCAAAAAAATGAAATCAACTTTCACATTCAACGTCGGTTTCGATTTGCTAGCAGCGTGATTGATGTAAAAGAAGCACCGTAAACAGCTTCACTCATTGAATGAGTGTACATTTTTGTTGGAATAGGAGCTAAGCTAGCCAGTTACACGCCATTCAGCACACAATTCTATTGTGGTCAATTCTAGTAGAAAATCGCGAAAAATCGATGCACAGCTGCAGTGGACCATTGCAGCATCCGCGCGTTCTCGAAGCGCCCCAATAAAATGAAGAAAATGGAGTCATCAAAGGCATTAAAAGTGAAAACCTTGCAGAACCTGCCGTGAGATTAAATTGCTATTTTTTACAATCCAATCGTGACCTCGGACTTGAGAGGCACAAAGCATACGCTCGTTCAACGACGGCCGACTTGGGTAACCCATGAACGCAATAAACCGTGGCGCACAACAAAAGAAGAAAGGCGTTTGAATTTTTACCTTAGCCGTCGGCTTGCCTTAATTCCTTTCAGGGACTTGGTCACGATGTGCGTGTTTTAAAAGCTCAATTGAATGGAAACTTCCAGTTACGGGGAGATTTCTGCAATTTATGGCCCAGCCTACATGGTGCGTCAATAACGTGTCGGCACGGTGGGCTTATGACACATAGTTTATTTATCGGTCCGTATAAAAGGCTTCTTTTCTTAAACATAAAGGCGATGTGCCGATGTTACGGAGCAAAAATGCGGACAAATTGGCCATATACGATTTGGCGCGTTTTCAGTATCATTTGATTATTTCGGTTTTATGTTGCGAAATGCTATTGCTATATTTTCCAAAAAAATCAATCGATTTTATGGTCTCCAATATGTGAGACAGCTTGATGGGTTTTAGCAAACACAATATTCTTTTCGCTCATGCTCTTGGTAGTACCGGAAATGTAGAAACCATTGTGGATTATGCTCTTTAATATATCGATACTTAAACACTCTTCTTAAAGCACCACGCAGAAATTCCTAATCGAATTCTACCTCGGCATCTTGAGTTACGGCAAAGCTTGGAACAATATGCTGCTACATTTTTTTAATATAAATATGGCAATATTGCAGACTACAGGCAGAAAAAAAGAGTAAAAAAAAAGAATTAATAATCCATAAATTTTCCTGTTTTGGTCTACGTAAACTTTCACGAGCGGATCGCGATACATTTCCACCTTATCGATCACCCTGATTTCTACTAAGACTAGAGTCGTTTGCAGAGAGACAGGATAGAAGAAATGCATATGCGCTTTATAGTGCTAACATCTAGGTTAACAATATCGACGCCCCGAATAATCTCGAACGCATATATTTAATGTACCCATATAGATATCGTACATTGCTTATGTCTGCATTTAGAAATACGAAACAAGCTGTAAAAGAGCCCCTAAATGCAATAACGTACAAGTTTAAAGAACTATGTAAATTCTTCGAATTTATCGAAATACCTTCGTCTTAAGCATCATTTCATTTTATGATTGCTGAGTAGTAATCGATTATAAACTCTAGCAGATAAATCTGTTTAGCCATTATCGGTGGACGGAATAAGTTTTTAAAGAAATGATCAAATAGGAAGAAGAAAAATAGATGATTAAATAAAAAACAGTTTTGATTGTGAGTGACAGAATTTTTAACATGCTATATATGCACGATAACATTGTTCTGTTTCAAATCACATTCGCTTGCTTCGACAGTAAACTCTGAATAACACTTGATACCTTGATTGAATTTTACCATCAAATATCTTTTTCGCTAAACTGGTGTGATTTAACGCTAATGAAGCAATCCTAAATTGTTGAATACATTTACCATAACACATATTTTTGGGACAAATACAGAAAAAGGTCAGCGAATTTCTTTCCGATCGTCGAGATCTTCGATGAGAAGCTACCGAAATAAGGCAATCAATATTCTTGACATCGAACATCTTGAGTGAAGATGACTTCGATGACCAATTCATAACGGCTCATCTTCTTATTCTTCTTTGCCATGGTTTTATCATGGTATGATGCAAGAATCCAGTTTCCTAGCCCCTCCTGTATTACTCCGTCTTTCGTCTTTCGGAGTGTTACTCCTCCACGTTAGTTCTTTGCCGGACCAGCAATATGTCCTATACTGGCTCGTCGAATGCTCTCTCTTCTCAAGTCAACGCATTGAGTCGAGTATGGAAAACGTCAAAAGACGTACTAAGCAAGCCATTATACGAAATGGAATCAAACAATGGAAACACGTGTACTGCTCTACACATAGTGGATTTATCATTGCGATTGAAGGCAAAAGACAAAAAAACGGTGATTCGCTGCCCGTATATCTTGTTTTTTAGATCTCACAGCATTTTCGTCATGCCAGTGAATTAATGGGCGATTTTGTGATACTTCAACACCTTCAGTGACATAATAAATTGAAGCTCTTAACAGTTACCACGTGAGGGTTGCTTTCGTAATCGTATTATTCTAAGCTATGGCGGTTTATGCTTAGCACCAACACTAAGCTAATAGCAGCTAATTTCGGTTCGCAGCTCTTATCCAAATAAGAAGCCGGCAAACAAACTTCTTGTAAGTAGGATCGAGTCGATATTTCAATCAGTCTTAGGCATAGGCAATTCAATCAAAAAACACAGCTCTCTAAACTTGTGTGTCTTATCAATTAATGACGTCATTATCTTGTTATCAAGCCGCGGACTTAAATCCTGAATGCGTGGTGGGAACGATATTACTTTGCCTTCAACGTCGTTTTGGACTAAAAGATGAATTGAATTACGGTACTGATGGTATCTGAAACATAGTCCTTAATTGGTTTCCGCACAAGGCAAAGTTTCTCTACATAGCGCCAATGGCCTGGATTGCACAGTTCATCGATCCCAGTGCGAGCTCCTGCGCTGCTGCTAATGGTACAAGAAATCAACGAATGTTTCGCCACCTATCTTTAGCACTTCAGCCGATGACCAGGCTGAGGGAGGGCCCTCGTCAAATCTAGAGTGGTAAAACCGTTGCCTAAGGGTGTTGCGATTCGTATCTTCCATGTCCTGTACCCTATCACTGTATCGAATTGCATTGCGTAAACCGTGCATTCCGATCACGTTCGACTGTTGTATGAAATGTTGCTTAGACGTTCGATACGATGGTGCAGGTAATAAAGCATCGGGCTTATGTATGACAGACGATAGCAAGTCTACTAAGGTGCCTAACGTCGGAAAAACCACCACAAACCATTACAGCGGGATATCACCACATTGAATGACCATGTCAATAAAACTGTCAATAAATTGATTGAAGACTGACGATAACGCGTTTCTCTTAACTTTTACACCAAATGGATTGCATTCATTAGCAATTTCACGTAGTAATCAATAAAATTCCACAAATTACTCAATTATGTTGTGTTCAAATGGTATGGACGGTTTTTTTTTTGCGTTTGAAACGTTAACAACCTGTTCAAATTTCATGCTTGTGTCGTAACACGTCCTCTTTTCAATCAATCTTCGGAGCATGATCAATGAATGTTGTAGGCCTGTCTATTGGTCTTGCTATATTTTTGCTAACAACGTAAGATGACCTTTTTTCATTATATTTATAGAGACTTTGAGCTTTTGAGGCTGCATTCACCTCTTAGCAAGATGACCACCATTTTTATTATCTTGATGTGTACCACCATTATTATCTTGATATGTAACATATTACGCAACATTTACCATTATTCATGGTAAGGGACCTATAATTCAAATTTACATCACATATTCAAAGAATCTTAATGTTATTAATTTCCATATAAAAAATATTGCACAATACAAATTGATAATCGTAAATCAAAATTAAAAAACCTTCTAGTGAAGCATTGAGGAACCAAAAAACACTGTAATGGATTTGTTTAGGATCTTTAGAAAAAGAAAAAAAGAAAAACGAAACAAAGGAGCCTCCGCAGTTGGCCTGTCAGTAATTTGAAATCATCGCATCCAAATTGGCCAATAAACTTTTTTGGATTTCCGTTGCTGTTTTCGTTGTAGCTTGTTAACTTTGGTCTACGCACTCAAGAAGTTCTTTCCATCGCGAAGATAACATAAATGCTCAAATTCCCATCCTTTCAGGGCAAATCTGTGAAAGAGCCCCAAATGAATCCGCAACCGCAGATAGGACCCCTGGTGATTTTAACCCCAATTTTTGTGCTTCACTAGAGCGGCCTTCAAGAGTTTTATTCATCTATACGCCGGGTGAAACAATACCTCTCAACACAAGTTGATTGATGGTCAGCCAACTGCTTTATGGTGGGAAGGACGCAGAACGTGGAAGTTGTAGAAAGTATATCTGTTAACATAGTTATAGTTGAAGGACACGCTGTAGGCAATCAAGACGGATGCAAACTAACTAAAATCGTCGATGAGCAAGCGTTATATTTTCTTTCTGGTTACGCAACGTTCGAAAACAGCCGCAAGCCGCAATGAAAACTCCATATGTTCAGATTTATAAGCGTTTTATTGTACAGACCAAATAAAACAGAGCACTTTCGCAATTGTTTTCCGGCTGGATTAGAGCTAAATTTGACCATTAAGATTTACTAAAATTACTCACAAAATAGTCACGATGACGAAGTATGTAGCTTATATGTTTATCCTGCTTTCAACTAGAAAATGTACAGCATATTAACACCTCGGAAACGATTTTGAACTTAAACTACCTCGAGCCACTGGCAATAATTTTGTTCCTTCCTCACCTAGATTGGTTTAATAAAAAAATGTTGAACAAATGGAACCCAAGAGGAATTCATTTCCATAACTACACAAATAGTGTAAAGAATGTACATTCTTCGAAAAGCCGTGATCGTCACTGTATGCAGACAAGATAACTCATCTGCGAATAGAAATTGATACAAAAGTTAGTTAACTCTTATGCGGCGAAGAAACTTAAGATAATTATTCTTTTACGACTGTATTTCATGCAATATTTTTGAAAAATTGCATCAAAAATATATACATTACTGACTTCAAATTTCAGGAAAAAAAACGCCCCATTAACATGAACAAGATCATTGAAAAAACATCATAATAGAAAGCACATACGAATTGCGTCTGCCAGTATTTATACTCAAAATCAGTGGGAGTCGGTAATATTGCTTAACATTTGATAAGATTTAATAAGACTCAAACTAGTTCATTTGCGTTTTCAAATTACCTAGAAAAATAAGAATGTGCAAACCAGAATTTTGATGAACGTTTTACTATGTGTAGTCGAACCTATGAGTTTTTCGGTTTATAGTACAAATCTCTTCTCTTCCTTCTTCTTTTGGACCTACAGTTTACTAAACCTTCTATCGTTACAATTATCTGCCTTAACGTTAATCTACCAAAACCGTCTAACTTTATACAAGTTATTCATTCAGAAATGATTTTTTTTATTTTGAGATAGGAATATAGGATACAATTTTGGAGGTTTTATTATTTTGAAATTGATCGAAAAATGAAGCATGTTGAGGAATATTGTTTGAATCATAATGTAGCTTTACTAATGACTATTTGTGTTAATGTGATAGTTTTGCTATCTAAACTTAGACATACATTGCGGATGTGACATAAAAATGAATTTTTACATTATAAAATGAAAAAAAAATAAACTTGCATCAAAATAGTAATGCATTTTTGCATGTCCACTTTGTTATTGCAAGCATATACATTTGAATGAGTTTTCCAATAAATGTCATTCAAAATTGATGTTCCTTTGATGTTGGTCGAAGAAGTACTTACATATGTTTAAAATTATCTTAAATTCCTGAAACAAAACAAAAATAATCAAAATTAAATCTTTTATAAAACAATTCATTAGTGAAAAACCTATACATCAAAACATAGCAACAAAATATTTTAAATTTGCGTCATAAAAGCAACAAAATGTAAAATACGTACGGTCGCAGGAAAAGGACATTTGATTGATGATTTGAATTCGAAAGGAAAAATTAACTAATTGATTGAATATGAGATTCTTTAAAATAGAGATGAAAAAATCACCATATATGCCAAAAGACAAAATAATGCTATATGCTTTGGTAGATAAGCTACTAAAAACATTCAAAAACATATTGCACATATTATTACCAGATTATGATGATTTTTTGATCCAACAAATTATGTAAAATTTTCTTACCTTATTTGTTATCCTGTAGGAAAACGAGTAATTCCTACGTCCTATCATATCTCGCTGCATGCACTGTTCCATGGGTCTATTATTTAATCGGAGAAACTATCACTCCAATAGGTGGATGTTAGGGGTGCTACGCACTTAAATAGATCCCTTCCGCTGGTGGCAGGAGATGGTTCCGATTTTTTCTTCTTTTCTGCGTTTGCCGAACCGTAGGAACCCGAGAACCTGGATTTCTTCTCATCAGTATCCATCGTTCTAGGTGAATCCCGCTGCCGCTGTTCACGCTCCTTGCGCTTCTCTTCGCGAATTTTATCGGCTTTTTCATGCCGCTCGATGTGATTCGTGAGAGCACGTTCGGTTTTGAAAAATAACGAACACCGATCACAGTTGAATCGATCTTCAGGGTGGCTTTTCAGATGCTGTTTGAGAGCAAGCTGGCTTGGAAGGACTTCGTCACATTTAGGACAGGGATTATCGCCACGTCTCCGACGCCTACGCTTCACCTCTTCTTCTCCTCCTGAGCTGGAGCTGTCCTCCGGCGCTTCTATGTACACTATGTTCTTGAGACTGGTAGTTTTCGGATACTTGGGAGGCCTGCCCGGTCCGCGTTTGGGCAAAAATGTCCCCTGCTTCGGTGAATCGATTGCCATGTGTTTTGGTTTTCGAACACCTCTCCCTCTTCGCCCGGGTGTACCTGCTGGCCTGCCTCGTCTTTTTGGCGTTCGTTTCCTTTTGTTGGGCGGTGAAAAGCTATCATCCGACGTAACAGGTTCCGATTCAACCTCCGACTGGGACACCTTGTACTCGTCGTCATCGACGGGTTCGTCGTCCTCTTTGTCCGTGTCGGACATCGGACAATTAACAACAATAACATCCGTTTGTCGCCGGCCTTTGTTGGTGCTTCGCCTCAGATTCTTTCGCAACTCCTTATCGGACGCCTCGCAGCGAATCTTAAACTCATTCACGATACGCACATGTCCTAGGCATCGCTCGCATATTTTGTGTGGAAGATGATCTCGTGCAGTGATGCGAACGTTGGTACATATCTTCATTATGACATCACTAACACGAACGGGTCCTTCGAGCTGAAAAATATCCGATAACTCTTCCGTTCCCATGCACACCCGACACAAATCTAGATTGACGGTAGATTTCCGGTCGCGGGATTCGCTCTCGACCACTAGCTCACCTTCCTCTTCATGCTTAATTTCCTCGATGTTTTTAGTATCTTGCTCTGATAGTCCATCCTCCTCCTGCTTCACTTCTTCGGATGCATTTTCTTCGATGACACCGACCATTTCTTCTTCCTCCTCCTCCTCCTCCTCTTCCTCCAACACATCTTCCACTTCCTCCAGCACTTCCTCTATCACATCCTCCTCGACCTGTTCCTCCTCCGGCTCCTTGGGATCGGTATCCGGCACGGCTTTTTGCGGTGATTCTGTGGTGGTTGGCTCAGCCGTTCCATCATCCGCCGTAACACCTTGTGAGTGTTCCGACGCCTCTTCTTCTACTGCTTCTTCTTCACTCAACACTTCTTGACGTTCAGCTTCGTTTTGTTTCTCCGCCTTCAACACTTCACCAGAGCTTTCACTCTGTGTAGTTTCCTTCTCAGCAGCGTTCGTGGTAGATTCCCCATGCTCCGCACTACCGTTCGAGTTGTTATACATGTTGAATTTGGGTATTTTGGACCGACTGTGCATCAACAACAGCCGCGTTTGAAAACAAACGCAATAAAAAGGACACTTTTGAAGCAAACACTTCCACAAGGGCCTACAACTCGGCTTTTCTTCTCTAGAAGAAGCGAAACTTCACCACTTTACTAGCAACAAGGTAACAATACAACAATTTTTCACTTTTCTCTGGTAATTCAAGCAAAATTTATGCCGCGCTATCGCCACAACAAAGTTCAATTTTTTTTTCCTGCCGCCATTTTGAAAAGTCAAAAGAGTGCGTCAAATTTTCCATTTGACATTAGACAGAGCATGCGCGCGTGTAATCGTGAATCATTTCATTTCGCCGCATGCATTGAAATATTTCACCCACCATCTCCGGTTTTTGAGACTCCAAATCAAAGCGAAGAATATTATGTGTAGGGCTATATGAATGAATGGAAGAGATACACGTACGGGCATTTATAAAATGATCGAATATATTCAGTTTTTTTGTTTATTGAAGTTAGTAAAAGTTTGCTTATATTTTAATAATTAAAACAGCTTGTTGAAACAATCGCTATAACTGCTCCTTCGTGTAGTTTTACTTCTCTCATAGGATTTTTCAACGACGCTTGCATCAATTGCACTTCAGCCGTTGATTTGCTTTTACGGTATATTGGAATACCGAATTCACAGAAGAAAGCTAACCAACGCAAAACGTTTATTCGTAAATATATTTAGTAACAGCAGCTCGTAAATATATTCAGCAGCTTATAAGCAGCCGCAGTAAAAAAATTAGCTCAAATATCCTGTCATCAAAACTATAATCCATACTATGCCATTACATATTCGATAAAAATAAGTCAATTTTAAACTTAAAAAATAAAACGTGAAAAATACTTGAAAAACAATACTAATCTAATTATTTCTTTGCTCAAATAATCCTTGGTCGGAATGATTTTTATATTCGAGTAGTATATCTCAAAGATTATAAATTTCTAACAGACAGTTTTAAAATTCAACCTTTATCAATGTATTTTAATTGACAAGCATCCAATGCGATAGATTATATGGTATTAAAAAAAATAGTATAATAGAATTCGTCAATGTTTTTTAAAATGTAAGGTGATTGATATTATTACGCTACTTATTGCAAAACACCGGATGCGGAATACTATCAACATCAAACTTTATTGATTGTGATTTTTATTGTTTTCAGAATGGTTGCATGAGCTGCAGCGAATATTTTGCATTGAAGTTTGTAGTCGTATCAGTCAAACGTAACAACGGTTGATTGCATTTAGCGAAAATCGTTGTAAAATGTATGCGAAAACTCATTTGAGTTAGTTCAAGTCCAGAAACTTCCAGGGCCAGGTGATACACGGACGACACGATCTTTATGAAATGTTTTTCCCTCAAGGCTCGGGGGCTTGTGGGTAACTGATTAGCTCATTCAAATCCATGCGTAATTCGTCGTGTATAATAAGTAATGTATCAACTGTCTTTTGCATGGCCAGGAAGGATGTGTTCCCTAATCACTAATGATGTACCAACTAGTGTGCGGCATTTGATAAAGTTCTACCACGCGTTTGATGTTGGGGCGTAAACAGTGAAACTTGACAAAAGTGATTTAATAGCTTCAAATTAGTCATTTTCGGCGCAGGCTACGCTGCGGTAATCGCCTTCGGGCGGACAGTGCTGGCGTCACTTCTGGAAAGTTATAAATTATTCAGAAACAACCACGGGTGCGGCCCAGCAAACATGGAATCATTGGTTTGCTTGTTTAAGAACCGCAACACTCGAGTGTAGTGTAATCTTGTAGCATCTACGGTGTGGATGGTGACGGGAAAAGTAAACCTACAGTCCAATTACTTCGCTTCTAAGTCTGTAGCTCCTAGTATATCCGGACATATGGCAAAAGAGTTTACCCCATGCAAACGCGTAGAGGCAACAGGGTGGACTAATGTGAAAACATTAACATGCTTTTCAGCTTATCAAAAATGCTCATCTCGGATATGTGCCGAATACTTTGGTTGATTGCCTTTGATTTAGATTTCGTTTACCGTTGTTCGTGAATGGGAAAGAAAAATTACCGTTTGATGCATGGTAACTTTCGTTATCTAATGATACGCATACATAAGTAACCATGAGCACTGTTGTGCACCTAATCAAGATATGCCAGTTCATTTCATTTGACATATATATGCAATATAAAAAATACGTGACAAAAATAAAAAAAAGATTACAATAAAAACATGTGCGCAGCAACGCTGTGATTCAAATGTTCACTGAACAGAAAGCAATACTATGACGAACTGTTCTGGAGAATATTTATTCGACAAGATGGAAATGTGTTACACTCGAATAACGTTTTTGTAACGCAAATATTATGTAAAATTATAGCTTTTCAAGGATAGACTATAAGTCATACAGTTAAAGGGACAATTAAGTTCACTCGATGAAAATTTGCGATATAAGGTTTGCGCTGCTAAAGTGACATTTTTTTCGGAAAAGAAATATCCATGCAGCATTTATACTCGTTAAATGCACTACTTTCTTTCGAATGTTGATAAATGTACATACCTGCCCTGCCCTAATGCTAATACAATCACCATTTTTGAAGAAGTATTCCTGGAAGAGAATTATCGAAGTAAAACGGTTTCGACAGGATTAATAAACGTTACAGACTGCCATCTAGTACATCGAGACCATCGAAACACCATTTCTAAACGTTCAACATTAGCCGTTTGCGCAAAGAAGGACCCGTGATTCTGAACGTAACGAATTTGAGAACAGCTTGCAAACACAATGCAGACATCGAAGCAACCGTTTTGGGTGAGCGCTACTTGATGGGTACGAGATTAGTAAAGGAGTTGCCTTTTGCAAGGATAGTAACGAAGATTGACAATCGTGATCTTCATGCTGCTAAGTATAGGCTACGACGGTAAGAGGACACGATTAAGGGTTGGAATGAACAGAACTATCATACTTACAGCAACACTGGGCGGATACATTGAATTGCAGTCGGCTGTTAACACAGACTATTTGTTGAAGAAGAAAATATGGAACTACTACTGTTGAGTTTTACATCAAAAAACAAGAGCAGCTAGCGTGTTTTACACGGTGAACAATGATAACATCTAGTAGATTTAGTAAGTAAAGACATCAAAAACAAATCAAATTTACACGTACTTTCATAGTATATCTCGGTATGTTGCTCACGTATTTTCACGCATGTTGTGTTGGTGCTTTGGCCTCCACGTCCATCGTTCACACTCTTTGAGTTATTTAGTTACTAATTTTTGCATGAAAGCTACAAAGCTCAAGAATCCGTGAACACCTGCCGCGTAGTTCATTGCTCTAACACACATAAAACCGTGCAGCTTTCGTTGTATCTGCGAACGATCAAACTTTTTCCACCCAATTACAAAGTTTCGGCAAAAAACGCTCAAGTCCAACCCAAAGACTAAGGTTATGAAACGAATATGGGGTTATTGGTGATCGGTGTTTGCATAGGATTTCCTGCCTTCACGGTCCGTGACAAAAAAAAATCGTTGCAGACCTTTCTCGGGTGTTCCGCTTCACTTCATCGCTGGATTGGTCTTAAAGATCTTCGTCCAACCATTCGCGAAGCTACAGACCGTGTGCTTCTAAGAGGACCAATATTGAATTTTTACTTCCATCGAATAGAACACCGTAAGCATCCGTATCGTTCGGTGCGGAATATCGGTCGCTCGTTAGGTGCAAGCGGCTGTGATTTTTATGTTTCGTCACCTAACGAATTTTTATTACGCCTATTCGAATGTAATCTCAGAACACCGGCACCTTCTAGATTTTTTCCAATTCGAAGCATTGGAGAACGAATATTATTTCTGATGCAAATGCCAGTAATCGATATGTCAGAATTCTTTTGTTTTTGAATAAGAGATACAATACACTATAACATACAATAATTGAATAAGACTAGTACAAAACATAATTCATAAAAGCTAAGGGGCTTAACGGTCATCCTGTCGAACAGGTAAATGAAATTGTTAAGTTGAAATTATTTGAGTTGAAACTAAAGAACGGAAATTTGATCACATCCATGTACGTATAGCGGTCGGTTTGAATAAAATCCATTTTAATGTCCTTTGCATGTCCTTTGCGATTGAAGAATTATAGAGGAGTAAGACGCTACAACAGCTTTAATTCTGCAAAGTCGATATATATTCTAAACGTATTATGCATAAGTCTAGGCAAATGATAAATATTTGTAAAGCTACAAAATAAAAACAATCCATAAACGGGTCCGGAAAACATTTCAAAGATTCATATCAATTTTCTTGTTCGCTTTCATACCTGTTTGAATTTCATAATTTGAAAAGCATCGGAAGCAAGACACGTGTTTTGTAAATTGATTTCACAAACGTATAAGTAGCTTTCATCATTCAAGTAGGTGATACGGAAACACAGCTGAAATTCCGTCACCATTCAGTGGGTCGAGTTTATAGTTGAATTTCATATTTCTGATGTTGTTATCGAGCATCGATCCGAAGAATTGTCACCATCCAGTTCGAACCGAACGGGTTTAGCTATGCTCGTTGTTTGTCGATATTATTAACAACGGGATCCGGCAAACAAGCCAAACAGAACGTCTCCCAATAGAATGTCTCTCGAGCGAACTTGTAAAATCGATGGCATAGGCAAACCTTTGGCTTTCCTCACGCATGTTGTTTGTTGCGTTGTACAGCTCATTTTCTCGGTTCTACGAGACCATTTCTTTGTGGAGTGAAGTTGTGTTTTATTTCCTTCTCAAAAGAAACCCCCGACGAATATTAAATAACTTGAGCGCTGGCTACGTAGATAAATCATGCATTGCAGTTTGAGCTATTTTGGGAGGAGTGCCGAATTTTGACGGAATGTTTTTCGGGATTGGTGAAATAATGTTGACTCACATTATGTTTCATGAAATTTGCTTGCTTTATGGTACCAGATAATGTTTCTAAAATTGTTCTTTATGGACTTATGGCTTTCAATGCGGCCTCCAGTGAAGAAATATTCAATACAATACATATTAATGCCAAGATTTATTCACAGAACTGAAAAATAACTGCTATTCTGTGCTAGGTTGGCCGGAAGCGTCAGCAATATGATGCCTCGAAAAAGTCCTCGATAGCCCATAAAAAGGCAAACAAACTTTCAAAAATACCTTCATCGTCCATTGGCTTTTGCTCGAGTTCTCCAGGCAATGCTTGTTGGGGTGTATATATGAGCCAAACAAAAAACTCAAAACATTCAAGCTACCCATCGAGAAAAATATCTTTGTGATAAAAATGGGCTCTGGTTTTGCTTTTCTTTCCTTCTTTTTGGCTCACTAAAATGTTTTCATTTCGAGCTGCCTCTAAAACGGGGTAGCAAAATGTAAATTTGGAACAGAAATGCCGTTCTTACTACGAAACCTAGCAAGATATAGCCCATCGCGGACCCGCTTTGAATCATAACCAATCGTTCAACCAACTCTTTTCTGACTGTGGTTTTTAAACTGTACACTAGATGATGCTGGATACACTCCAAATGTTTTGTTTCCTTTAGGGTTATGTAGGGCGAGACGTATCACAAGTCGAGACGTATCATTAGACGTACCGATGACGAAATGAGTCTTGAAATTGTTCTCAATATTTGCCATAACGATTGAATTTCAAAGCACCGATTCCGACGTTGCCGTTACCGTGAATAGAATCCGGAGCAAGCTGTTTCAACAAAGACAAACAGCTACAGAATGGCGCAAGTGTGAAATACGCTGAACTCGATTGCTTTCAGTGATCAAAACCGCGAGATAGACGGCAGTTAATCAAAGCTGGTTGGAGACGTCGCACAGTGTTGTGGTGAGGGTGAAAAATGTTGAAATTTCTCTTGGCCATAGTTTTGCTGTGCAAGGCGCTACACGCTACACCAAGTAAGAGAAGGATATCATACGGAGCGATTTTGTGTAGAGCTTATGTGACGAACGTATGGGCTGTCAGTTTATGAGATAATTTACCCACAATCAATTAAATTCATACCCTTCTGACGTTAATGTGCGCGCTTTATCTTGTGATGGTCGACGTTGATGGGTACTTTGGTTTCATTTAGTGTGTTATTAAACCATACAATAATTGATAATGCACTCTAAGCTAACTTCTCCGGATGACGATGCACATGCTCTAAATCGGTGATTAGTGGTAGCTCCATGAAGCGTACCTGGGCACGACAGGATCCGTATAATGAAGGATAACTGGATGATCTGCGATAGAAGAGCCAGTCATTAATTTATGCAGCTAGCACCTTGTAGCTAACACTATCTTTAAGGTAACACTCTAACCGGCCGTATTCTTCCTGCCACAACCTGGCGCTTCTTCACAGACATCGTGTGCTATTATGATAGCCGTTCGGCCGGCTACAGCACGCCAACGTTCCCGAGCAGTATCAGCGCAACAAATTGCACCCATTATGTGTACGATGGGGTTGGAGTGACGGCCCAGGGCGATATACGCATATTGAGCAGCTACGACACAGCATGTAATATTATTAACGCTTACAATGGCCGGCAGAAGAGGAAGCACGCCACCCCTTAGCTTCATCTCAAACGTCCCGTGTTGTTGTTCTTTTCTAGCTGGGTTTACAGATTTTCAGACCCTTCGAAAGAACGCCGACATCAAGCTGTACGTGTTGTTGAGCTCGGAGCGGGATGCCAGCAAAAACTTGACCAATGTAATGTGTTGAAATATTAACGTCAAGCTCGGCCCCACACTCGAAAAGCGCCATCTCGCCAACGGCAAAAAAAGAAACGCGTGTGGCAGATGATCGCGGTGGCTGGCGCGAGCAGAAGATCAATCTGTCAAAAACTTTTTCATTCCTTTTGTCCGCTCCTAACCGACAGGCCATAGCGACACGATGCGAGAAGCTGGTGAACGGCGTTGCTGTCTTTTTGGAGCAGTACGGCTTCGATGGCGTGGAGGTGGACCGACGTGGTAACGATTTCGACAAGGTATGCCCAAATGCTCCATTTTTAGGTGCTCCCGACTCACCAGCGAATGGTGGAGACGTGGGATTGGATTCGATTTGATTTGCTATCGTTTTGGATGGTATCTTTTGTAGGGCCTCCTAGCGAAATTCGTCAACCGACTTCGATCCAGGCTGTACATGGTTAACAAGCAACTATCCGTGGCCGTATCGGCACAGTTCAGTGATGCGTACGATATCACTTCGCTAAGCATGTAAGTAGCTGCGGTGCGGAACGACACTAATCCAGCTAAAAGTGCCAATCGGGTGGGGATGAGATAGTTTGTCTTAGATTGCGACCATCGGGTGGAAGTTTGTTGAAAGATTCATGCCCATTTGCTGATTTTAGGTACGCAGATATGATAAACTTTCACGCTTACAACTTCACGAGTACCAGTGCCACCGCCAACCTTGCACCGCTATACACGAGCAGCCCCAACAACGTTGTTAGTGTGGTAAGTACGCAAAACAAGCCCCAAACCCACGAGCTCGTCGTCTTTCACGTCTTGCTGTTGTCTTTCCAATTTGTGAACCGGCATTCGTCGGACGCTAAACAGAACTCAACGGTAACAGCCTGGCTGGCGGCTGGAGCTCGCAAAAACAAGATAAACCTCGTGCTGGCCTCCTTCGGCAGGACATATGCTCTGGCAAGCGAAGATCAGCGAGGCGTTGGATCTCGAACCACGGGCCCCGGTGCGGCCGGATCCAATACGAAGCGTGCCGGTTTACTCGCGCGGTACGAGTTTTGCTCGTTGCTCAGTTCAGGGTACAGTTCGGAGAGCGATAGTGACACGGTTACTTCGTACTACTTCAAAGGCAAAAATTGGGTTAGCATCGAAACGGAGGATACGGTAGTGCAGAAGCTCACGTTTGTGCTCGATAATAGGCTGGCGGGTGTCGGCATCAATACGATTGATCTGGATGACGCCACCAATTCGTGCGGGAACGGTGCCTATCGAATCTCGGAGCTCGCTCGTGGATATTTCTCGGAAGGTTAGCTGCCAACATTGTAGAAACTTTGCTAATTTTCCGGAAAATGTGGTTTGCTAAAGGATTGCTTAAACTAGAAGCTAAAATCAAACCGTTCGAACATTCCTTTGAGCGTTGTTTGACGTTGACCACTTCACATCGACGATACGCGGGTTATTCGTTTCAAGCATATCAAACATATACGCACGGTAAATACGGTTGTAACCTGTAAAACCCTTCAAACAAACCTCACATCTAGAGAAAAATCAGACACGGCGTATGTACAATATTTACAGAGAGGAGAGCTTTCAAGTTGAATTATTTACATAAAAAACTATGTATATATGTGTAATGCTGTTTATGTACAAGTGCTGTTTTGTGATGTATAGTTGTTTTTTTTTTACTATTTTAAGACCGGTGGTAGCGGTTGAAGCAATAGATAGACTTACATTTTCCTTTTCAGGTCCTTCGGGAATCTAAAAGAAAAAAAAACAAATGGGGTTTTAAAGGAATTTTCTTATTATGCGTTGTCCATGTTTGTAATGGTTATTTCGTGTTCGTTTGTTAGTTTTTGCTTCAATTAAAATATATTGCAAACCGTTCGGATGCTTACATCACGTTAAAGTATTTTGCAGCTTTCGAATTGTTATGAAGGTTTGTATTATGCACCATGGCAGCAAAAATATCCTAGTTTTTTGTACGTTTAGCAAGCAACGCTTTTTCCATCCTTTTTATCCATAAGCTACGGTTCTCGATGGTGAAGTTGGTTGTGTAAGTACAATTTACCACCTGCTGCGAAACGTGCTTTTTGTCCAACAAGAAGGAGAAGGCTTTTCAAGAGCTAAAGGCCATTTTTAACGTCCACAGCAAACATCAGAATTGAAAACTATTTCAGCAGTCATGTGACAAACACGTTTCTCATTGAAATTCTTCCCAGCAGGGAAATTTACAAGGATGATGTTGCTACTCGTTCATGTACATCACGGTTGTCACGGATTACACTCTCTGTACAGCATGATCGTAGGCGGTTCCGCTTTGGCATCATATCAATGTACACAGTTTGATTTGGAAGCTGCTGTCAAAATCCTTCCTTGCTATGCTCATCGCGCGGTGATGTTTATTTTCGTAAAAATATATTATGCGATGTTTTCCACGTACTCGCGCACACTTCATCACTATGCTAGGAGCTGTGTCATAGCGTGGTAGGAGTGTTACTTCTCAGAATTGCCTACACCATACTAACACGAGAATTTGAAAGAGTATTATGCGGGGTTCACAGTGGTTTCGGGGTGTTTTGAATTAATTTAACGAGACAAAACAATATTGAACCAGAAATACAAGGAAGCTCACGATCCGCGAAAACATCGGCGGCTTGTGAATTTGACCAAATATTTTGAAATGGTAATTTCAGATGAACGCGGTGTGCGTTCTTGGAACAATAAGTTCCATGGCAAGTAATTATAGTGCAAATAGCTAGATAGTGACATCATCTTTGAACTATCAGTTACGATCAAATTGATTATGGCCAGATGTAACAGGTAGCAATCTTGATACATAATATCATGTTTCGCTTTCCAACGAACACGTATTCGGTATATCAATATTTTCGGAATCTTCTCTTCCATCTCAGCTCATATGCTACTATCAATGATGAGCCGCTTCAACATCCTCTGTTATCGAATCAATATCGTAATAAAATTACTCGCAATACTTTTCTGCAGTTCCCTTTCTTTATATACTAGAAGTACTCAATGACTTCAAAAGACATAATTGATTGAACTTTGTTCAAATTGACACTGCGTTTATTTAATAAACTGCTACTTTTTTACTTAAATGATCTATAATGCTATACATAATATACTATATATAACATACATACAAAAATACATAAGAGACAGAATTTTGGCAAGTCATTCACAGAATATTGTTAAAATTTTATCATTTATTTCTGTACAGTTATTGCTCATCCGCTATTATGTAATATTAGAAAGCCAATGATCGGATAAATGAATATATCGAGCATGAGCTCTTTTTAGAAAAAAATACAATCCGCTCGGGACAATGATTTGAGCTGCCACGAGTAGTAACTTACAAAATGTTGGGCAAAAAAATTGTATAAGCTAACTTTTGAGCGTAAAATGATAGTCATGTGAACCTGGGAGAGACAAGAAATGTCCATCACCGTGACTTCTTTACGATAATCCATTAACATTTCACACATACCCCCGGGGATGGTTGGCATTTTGCGGTCATTAGCGGTGGTCATGTTTATTCAACGATATGTGAGCTATGAATGGGTTTTACCTATTGTGCTTCCAGGTAATTAAATGTGTTTTCAACCCTCTGCAATGTTTATCACAGTGACTAACTGGAGCTGATGAGAATGTATTTGTTTATTTTTAGTTTCAAGCTTAAACTACTATGCAAACGGGTATGTTTATCATCGATATATGATTGAATACTATTTTTAGTTACAACTGAAACTATAGTATCACACCATCTGCTTTGAATTTATGATAAATCAATTAGCATGCGGTGTTAAACTCATCTTTCTCCTCCCAGATTAATCCAGATAACTTATGTAAACACAATGATTAGAAACAAATGCAAAGAATCTCTCCGAATTGAGATTCTTGTGTGTGTGCTTGTGTTCGCACCACATTATAAATACTGTAATATCAATCCAGAAGTTGCTCTTTTTCATAAGAATTTTATTATAATCCTTTTTGCGAATTAACATTTCATTAGAAATATTTTTTTTTCCTTTCATGATTATTGATATAATAAAAATAATTTTAAAAGTACACTTATATGATACATCGCCCGAAAAACATACAAAATTGTTTCAGATTCAAGTTACTATACTTTTAAATATGCGCTCAAAAAACTTACGGGTATCATTACTCTCATCATATTTCATCTCATATAATTCGGCCATCAGAGCGCCCAGTAGGCTTATATCTTCTGTCGTATGATAATTACATTATAAAAGAAATATAAATTCATATTTGTTCGGCAGTTTTATGAGTATTTGATCATGGTACTCGAAAGCAACATTTGCTCTGATAAACTCATACCATATAGAATGCTGCTTGATCTAAAAAAATACCCTGTTATTGTTCTTCACAACATTTGAAACGTATCAAAACAAACAAAAGGTGATTTACAGCTAACCAGCTGTGAATCTGAAATATATTTATTTGGATACATGTATTGGGAGCATCAACTGCAATAAATTTCTCACACCCTGTTGTGGCAAAATATGGCACGGTACGATAATTTTGCGCATTAAATCCGATCACAATAGCTATCGGTCGATGAAAGCACTGATTAATATAAAGTATTGAATAGGTGTGGCATTTTCCGAATTATTGCTATGTACACCATTATATACCTTATAAGACTAGCAAAATAGCCTTTTCACGTTATCTCAATTGCTAGCGATAGGGAAATATACCGCGCATTCGATGACTACAAATTCTAATGTTAGATTGGAAAAAATATAATTTAAACTGTTTTTCGATGTATGGTTTTATATCTTATTTCAAATCTCATCTACAAACATCTACAACTGGTACGATTAAAAACTTTTCATTTGAGATAATCCAACCGTATGAATCCATTTATGCTTATCCGTTGATGACAACCGATGGGTTATTTTACTTCCATGTAATATGTTTAATTATCAATGTATCGTACATGTTCTCTATACTGTTGCTTTGCTTGTTTAAAGGAATGCTTCATGCAGCAAATAAATAAACAATTGTTCGATATGCTTGTGTTGGTGTACTTTTATCAAATCTAGAATAATTTTTCTTCAATTATCTCTGCTGTTGACGGTAGATAGGTAGTACTGTACATGTCTACGTATTTTTTAATTAACCATTGAAATAATGTTTTAATGATGGCAGTTTCGAATTTTGCTGCAGATTTAGCTGACAGGTGATTAAAGCAAACTATGTAACAGTTTTATTTCCGTGAAACTAGCATTACGATTGCATTATGGAAATTATGATAAAATTAAATGAGTCACTTGCTGCACTCGAACGATTTCTTCGCTGTTCTGTTTTCTCGTTTCCACAAGGTAAAAAAGCTCTTCTGCATTAAATCTCCCATACTTTCCATAGCCTCCTGAGAATGGTAGCATAACCGTTTGAAAGTGGCCTTGAAATGCGTTATGTAAATAAGTCTTGCGCTTTCTGCTGTTTTTAACGTGGCAAAATTTAAAAAGGTGAACATGTTTCATTACCAATACTACCAAACACATTAATTTGCAGAGCGTTTTTGTATTTTGCAAGCTAAGTGGTATGCGACAGTACTTTCCAATCTGTTCCGTGTGCGGCAACACACCTATTGGATTTCCCATTTCCGCATTAAAACAATGCCACGTGAGTCAAGGATTTTCATGCAAATAACCATGACAATATACATAAGGCATACGTGTAAGAACGTTTCGGTCATGGTAAAGTTCTTATCACCCTTCGTTGGAAATATAAGTCCATCACCTACAAGCATTTCGCTGTTCCCGTATTTGCATGTCAGCTTGCGCACGAAAATCAATTATTTTTCCATGTCAGATTTTACGACACCACTGCCATTTCAATTGTTCTTGCTTTCAAACAACACTTGTAACCGAAAAAAATTGTTTTTGAGGCCCTTGATTTTATGATGCTCATGGATGTTTTTTTTTCATATGGTAAAGTCTATAGTACAATTTCCGCTCGTTGTTAGAGTACACAAATTGTCTAAATTAAATATTCATTTCGGCTGTTTTGTACGAATTCGATTGCGGTTGTAACGTTTTGGCGTGAAATGACTAGGTTTCTTGAGATGAAGGGCTATTTGACACCAGGTTTACTGACACGTGTAAAAACATCCCCTCGTTGTACTTTCTTATACCTCAACCGTAATATTCAGCTTATATAAAAAAGATAATTATCGGAACTAAATCTAATGGTTTTTGATTTTTTGATCTTAGCCTATGAGCTAAATTTTACAAAAGAGAATGTTGAGAATTCATCTTAAAAGTATAATCAATTCTTGACCAAAACATCTATGATGTTGACATGCAGTCGTAAACGCCTGAAAGGACGTATTTTTCTTTTTTCTAACGTATTGATCAATGAATTGTAGATGGTTCAATATGCAACATATGGCATGGGGAGCAGTGCTCAAGAGATGTACACATTTGAAGATGTACTGCAATCACGCTTGACATGGTTTTGATGACGCTTGCAACGCTCCCAGATATATATGTAGGAAGCGATGGGACAGCTGAAGCTTGAAAGCTGAAGAGCGGATTATTTCGAAGAAAAGCACCTGTTGAGTTTTGGTTTCTGCGTCCGCAACACAATTTCCATACCTGGTCAGTTCTAGTACAACGATGATAGTTTCACAAGCCTCATTAAAATTTCACATGGTGCACTTGTGAGTTGGTTTTGTGGGAGAATCGAAGCGTGACATTACACTTATTTTCAAATGGAGCATTCAGGTGAGGTGAGCAAATTGGCCCAATCAGCTGGAATAATAATGAAACTTTGGAAATATTACTTTGGACTTTTAAATAAAAAGCTTCTTTCAGAATAAAAACGTACACCTTAAACAACTATTGCACATTACGGGAACTGTATTGCACATTGCGGGAACGTTTAACACGTGATTCAATTGTAAGAAATTAAATTGAAGTTTGAATTATATCCTCTGCCTTATTAAACTCGTTTTAACCAAACTCGTAATCACCATACTAATCAACCCATACCATACTCGTAATTACCATATTAATCGAAATTTCGTAAGGTATTTTGATGTGTTGGAATAAAGACGTTAATTATTTTACTGTGTGATTAAGAATGCAGCAAAATTATGCGACGAGTAAATAAATATTAGGCCACAGAGAAAGCAAACATATTTTTCAGCCACCCATAGGCTATCCGCGATTGATGTCAGTTTTACATCAAATGTCGTATTGGTAGAGAATAGCATGTATGTGTCGCAACGTGAAATGGTGAAATAAGAGCGTTCAGCAAAACGCAATGATCCACAAGACGAATAATGTATTTCTTGCTACGCTAGAGATAGACAGGATTAGAATAAACAAACATACATCATCTGCAAGTAGTATATGCAAATGCTCGATTTAACCAGACCCATTCTTAAGATGTTACTCTGTTTAAGCAGAAAGTTCAGCATTGCGTTTGCCAAAAACAAACATTCAAATGTGCTGCGGTACTCTGGGGGAAAAGATTGACGGAGTCAGCAATGCCTCAAGGGATATACAAATGTAACACTTCTGACTCCGTTTTTTCATCTGTGGAAAATGCATATACACTTTGCGACACCATGGTCGGATAAAAAATACATCCTGAGGCAGGCGTATGTTTTTGTTGAATTGAATGAATACTATTCGAAGTCCTTGCAATTTTGCGAAATTTGAATAATTGTTTCTTGAATGTATTTATGTGGAACTAAAGTTGAGCTGTAATATGTATATGTTTAGTATGCTTAACATGAAACACAGCATTTTTAAAAAGCTAAGAAAATTTGAATCAATGGCACACTGCAATTTAAAGTTATTTAAATTAGAATAGAAAATATAGTGTAATAGAAATATCAAAATACGCTTCAAAGGATGGTGCATAAATTCAATTATTCAAAGACTGTGAATTGAGCTTATATGAAACTTATAGATTGTAAACATTGCTGATATTTTTTTTTCAAAGACATTAAAAAAACAGATTTTTTTTCTTTCAATAGGATCTTTCATTCATTTTCTCCTTATGAAGCATTTCAAATGCATGCGTTTTTGGTCGTGCTGATTTACTGCATTATACGTCATAAAAACGAAACGACAATTCAAATTCTCTTATGCTTATACTATTAACAAATATTCGTCAACTCTAGGGTATATGAATAATTTGCCAAAGCTGTTTCTGCTTACAGTAGTAGAGAATAATAACGGGCATTATACGTATGCCTCAAGAGTACCGTTGAAAGTGACAGCGCCGCAATACGTATGAAGAATCCATTAATCAACATCAGACCCTTTCCAGCTGAGTGCCGTACCAGGCTTTCTTTTCCGACCTTTTTTAGGGCATTTTGTTGACAATTGCCTAATAACTTACGAGACGAGTTCATTATAAAGCCAAAGTTTATATTCCCGGATGCTCCCACGAAATTATGCGCTTTCGATGTGAACGATTGTTGATTCTGCGCTATCTCATTACCCTTGCATTTTGTAGCACACTTCCAGTAAGTGAATGTGATTCTGTTTTCTTCCTTGAATTCATGAGCAGGTACCTTTTGGCTCACGGATGGCTGCCATCTTGCCACAGTTTCTCTCTAGCTTTCGGTCAAAGGAAAAAAAAACCTTATAACCCTGGCATGAATCAAACGATTAGATTCAGTTCTTTAGCATACATGTCAATTATTAGATTTTAAAAACGATTATTCGATGGCAAGAAAGCTCTTCAGTGTAATGCGATTGATTAATTAAGATGCTCTTCGCGAAAGTTCGTTTTGGTGTTTTGAGGACGCTGATTTTTCGAATCCGAAATTAGAAAAATTAGTTTCATTCAAAATTAATGAAAAAAAAGTCATAAAGTGACTTGTTTTTAGCAGTGAATGCAATGCTCGTAAAATTAACATTGAGAAAGTATTAAATGTTGGGTGAAATATGAGTTAACAATACACAGGTTAAAAATTCTCATAACCAATTTATTCCAAGGATAAAATTGATTAGACAATAATACTTTAGCAGGCTTGTGTGGAAAAACGATTTATTGTTCTTTCAGCAAGTGATAAAATAGCTTCAAGCCTTATGATTCGAATTAGGTTTCAAGCATCAATGTGGACAAGATGTGACGACTTTTTTTCTGTATGTGTCAACATACTATTCTTCACAGTAGTTTTTTCATAGATATTCATGCTCATTCTGCTGAATGATAATTGCGAGAATTGATTTCCTTTATTCCACCTAATTAGACGCATTAGAGAAGATAAATTTCGCCCACCTGTTGCAGCTAATTTGACGCCTACAGCTAATCGCTACAGTAGCAAGCATTCATCTAATGTCTCGTTACTAATTGGTGTCTTGTATAGGCCCTGGGCAGTGGTCTGTGATGAATTAAATGTATTCCACTCAGTGATTTATTCGTCAAGAAGCTTAACTTTTCGATATTATCTATTGTAACCAGATATAGCTTAGTTATGGTTTAGAAGCAGCGAGTGCTGATAAGATGATAATCCTGTTTATTTATTTTATAAGAAATGAAAATGTAAGAAAACGAATCTCAACGCGAGTATAGGAAATAAAATCATATGGTGTCCTGTTTGCTGTAAGATGTTATCCGTATGCGTGACTTATTTTTTCAGCAATAGCACCACACGTGAATTATTTGAATTACGAATGTGTTGGAAGTAACCTCTATACAAAATGTTAGATTTACGATTCGAATAAACTTAGAGGATTTACGCTTTCCATATATTATGCGACGATTTACTCAGATGTGATGGCATGATTATGCGATAAAATTTATCATCCGTGCTGTCGTACTGAAAAATATAAACGCACATACTTTAGCCTGATAAGCTTTGGTCTTTTGAAAACACCAAGTTCACTTTTTTGTCTGTTCAGAATAGAAAACTTGTTATTTTGCGTACTTTTTTGCATATTCAGTTAGGGAGTTCGGTTGAAACTCAAAAAAAAATCGGGTACATCAACCTTTGCATTTTCACTGTATGCCAAATCTGCTGTAATTGGTTTTAAAATTTAACGTGATATGGCTTTTTTATTACATCATTCCTTGTATTTTGAATCTTTGACATTGTGAAGCAATAAAGTGTGTTAGATTTCTGACTTGGATCAAAATTCAAAACGTTGTTCAAGGGCTTTTGTATGTTAGCAGATTTGGTATTTAGTTTAAAAATATTAAAGCATACACAACAAGGTCAGTTTGGTATATAAAAATATATCCCAATACGATGAGTTTTTAACCCATAATCAGGTATCGTATTCTTCAGCCAAAAATCGTCCAGTTCTCTGATTGCTATCACTGCGCGATTAGATTTTCAACGAACTCTCTAACAACGCTCTCAACACTTCTCTTTTAAAGGGTATGTTTTCCCAGTACCACTTTGCCGTATTCACGACGGCAGCCGTCGTTCTTGCAAAGCAGTCTGGTTGATAACCCCAGCAAAGCACGGTAAAATAAATTGTCTTCAAACAATGATCCTGAAAGTAGATTAACAAACCCAAACAAACCATGGAGCAACGCGCCAGAATGCGGCAGGGAACACAATATTTCAGTCCTAATGCAAAGAAACCGTTGTTCAAGAGAAAGCCCCTTGCAGTTTCTCCTGTCTGAAAAAATTCGAAAAGTCATAATTCGAAATGGTGTGTTATCTAAACGAAAGAAATTTTAGAAACAAAATAAAGCCTTCTTGATGTATTAAACATCCAACTGATGGGTGTAAATTACGCAAATTTTATTAAACACAATGAAATGGGACAAATTTGGCTCCATAGCTGCCTTTCGCAGTCCAGATGCACTGTAGGTGTATTATACATTTTACGCAAAGCCAATGTAATGGCTTCGATTGTTTTATGTGAAACATGTTCACCTACATTCTACATCATTTAAAAGCCATTTTAAACGAGTTGCCATTGCCAAATGTGTAACATATTTATTGATGTTTAACATAATCTAGATAGAATTGTATGTAGGTTTCATCACGTTTAACCTAGCATCTCCAGAGCAAATGTCTATGAATCCAGCCCCAACACAGCTAGCGAAGGTAGATTCTCGAAAAACAGCGAATAACTCGAACCCGTCAGGGGATTATTTTGAAGAAAGAGCATTTCCAGATTCGGAAAACTGCTTAAAAATTCGACCGAAATCGTGTGCAAGCCATTGCTGGACAGATCCAGGCTAGTGAGGGTCGGCAGCAGCATGCCATCAGTGCTCAAATCAACTGCCGTTCCGTCCAGCGCAGAAGCATTGAATCGTGCGAGGTTGTAAAATGCCCCTAAATGAACGAAATTCAGCTCAACAAGCGGATTATGTGAGACATCCAGCGACTCCAAATGAGCGAATCCGCTCAGATCTTCAATGGAAGAGATACGATTAGCCGACAGCTCGGCCGTAATCAGGGCCGACTCTTCGTTGGGTGCGGTATGGATTAGGGAAATGATGTTTCGCGATGCTTTGAGCTCCCGCAGCACCGGTGTGACGGTGAAAACCTCCAGCATGTTGTCCGAAACGTCCAAAAAGAGCAGTGATTCGTTCACCTGCCTGAAATCTTCCAGCGCGAAGCTTGTGAGGGAATTGTTTGCAATATTGAGGAATTTTAGCAGCGAATTTTTGCGAAACAAATCCGACTCCAGCTCGCGCAGGCGATTGTTCTGCAGGTACACTGATTCCAGGTTCGGTTGATTGATGAACAGCTTTCTGTCCAAAGAGTGCAAAAGCATCGAGCTGAGATCGATAGACTCTAGGCTGGTAAGCTGAGCGAACGTAGCGGCAGACAGCGCTGTCAGTATGTTGCCCCCCATGTCAAGAACCTTTAAGTTTTCTGCTCCATTAAACACACCGTCGGGGAGATGGTCAATGAGGTTGTTTCGCAAATTCAAAACCTTCATGCGGGTGTATTTTTCGAAATCTCCAGCGCGAAGCTGCTGAATCATGTTGCCTTCCAGGTACAGCTTCTGGAGCGAGTTATCGAGAGCAAAAGCGCCCGGGATCACCTGAGTGAGCAGGTTGTACGATAAATCCAATACCGTCAACATCCGAGAAGTGCGGAACGACCCTTCCGGAATCGAGGTTAGATGATTTCCGCGTAAAAACAACATCGCGAGGTTCGATGAACCGAACCCGCGGAAGGCTTCCGGGTCGATTTCCTCGATAGCACACCCTTCCAAGCTGAGGTGTCTCATCAATTTCGGCTGAACGAGGAACGCTTTAGGGATTCGCTGTAGCTGAATTCCGTTCAGGGACAACGTTTCCAAATTGGCGCTATGTCGCAAGAACTGCTCGGGAAGCTCGGCAATCGGATTGTTGGAGAGATTGAGCATCTGGAGGCTCGGGGCGTACGCTAGCAGGTTTGCTCCGAGCTGCTGGAGTATATTATCGCTCAGCGCCAGTGTTCGCAGCGCCGCGAGGGACGCGAATATTGTGTCCGGTAAATTTTCTAGCGAATTTCCGTTCAAGAATACTTCGACCAGATTTGGAGTAGTAGCAAACGTTTCCGGTTCGATGAAGCCTATATTGTTGTGTGACGCGTTTAGTACCTTCAATTTGGACAGCCCCGTAAAGCTGTCGCTCGGCAGCCGATCCAGCCGATTGAATCCCACCATCAGGTGAGTTAAATTTGTTGTCTCCGCGAACGCGTCGCCGTGCAACTGTTCCAGTTGGTTCCCTTCAACATCCAACCGAGCGAGCTGCTTTAAGCCCTTCACGAACTCGAGGGTCGATAAGTGATTAGCCTTGATATCGAGCGTGTGAAGGGTATCTTGCTGCCGCTGGAAAACGATCGCCGGCAGCTCCGTCAGCTGATTGTGTCCCAGCAGTACCAGACGCAGCATGGGGCAATCGACGAACGCGTCCGCTTCAAGCCGAACGATATTGTTCCTTTCCATGTCCAACTCCTCGAGAAGGGGCAGTTCGGCGAAAAACTTTGGCGGCAGCGTTTCGAGCAGGTTGGACGAAAGGCGTATCGTTTTCACCTCCAGATTCTCGAGGAACAATTCCTCCGGGACCGATTTCAGCCGATTACCGCTTGCGGCAAACACGCGCAGATGCGTAAGACCCGCCAGTAGCTCCACCGGGAGTGCCTCAAGGTAGTTACCGTCCAGCTCAACGACCGTCGTGTTGACCGCGTCATGGAACGTGTCTGGTGCGATGTACGTGATGCGATTATCGTTGAGCCAGATGGCGTCCAGATTTTCCAGCACGGTAAGCATGGTGCGGTTAAAGGAAATCAACCCGTTGTTGCGCAGATCCAGCGCGAACGGTTTCACCGACGGGAAGTACAACAGCTGGAACTCCTCGATGAGGTTCCAGCGCAGGTGCAACTCTTCCAGCTGGCTGAGATTTCTGAGCAGAATGGGGGAAATCAACGTGAGTGAATTGTTGTTCAGCGTTAGAACCCGAAGATCTCCCGCGTTCGCGAACAGATTCTCGTGCACGTCTTGCAACCGGTTGTTGTCCAGCTTGATGGATTCCACATCCGATAGTGCATCGAACAGCCGGTCTGGTAGACTCTCGAGCGCGTTGTTGGACAGATCGAGGCTCCAGATTTTCGAGCAGTGCTGGAAAACGTCCGCGTCGAGGGTTCGGAGATTCGGATTTTTGGACACGGTCAGTGAATTCAGCTGCACCAGATCACGGAACCATTCGGGTGACAGAGTCTTCAAGTCGAGGTGGACGAGTTTCAACGTGCGGAGTGTGCGCAATCCACGGAAGACGCTGTCCGGCAGATTCACCAGCTGGTTGTCCGCGATCATGATCGCAGTCAGACGACCTAACCCCTGGAATGCGTCCTCATGCAGCAAACGGGTGTTTGTTCCAACTAATCGAATCGCAGAGGCATTTTGCAGCGCTGCAAAGGCATACGCCGGCACATACTCGAGGACACTGCTGGCGAACGACACTGTGAGATCCGACACACCGTCGTAACCACTTATCGCAAGCTGATAGGCTGGGAACTGGGTCTCGTCAGTAACACGCACGGACACGTTGATGAACGTGCACCTGTTCGCCAGGCTGATGCAGGTCGCTGTCGTCTCTGCGGTTGTGCTTGCAAATAGAACGCAGCTTGTGGCAAGCGCCACCACGATCAACACGGACGCCGCAGGACTAGGCAGTAATTAATAAGCGAAAGCGAACCGTTAAATAGCCACACCCGTTGCACGGACCGAACCATGGTACGTGAACTTATTACTTACCGCAAGGTACCGTGCAGTCCCATGCTGAACCTAAACGCGAGCTAGGATTAGGCGCTGAGAAATCCTCTACCTGCCCGTCACTTACAGGCCGAGCTTCGTTAATTAAAATCTACTGGCGGACGGTTCCGCGGGTGCCAGTGCAAAAAACCTCCTGATGCTGCGGCGACTGTTTGCCGAATGCACGGCCTGGGTGTCGGTGTATGATTACGCCTTTTCGAGCGAATCGCGCGGATTTTTGGGAATAATCAGTTCGTTTTTAGGCTGCCCTTGACCCGCCGGGGGCATTTGCTAGATCTTTTTTCCAGTGACTGTGTGTATGTGTGTGTATAATTTTAATCGGAATTAACGCTGAGTGATAAAAACGTGTTGCTGGAACCGGTTGCACAAAGTAAGTTCTACGGTTACCAGCAATTACGGTTTGAGTGCAATTACTTTACATATACTCAAATGAACTTCGTGAATATTTTAGTTCCAATGGACTGTACGTGACTGTACTGTGCTGACGTGTAACATGCTTTAAAATTAAAATTGAATTATGATTAATAATAAAAATTAAATTCAGGTAAATAAGCATGTCTCAATCATGTTATGAAATCCTTCGAAACAAATATTTTGAAGAAAAAAAGAAATGAGCTACGCAGTAGCTACACTATGTGAAAATTTACTACATTTGTACTTTTGCATTCAGAGAGCTTACATGCTTAAAAAAAAAGAATGTTCAAGAGCAAACATTTCAGTACATTATAAATATACTTCAATTTGTCTTTCCTTTGCTTCAAGTTATTCGAATGTCACACAATGTGCAATGTGTATGGAACGCTGCAGCATGAGATATTTACTAAGTTTCCAGCATGCAAAATGCTGAGTGTATTTTCCATTCACACCGGCGTGATATTCTTAAACCGCTGTACAAATCACCAAGCAAGAAAAGAAATCAAAACTCAGTGGGATGTAATAAAATTGTGTCCCCGAATTAGATTTCAAAGTTACTATCAAACGCTAAATCCATTTACTCCAATTTTCGTCAAACAAAACACTCGTAAACCGTTCCTTCGTGTGCCTCTGAGACCAATTCAAAGTTGTTACGAACGTGACGATTGGGGAGTAAAAAAAGATTACACGGGGTCTAGTGTTCGATTTGGTCTCGGAAGGCGCTCGCTGCGGTAATACGGGTTTAAGAATTAGAGTTGCAATATAGGTTCTCGGTAACAAAGGACCAATTTTCTCGCCATTGCTGCTTTCTTGGGCTTCTTGTGATGTTGCGCGATGGCACAAAATCTAATTTGGGTATTCATCTACATGTTAGTTAATCCTTTGCGACCGAAATTACTCTTAATTGAAGAAAATTCAATTATGTACACACTTGCTAAACATGAGAAGGTTTAATCTGTTTAAAAATACCGTTAATACAATAAGTAGAACTGCAGTTACTGGTGTAGATATAAAGTATGGTAAAGCATATATTCGTACACGAAGGTGCTCTATTGTATATAAATTATACGTTTCAAAAGGTGTTGAAAGTATACAACAAAACACATACAGCGTTAATCACAAAAGAATTTGCTTTAAAGAAACTGCGAAATCTGTCCACGTTCGGTTTGCTTACAAACAGGCTATATGTGCAATTTATAATTTATTGATTGTAAATTGTTTAGAAATTGTAAATTGTATTTCTACCGTACGCAGGACAGACTTTCCGGCTCCGCAAAAATGTCTATTCATAGAAAGCCGTAATAAAGTAGGACTAGGCCGTACATTGGATGTAAAGTCGCATAAAAACAAGAAGAAAAAGAAGAAAAAATTGAACGGTTTTTACAGGACACAGCCCAGGCATACAGTGCCGGGCGTGTAAATAAACGTGGGCTAATTTTGATTGGGCAAGCGTGTGACGCGTGTGTGTTGGCGCAGCGCAACAGTATTTTATGATCCTGTTATTGTGCGTGGGTGCCCTAGCGTCTGAGAGGGATGGAAAGTGCAGTGCGGAATGCTCCGGATGCACATATGTTATGCAATGTAATTACTATTATTAGATGAATATAAAGGTGAGAGTGTGTAATATTTTTTCGGTACTGGTGTACATGGCAATTTCACGATTGTGCATGGTTGAGTGCGTGGGTAAGTTAATATTGTTTTAAGGGATACGCCACCTACGCATACAACTTGGCACAACTAACCGTAATGGATGTATCTTGTTTTCTATCTAAAGCTATCAAATGAAGCGTAAGTGTCGAAACCATCATCCAAGAGCTTTTCACGTTGAAACTAGAAAAAGTATTAAATAAAACAGGTTTCAAAGCAGGGAAAAATCTCGTAAACCTTGTTTGCGGTCGTGAGTAAAATGACATGATAAAAGGAAATTGCAGGCCAAAAAAGCTCCACGAAAGCTCATCCATCCACCAGTATTCTCACTGACGCGAGAAATTCACTAAATTGGAAGTAGTGAGAAAAGGCATCAAATGAGCGAGGCATCGTGACGAAAAAAAAGTTTTCTCGCAGTGGTGAGATAAAATGTTAAATAAGGTGAGAGATGGGAAACTCCTCATCTGATTTTTTTATAGTTTCTTGAAAGAATATCAAATAACATCAAATAAAAATAAGACGATGAATGTAAATTTTCAATTATGCTTTTGTTAGCGGCAACAAGTGAAGGTATTTAATGAGAAAAGTTTCCAAGACACGCTAGAGGTAGGTATATTTTGGGCACAACTCAGTCTCAGACGATTGTAATGTTGTACTTAGGTGAGTGTGCTCGTGTGTATGTTGTTTGGTGAATATTTGGGGGGTTAATATGTGTTGACATTCTGGGGAAAATATCGACCCTATACTCTATTTCCCTCTCTTATCAGCAAAAACGTCGAATGAAAGAGTCCTCGAGGCGGAAAAAGCATTTACTATTTTTAAATGAAAAGGTAACTGCAAAGTGCGAGAAAACGAGTGGAAGTACCACTTGAAAACTTTCCTAGCGACTGCGAGAAAAGATATTGCATAAAGCTAGTTTTCAGAACATGAAATTTGTCCTTCCTTAGTTTTTCATGTGATAGGGAGAAAAAGACATAACTTTTCTCATATTGTTTCTTGCGATTGCATGAAAGGGCACTAAGTGAGCGAGTTGTTAAGGAACGAACGGGATTTCACTCGATACTTTAGTGATAGCGCAAAAATGTACCGAAAATGTCATGCTGATCCAAAATCCTTTTTCCACGAAAATGTTGCGGACGAAATGAGAACATCAAGGTGCAAAAAACCTCATTAATACCATTTTTCTCAAGTGAGTAGGTAAATATTATGCTGCAGAAGACGCCTTAATATTTTTTTTGTTTCAGCAAAGCAAGTAAAAATATAGTTTTAATCGCAAAATAGCATATCTATATATAGCAAATAAAACTCAGTAGTATTATAGTTAATAATCCAGCAGCATGCGTCGAAAAAACTCTAACCTTATTTTTTCTCACAGTAGTGAGAAAATAGAAAGAGAGATAGAGAGTGAAAGAGACAGAGAGAGATATGTCAATATTCTGTCCCATACCACACACATATAGCGATACACACACAACTGCAATGGAAACCTCATTCAATTTGCCTTTGCTCACTACTGTGAGAAACGAGCTGATGATATTAGATGAAATTTTTCCCGCCTCAAAATCTGCTTCCTTCGCTTATTTTTCTTCCTACAGAGAGAAATGATGTTAGGCGAGCTTTTGACGTGTCGAAAGCTGTCTCATTTTTTCAAAGTCGTGAAAATATGTAAAAGATGAGGATTTTCCCGAATCAGTGAAAAATGTTGACGGATGGAAAGCTTTTTCGAAGTAGGTTTTTCTCACCTCACCCTTTCGCAACGCACGAGTGGGGTTTCTCCACGGTTATCTTCTTACCAATTAGACAATTTCTCACATCCACAACAAATGATGGCTAGTGGATGACCCGGTAGCCCAGTTTCTTACTGCCTTTCCTCGAATTCTCCATCAATTTAATTTCTCGCATTGGCAGGAATAGCTGCCAGATGGAGGACCTTGCGTTTGGAAGCTGAGTCTGCATCCGTCTTCTACCTACATTCGAAATTTCTCACGTTTGCTAGAAATACTGATAGCTGGGACAGCTTTCACCCGTTTACTGACTACTGACGCTTGTCTTTTTCCTTCTTTTTACATTTTTTTTCACCTTCACTATACTAATACCCGTGTGGCGAATCTTTCACCCAGAAACTTTCTCCGCCATTCCTCATAGTTAGGTAAATTCTCACGTGCGCTAAAAACTCGTCCGGGAGGAGATCTTTCGCTCAGGAGTTAAATTTATTTCTCACTTACCCCCACTAAGTCCATTTTGCACGTTCATGTTGTAATGAACAATTTCTAAACTGTAAACTGATTCAGCTAACCGATCCGATTCAATCCATTTGTCTTGAAAAATTACTTTCTGTTATTTACTTTTATTTGAGCATTGTTAACAATACGGCAGACACATTGCTTGCAAATACCTAGAAAGGATACGTACTTAGAAAACGTTCTATATATACTTGAACATGTGCTTGCTCTACCGGACACCTTGTCAATCATTTATCTTTATCAGCAAAATGTTTTCACGTCGTATTCTATGATACTGTTTGAGTGGCATCTGTGACATGGTAGCATTCTTGAAAGAATTAATTGCGCACTGCGCGTATTTTATCCGTTGCGTTACACAATTGAAAGTGACATGAATCATTTATTTCCACTTCGATGCACCAACCGCGTTCCCTAGGAATTTCATGTATATGATCTAAGAGCAACTTGTGTTTTTCATTGAAATGAGCTCAACGAAGCTAAATAATATGATGATAATGACGCCGTTCGGAATTCTTAAGCTTTTGAACCTTATATCTTTCTTGTTTAGTTGAGGAAGTGTGCTAAATATTCGAACAAAAAATGTTATTTACTCATTTATATTGAAAAAATAAAACTGTATATAAGAATGCTTTGTTCCTTGATACGAATCAAAGGTGTGACAAAATCATACTATTTCTATTTACATGACATTTGATTAAGTAACGGAAAGAGATGAAACCAAAAATGTTACCCATACACCGTTAGCTGATGCTCTATAAAATTGTTTTTAGCAATCGTCCCTTGTAAAACTTCGCTGCGACTACAAAACATTCAACCCTTTTCAAAACTTCCAAGGCCCTTGGCTGTTGTTCGAACAACCAAACATCGACCACCAAAGTAACATGCGTGTGACAGCCGTTTTTCAGCCTGTATGCCTTTGAACTTCCTGCCCAGCCATCCAGTCCGGACGATGCTGGAAAAGCTACCAAGGAAGACGAAAATGGACCAACAATTTGGCCATCATCTGTATATCCTTACCCAAGCGCACCAACGTTCCCCGAATGGATCGACCTAACGGCGAGATCTGATAAAACTTTTAACCGTAACCGAATGCAAACGGGTTGGCATCGTATGCGTGTGTGGGGATCGTAGTGTGGTTTCCGAGTGGATGAAGACGTTAAGAACTGAAACTTACGAAACTGGGAACGTTCCCTGCCAACAACCTGCCGGAGCTTACTCGCAGTTGCACAAACCCCGTGCCGCAGAAAGTCGGAATGGACCCGAAAATGGCGATGAAGCAACTAAAATAAACATACACCAGCCGGGGACGTTAACGGGTTCGTGTGACGATGAAAAACGATTCGTAAAAGTTACTATCACGTACGACTGATGCATAAAACATGATGTAGCGATGTTAGCGGGTGAAGTTTGATTTCTACTCGGTTGCACTGTCATGCTATCTGTGGCGAACGACATCGGAAAGAAATGGTTCCGGTTGATTAATCAAGGAAGCAATAGAAAACATGTGTGTTTCCATGTTTCCTGCTGCTAACAACGCATTTGAAATCGTAATGAAATCTAGGTAAATGAAATTTGCGAGAGAGCCCTTCATGTTTCTATATCCGTTAGGAGTTTTCTATATCCGCTCGAATGGAAGGATATTAGTAACTAGTAACATGAATTAATTTGTTCCTCTAGTTGATCAAATAGACATCCGAATCCCAGCTTGCCCATGCTCGAGACCCGTAACAGATACATTTCATCTTTAGAAATTAGTCCGAGGAAGCATAATGTGCGAGCATTCCGATGAAGATCATTGAGTTCGGAATTCACGAACGACGCCACCTTCAAAGTGTACGTCTCAAATGTTGGTTCTTATTGATTTCGCCTTTCTCGAAAGCCAATCTCGCTCGAGTGCTGCAAAAGGAAATGAAACTGCCTTCAGCGGAGGTGACAATTCACTGAGCAGACACGAACATTTTTGATAAAAGTTGCAATAAAATGCAACATATTACATTCAACCCACCAATTTCACGAACACGACAGCAAAGCAAGTTATGGACCCTGTAACGCACGATGGGCTACATTCATCGCTCTTGTGGAATGTATTCCTCGCTTTGCATAAATGCTACCAGGCTATCGACCATCGACGTTGACGTCATGTTATTACTTTTTCTCCGGCACAAAAAAAAAACAATAGTTTGCACTAAGAATGGCCGTAAACCACGGAAGGAAACTATTCCACCTTCAGGCAAGGTATTTTGATTCAAGCAGCTATTACCATTTTACGGCATTCCGTAGCGTTCGATTACCGATTCGGCTCGTAAAAACGCTTTGGAGAAAGCCAACAACTTACATCGATTGTTTGGATGGGCCTGCCCAGTAGAAAGCGAAAACGGAAGCAGCATTTCTGCAGAGCACGTAATCTTGCTCATGCATCGTTTACACAATGCCGCTTGGATTTCTATCTACGCCGTTTAGAGCGTCATTACATGAGTTTAAACTGTTCAAGATTACCGGGCTTGGAGCGCTAAAGCTAGCAACACGAGGCAACTCTTTCCTACTGTTTCCTACAGAGAACGCACAAACGAGAACAAATACGACACATGCCACTCCGGCTTTTATCTTCCTAATCAGGCTAGTGCAATTATATTAGCCACTGTGATTTAGTTACTTGATTTGCTTTCCATCTAAAAGGTTCGTCAGGAAAACTGTATTATAAGCTCGATTCGGATTGCCTAGCACTAAAAAAGGGTCAAACAGGCGCTCTACTATTCGGGACATTAGAACACTTCTCAAATCAGGACACGGGTGTCAAGCTTTGTGCACACGTACTGGAATAGACTACATAAAAGATTACCCGAATCAAGCAAACTTCCGTTTTCGTTTGTTACAGTTCCTAGTCCTTTCTGGGTGCGAAATATATTTTTACAGTACACTACATTTGTTATTCCATTCGAGCGATTGTTTGAGAAAGGATGCCCTTAATAAATTAGTAATACTGATACAGCCTCTGCATTGCGATTCTAAGACACTTGTTCCAGCTTGGGGATCCTTTTTGCGTAATCAAACGAAGTGGCTTTTTTCGCCTATCTGTCGTCTGCGGAATGTATTTTTGGGCTCAAAAATGGTACATTCCTCGAATGTCATTTGTAATCATTTGTAACTAATCACGTGCTGTTCCTTGTAACATGTTGCGCAAGATGTTGAAGCCTTTTCATGCATAAGCTGTTTGTTTGGACTGTACATTAGTATTGGATGAAATAATTGGCTGTGAATTAATTCGGTACAGTTCGACTCATTGCGCGAAATAACAATGATGTAAATCGACCGGTCGGTACGTGTTTTTGTATATTTCATGAGAACAATTGCCACATAATTACACAATTTGTTAAGCAGTTCTCCAGAAAATTAAAACGCAGCCAAGTTAGTTGCTATATCATCGAGTACTTGAGTGGATTTATCATCAACAAAGAAAAAGACCATAAAGTTACTCTATCCACTCGAGAGTCCACCGACCATTAAAGTTATACCAAATCACTAGCAAAAGTGCTATTGAAAATCCAAAACAGTAAACAATGCCAACGCAATTATCTCATATTGCTGGTTATTTTATCTTTCGTAATCACAAATTGCATTCTTTCATCGCATTCGCGTTCTCCACTGAGCGTAGAATCGAAAAGTTTAAAATGAAATATTTATCGAATAAAATCCATCGAGTTTAATCGAAGCAACGAGCAGAGTATTTCAATGATTTATCCGAGATTCTATTACCACGACAACATCGATCTATAGCTTTGCGAGCACTTTTACATACAAGATAAACGAAAGCTTGCCGGTTTACATTCGCAATTCAATCCCAAGATACCAAGACGGAGAGAACATAATATTATTATGATTCATACAACCTATTATGGAGCAAGTTAGGAGCAGGTGTATCGTTAAAATGTTTGACCCAGTGCATGCTTTTTCATAATAGGGCCATTGTAGTTTGCTTATTCTGCTGCTTCTGGTTGAATTATTGCCCTTGCTTTATCACTGCGCATATGAAACGGCCATCCTGTACAATGACCATTATGTGGGCAATTTCAGGATGAACATTGCGCATTGCTGTTTTCAATGAATTCTGATAAATTGACCGTTTTGTGGAGGACCATGTCACTGTGGCTCTGTTTACTAAATTATTTTTCCATTTGTTACACGATCACAAACACTCAAATCAACAAATCTGCACATTTCAATCTTGACCCCCGGTGGTTAGCGGTTAGATTGGATAAAATGGCGATTGGCCATCAGAAAACGTGGAACAAACTGCAAAATGTCAAAAAATTTAGCGATACCGTGCGGGCGAGAAAATTCCATTCAGAGAAACACTCTAGCCCCGGGGAGTGAGCAACGGAACGGTGATGAAATTTGCCTAAAAACAAGTGGCGGCTAAGTGGAATAACTGTCGAACCTTTTCATACTCCGACGTCATAGGTCTTGGCCATGACTAGCTAACGAAACGTGACGAACGCTGTCATTTCATCGTAGGAATGAGTCCTCATGAATAATCAAAAAACTTTCAGGATCTCGCAGCAACTCTAGCTTAAGCCTCCTTTAAGTGACTGTTGTTTTTGAACTAATGAGCCAAATCGGTAAATTATATTTTCAACAAATACAAAAATTATAGCTGCATCTGTTTAAGGATTCGACACCAGCGGTCGCTGACCGATGGATAATTGAATTCAAACTTTTCGTTTGGGTATTCTAAAGAGAAAACAAATCATTCAAACTAAGCGCAGGTTAACTTTATTTGAAACTAATTTTTTTACCAAGCATCTGTTCTATCTTTTCCATTATTGTTTTTAATATGTTTCCATAATAATTTTTCATATATTGCCACTATTACTTTTCATGTGTGCCAAAATTCTTTCATTTTTATATTTTCATTCACAAACATATCATTCTCATTCACTCACAATGTATGACTCAATGCAGAGTGTTTTTATTACGTGGCAGTTAAAATTGTTCTAATTTGGAATGAAACAGCACAAACTCTAACATCGAAACACATGCCTGGCATGTTTCGACTGTCTAAGTGGTTCACAAAACCATTGTGATACAGTATCGCGGATACAAACAAACAAAAAGCTGGATCACAACACACAGCACAGCAAGCAATCAAATCAAAGCCGGCGTAGAGTGCCACTAACCTACTTCCCGAAAAAAAGGGCATCATCCAACGCGCCAATTTATACAATTACGCAGTTGATAAGTTCACCGACTTTAACGGAGAAAAGTGTCCACGAAGGAATATCTCGAAAGGAAAATTGAATAATTAGATTACGATGCTCCGTGGAGTAGATTAAAGCTCGGTTTCCAATAACTGTGCGGAGTTCGGTGGGAGGCACAGCGAAGACAGAAAAACTTTAACTTTGGTACAAAGGACTCAAAGCATCCACTTATAAGGCTTACATTGTCTTTTACCGTAGGTACTTAGGCATCTGTGAGCTATTTAAGTTTCTCGGCCTCACTTACCAAGTGTCCAAGAAATGAGCACAACTCAGGGTTGAAAGAGTATTGCTGTTAAACTTACACGGACGAGTAACATCAAGCGGCAAAAACATCTCTCACCAGATAAGCTTTGTTCGGGCCTTGATTTAAGCTCAGAAAGTCAATTATCTAGTGCGTTAGGAAATGCCATATTAAATTTATGGCTTTTTTGACATGCCTTTGAACAGGAAAGCAAAACAAGCAGCATGATTAAAAGTTGATTTTGAGCCTGGCCGTCTGATTCCCGAGAAAAAGATTTGTTTTTTTCTGTCGCTGCGATAGGATTTGCAGTTTAAAGGCAACATAGAACTGCTTGCGGGACTGAAACCGCCGCTATGTGGAACACTTCTAGCTATTTATGATGATGTCATGTTTAACAAACGTTCATTTTCAACCATCAAACCGGCAAAATAGCGCACATAACAGTCTGAACGGAGGCAACGGTAGAATATCACTTATTTAATTTGACTCACCACAGGTATGAGGTTTCCATCAAAACTCTACCACGCCTTTCGCGTTAAAACACAGGAAATTGCCTAGATCCTTTCCGTTCTTTCTTTCGCGGTATCCCCGGAAAGGGCGTATGCGCATATTCTTAAGTCATGGTAGGCCGAAATCCAGAAGAAAGGCAAACAATTTACAAAACAAACATCATAATCTCATCCGGTCTCGCTCCGATCACATCCGGACGGCCGCAGGAGATTGACGCAGCTGGAGAGTCATCGCCGAGTGACCAAATGTAAAAACCACCCGGTTTAGCAACAGTTCGTGGTTTGGTTGCGATACATTGGAGTGGATTGATGGTCCACTTCTATTATCGACATTCGAACCAGGCAGGACTGTGCCTAAGGATTATGGATTGGCGATGGCGTGTCCTTTCCGCACGCCGTGCAATAGTAGCCCTTGGGCGATTATTTGATAAGGGATACGGCTACAAAAGTCAATATCCGGCAAATGTGGGTTTCAGCACAGCTTTCGCACCGGAAAATGACGAAGCTTTTCCATTTTTCACGCTCAGCTGGCGGAAAGCATGACTTAATGGTAGAAACTGGTGGCTGTGCGCGGAATCCAGTAGCCATATGCCAGAGTTGAGTACGAGAGTGTGGGTGTGGTATTTTTTATCAGTTGCCCATGCACCAACAGCGGTAAGATTGTGAAAGTTTCATCTCATTATTCGACGGCCCTAGTATAATATCAGTTCAACGCTTAATTCGAAACATACAGTCGATTCAAAAGAGAGACAAGAAACCCAAATACTTCACTACTATTCGAGTCTGAAATTATTTATGCATGAAAATAACTATCGACTGTTTCAATAAACACGTTGATTGATTGTTTTCAGTAACGTATAAAAAAACCTTCCAATTTACTTCTATTGCTATCAGTATTAATAATAATGCAGGCTGTGCTTTTTTTTTAGCAGTAATGAACTGCATAAACAAAATATTTTCTCAGGTAGGACAAACGTCTTTAAATGATGGAAAGAGTAATGCTAAATAATTTTGCACAAATAACAAGAGCTGTAGATTACATTTAGGTCAAACAATCTCATGTCAGTGGCAGACATCAGCTCATTCTTTGCAGCATGTATGCGCATGGCTGTACATTATCCTTTAACACTCTATGCAGACAGGAACAATGCAGTGATCTTGAGCAGTCTTCTGTAACCATTTTCATGCTAAAGCCGTGTGCTCATTTGCCCTCGCTTACATAAGTACCAATGTATACATGATGAATTATGAAGAAACCCATGCCCATCGCAGGTGTGAAGAAATGCCAATTAATTTGTTTGTAATGTATAAATGAGTTGCTCTGATTTAAGCACAGCAGTTCAAATATATCAAAGAAATAGCTCTTAGTATGATTTTCTTCGGTTGGTTCTTTTACTGCCATGGAAAACTATAAAAAGCTACAAACCCACGCGTCAACATCACATACCTGCCGGTGCGATACATTTTCCACATATTTACCTGTTTATTACGGAAGCTGGCCAATTTTTCCTAGCAACCGAAACAGCGCAATCATATCAATTTCACCGAAACACCTACGTTTGATTCGTTTTCATACCAACAGGCGTATCGGAAAGAACTGTCGAATTCCGCTCCTTTGAATAGCTTCCCAATTGAAGGTTTTCCGATAATTGAGATGTAAAGTTATGCATCAAAAGTGGTATGTTTAAACACATATATTAATTTCTTTTTGCCTACATTTGCAGATATTCATGTAAACGATCGTGGCCATCAATATCCGTTCGATGTAACACATTCCTAACGATTTCATTTCTTACAATGTGAGTTTCGAAAAAACTGAAGTGATACAATAATCTTGTTTTAGGATGAACTGCATGTACGTTCGCTAAACCTTTAAGCTGATATTCATGTTAGATTCGAAAAGATAAAACATTTTCTATTGCTTCTGTATACACGCAGTAGTTTGCTTGGCATAACTTGAATCTTGAAGCAGGTTGAATAGTGTTCACGGAGGGAAAATTATCTCTCCGTGTATTATGCTATTTTTTACGCTACCATTTATAATTGTGGACAATCTGCTTGTTTGCTTTAGACACAAGCTTCTCCCTAGCTCAAACTGGTTTGTGTAACAGGAAACATGTTGGTAATGCTTTGCTTGCGTTTATTTTCCCGTAAAAGTAACCAACATGGATGTGCGAGCTCAACTGAATTCACCATGCATATTAACCGGGTTCATAACTGATGGTACTGGGTTGTGCAACTCAAGCATATAAAGGAACAATACTGTTGTTCCTTCTCATGTCCAGCATAGAGAATTAAACGTCATCCTACCGCAGCATTACACGTTATGCAAGCACTCATTACAGTGTGAATTTCAGCAGAAGAACATCGAGATACGAGCAACTTAACTTCAGAAAGATGATCCAGAAAATGGAGGCATTTTATTAACTTTGCTGAAGACTATTGTGTTTGATTTAATGTTCAGACCGCTAAGGAATCAAGTTATAGTTTGAGTGCTTAAAATAACTGCATTACTTTTTAAAAATTCCGCCTTTCTTTCCCAGTAAATTATGGATCGGAAATAATGGCAAACTGGCTACGGTTTTTTATTTCGATTTCAGCAAGTTCGAGATTTTGTTTCCCATAGCCAACATCGCTAAGGTCCAAAATTAATTATTTACATTGTCATCAACTGTTCTTGTTTTCCCTTGAAGCCCTTTAGTGCACTTTCGTTTAGCATGTCTCATACTGTTCCAGCCGTAGATATAAATAGTTGATAACAACAAATGGGTTAATAAATTCCATGGTATTCCAGTTGCATTGGCTCGAATTCAGTAATAGTATCTTTTTTTTGAATTCAGAAGCAACAATCACTTAGCAGCTCACGTGTGTTGTTACTCCATTTACTAGATGAACAGTTAGCCAGTAGCAACGTGTTTTTTATGAAAAAATGGTTAGTTTTCCATGATCTTAACACTGGACTGACAATTCCAAACAATAAAACCAAACACCCCAACATGCATCATTATTTCAGTAACCATTACTTCGTGGCTACCGCTACAAAAAAGAGGCAATTTTCCTCATACAAAAAAGTAGTGACTTTTTTAGCTGAATACGCGCATGGTTCATCATTGATAAAAGCATGCCGAGAACGGGACAAATGAACGTAGAGTAAAAAAAATTAATCAAACATGCACAAAATACAATCGGCTGAAACGACACGGTACACAACAGTGGTTTATGAACCAACAGCGCTCATCGCTTTAAATTTTCTTTAATCGATTGAACACTTGAGTGAAGCTCTCACTATCTCTCTTGCGTAGCGGCTAATGCTTGTCCCCATGCGTCACGCTTGTGCTAATGAAACATCAATTATTTCTGCATCTTAAAGAGACGATGTTTGAGATACAAACCAGCCGTTACACCGCATGAAAAAAAAACCCTATGTCATTTGCATTTTTTTTTTCGTTTTAGATGGTGGTCGCTAAAGTGTTTGTCGGAAGCATAAAACCTGCAAACGCGCAGCATTAAAAGCATGTGCCAGTGACACACGAGGGAATGCGGAGGCGATATATAAAGTACGCTTGTAAACCGACCGTACTCGCCACTTGCCATCCAGCAGCGTCGAAGGGTCTCCGTTCTTACCTGCACTGGTTGAAATTTCACTCCGTCAGCAGCGTATAATGATGGCTACCGACTGGTACGCCGCAATCTACTCCAAAAATGATGAACGGCACGGGACCACTTCGGCCACGCGGCTGTGCGATGGATGATCGTTGCTGCGTGAAAATCCCTCACATACAGGAGGTTACGAAGTTATGGAAAACTATCCCCATAAGCACCTCATGCAGATAAGGTAAATGCATCATACTTCGTCTCAAACCACGCGTTCACTACTGCGAGTAAGCGTGCGTTCACTTGAAATTTATTTTCCCAATCTAGTGTTTTTCCGTTGAAATTGCGCCTGCCTGTTTTTAATATATTCAAAACAAACACTCCGCTGCCCTCGCGCTGCCGTACCAAAACAGGCGCTGGATTTAGCTGCACTGCAATTCACTCGAAATACTGCCTGCTCTGTCCACCACCAGATCACTTGCTTCGAACTGCCTCGCGCACAAGCTCACACAGATAGGCACACGAAATGAGCAATCTATTTGGGCTAATTTATTGCACTCGAAACCTGGTTACATAGCATTTAAATGCTGCGCGAGCCTTAAAAACAACAATAAGCATTATCACTCACACCCTGCTCCCAATACGGCGTGGCGATTCGAAAGGTTGGCTGTTGCATCCAGCCTACTACCAACGCTAACGCGACAGAATTGGAGGGTTTTGAAGCAACTACCCTCCAGTGATATGTTCTTACCACCAAACGTACGTTTCGCGATTTTTACTGAGCTAGCAAGCTTCAGCTCTGCCGACTGCTCGCTACGACTAGCTCAGAATGACTGAATAAGTTCAGCGAAGGCGAGTAGTATGTAGCCAAAACGTGATCATCTCGTTCTCAAACAAACACTCCCACACTGTTTCAATTCCAAGATTACTCTCTCGTCCGCTCTCTCTGTCTCTCTCTCTCTCTCTCTGACTCAGGTGCTGCCACCGGTTGGAATGTTTTGCTAAAGGAATTGTGAACACGATTCCGGTTGCTCCTTCACTGTTTACAGTGAGCCACCAGGCGCCTCCATCCGTTCGGAACAACCGGTAATGTTTGTGCAGCAGCAACATCTGTTTCCGTTCGAAGCGTGAGCAGAGAGCGACAAAACGTTTGACTTTTCTCTTTTTTCATAGTAGTGTGAGAGAAACAAAGGCGGCCACACACAGAGCAATAGTGATAGTGAAAAAAAAGAACCCACCCGAAGGATAAGCGATAAAACCTCGCTTCGCTTGTACGAATATAAACCGGGCGAGAGACAGTGAGTTTACCATTCAGCACAGGCCATGCTTCCCGTCGGCTGTTTGTTTACCTTACACGATCGGAACAGTGGCGGTTGGAATCTCCGCAACAATCGCTGGGAGCTTCTTGTTGGGAAAACCTGTTGGGTTACTTTTTAATGGAACAACAATAACGTTGAGGTTACTTCTTACAATACCGGCATTTGAACACAAAACTAATTTCATGGGCTAACAATTGAGATGTTCCAAAAGTTTCAACCCTCTCTGGGTTCCTTCGTGTTTACCATACTTTAACGAACACGGTTCGCCGATGAGTCAATCCAGAGTATGATTAATTATCATTGCAAGCAACGTAATTACTCCAACAGGTTGTCCTAGAAGAGAATCCGTAGCCGATCTCAATTGATAGTTAATGAAGTAATTAAACTTCTGTTTCAATTTATAAGCGAAGGTAAGAGCCTTCATATTGATTAGTTAAAATTCAAAGAGCTTCACAAGCAATTGATGTGTTCTAATGCCAGCGTTCAAATATTTTTTACATTGTGAATTTACCCAAAATACCTTCCCAATATTTTTTAAAATTTGAACAAATTTTTTTTTTAAATTAATTATAGTTATGTACATCACCTTATTCATTTATTTCTATTAATTATATTTATGTATAAATGTAGAGAAAATTTTGAAGAAAAAAAAATAATGCCTTCAACACGATACTTTCAACACGGTTTTAATACTTTGTTTATGTTTATGTTATTTAAGGTATTTGAGTTTTTACTTGAAAAAATATTTCATATATCCTTTAAATTTCAATCATTAATTATTAATAAACTAATTTACTAAATCACAAAAATTTTTCTACTATAGAAACCTATAAACTTGTTGCTTAAAATGTATGTATTGATATTGTTAATGATTACATTGCCTTCAATTTTCCCATGAAGGTGTTTTATTATCTGACGCTAATGGACACATCATTTCAAAAGCCATAATTTGCAGCACTTTGTGAAACGTACGACTTATGTAGAAGTTAGCAATCTCTACTCCCAACTCTATTTCAAGCAAGGCAAATTGTGTGTTGATAATTAATTTCACATAATTATGCATTCTTCATAAATTGAGCTGAGAGGAGTTATTCTCAATTGTTGGTTTTTTTCGTATGCATTGGCATCTGTTTTTAAAAAATTATCTAATAACTATAAACCATATATAAGTCTGTTTATGGTTGTGGTGTATATATATATATATATATATATATATATATATATATATATATATATATATATATATATATATATATATATATAATATATATATATATCTATTGATATTATAGAATCCCTCTAATGGTAGCGTAAACTGAAGGTTCATACAGAGCGTTTAATCTGTTGAACACTTTTTTTCCATTTACGTGAAGCAATGATTTCTCATTCCTAAATAAAGACAACGAAATGCGTAGTTGTACGCTTCAAAAAATTCCCTGGAGATGCTACGACAAAGATTCACACTGAAATTGTTCCGTGCTGCTCAAAATATTCGCCTTCTTCTCCATCATATTTGACAGAGCAGAAAATGCAACATATATTATTTGAGGATTCGTAAATCCTATCTTTACGACTTATTGGGAATGAATTCTCATTATTGTGTTTGTGCATTCAAAAGTTAAATCAACTAAGGCTATTTTCAGTTTTAAAAAGTATTTGCAAATTGTCATTGAAAACACTAATCGCTTAGATTCTCAATTTTCGTTCATATGACAATTTTGCTCTTTATTGTTTTCATGGCACATAAATGAAGTTAGACCCATCAACAGAAAATTGGAAATATGGGTAAATTTATCCAATATCAAACGACACATTTAATTAAAGTACAATAGTAAAGTAACACGAAAAACTAACCAAGATCGTCTGGGAAAAAGGACTCTGCGGTGGCTCAAAATAAATGTCCACCAGTCGACTGTAAGCACCCTCTTATGGTATATTACGAGATATAACCAGAAAAAAAAGATTATGCACTAGACATAACGACTGATCACATGAAAACTGTTGACATGTCGTCTTTTCTAAGCTATAATATAAGAAGCAGCAATCATGTATTGTAAAAAACCTAATATTTTCATATCACAAGATTTTGAAGCAAGCATTTTTTGAATTATTTTAAATCAATTTCATATGGTAAGAGATATGGTAATAAACGAATGTATTTAAAAAAGCAATGTCTTCTGTAAATATTTACTTAATGAGGCGTGATTCTACCTAGATAAGATACATATTTATCACAAAGACGTGATTGTGACAGCATTAGTTTGAATTTCTTCTTAATTTCATAAATTAAGTTGTTAAGTTGTATTTTGTGGACATAAAATCCCTCAGACCTTAATTTTCGCCTTGAAATGTTTCACGAAATAGCGAATTCACCCCAGGCAGTCAATTTTTGCTTGATAGCCTGGATCGGTTCAATGATTTTAGTTTACATACGGCTAGTTAAGAGATTCAGCCGGGCTGCCCGTTTGCCCCCGATTGATTAAATGCCATTGTGGTGTAAGTTTGAGATTTCTGTCTGTTGGTTGTATTTTCAATAATCGAAGCAAAGCCATTTCATAAAATGGACGCGAGTGATTAGACCATTACTCTCGTATTGCTAAATTAACAAGAGCACGGAATATGGAAACCAGAGGTTGGAACAGGTGAACAATTACAATGGGCAATATCAACAAACCAATCGTATGATTCGATAAATCAAGGTTTAAGAATTTTTAGGAACTAGCTGATTAACCCGATTTTACTCAGGTTGACTTTGTTTATGGGAATATTGAGGGTCTTTTTTCGACTGTTCTTGTAATTCAAACTTCGATGTGTCTATACGTCTTTCTTTTTACTTTATCTTTGAAAGTTTACTATTTCGTTTAATTCATCTTTCTCTGTTGCTGTTGAAACACGTTATACAAATGGCTATAGTATGCTTTTTCAAACTATCCTGAACTACTCTTTTTTCAACAAATCTACTCTTTCAGTCATTTTAGATATTCAGGAAAGAATTTCATATCAAATCTTCTCTTCTTCTGTTGTTCCACAACTGCCATTTCTCCTACCTTCTCCGCTCCTTTATGCAACATTTCCGCATTGAGGAAACTCATAATTTGATACTTCTTGCATGGACTGTGTTTAAGCGAATACGCTAAGTTTTAGTAAAATTAGACAACATATGTTGTTTGAAGCATTTTTTTCAATTTTGCGAAAAAGTATTGGATGCATTCCCTCTCATTTGCTCCCCTGCAATAAATATGGACTTTTTTGGCTAATTTCCTTTAAATAAGATATGATTGGTGTGCTTGATCATATTTTTCAACACTCTATTAGGAGGAGCTTGAATGGGAGCTCTTGTTCCTTTTCGCCTAGGGAACAGAAACTCCACTACTAAAAATTTTGAGAAAGAAGAATCATGTTCCCACATATTCAGCCGGATCGAACATTATTGTTATTACCGAATTATTTTTTTGGTAATACAGACAGGTGGCTCTTTGGAAACTCCTCTTTGTTTCTCACCGGCGTGTATGACTCTTTGTCGCGTTATGAATAGTAAGATGCATTTGTACCGTGTCCATCAAATTGAAACCATATGTATTTTCAATAGTTTTTCTCTTTGGTGGAAGGGGAGGGGGTAACCATTTGGTTCTCGTTTGTAGAACTGAAATTTTGAAACTCTTTGTATATGGTGATAAAATTTGAGTTGATTTGGACGACATTTGTACTCCTCAATAAATATTTTGTGATGAAAAATGTACCGTTTCTCCTTTAGCTTCAAATCGGGAAACTTATTGTAAAGAGAGTTTTAAGAAACGCATACACTACGCACCTTGGCTAAGCATACCAAAGGTAGGCCATGTCGTTACGACGTATTGCCGAAAATTACGGTCGTCGTTTATATTTTTAAGCGAAGTTTAAAGACTTTTTTGACTGAAAAGTTGTATGGAAGCCACCATTTTTTATTGACCGGGGAGATTGAATCTTTGGATTGTTTTGCAAAATACGAAAAGAAGCATGTGTTCTATATTTCGGCCATATATGTGTTATGTAATTTAAAGTGAATAGTATAGCCTATTTTAATGCAGGGTTGTATGGAAGCCCCAATTTGTTCCCCACCAGAGTAGCTGACGTGACGGAGTAGCGAATATATATATATATATATATATATATATATATATATATATATATATATATATATATATATATATATATATATATATATATATATATATATATATACATATATATATATATATATATATACATATATATATATATATATATATATATATATATATATATATATATATATATATATATATATATATATATATGTATATATATATATATATATATATATATATATATATATATATATATATATATATATATATATATATATATATATATATATATATATATATATATATATATATATAAATATATATCTAATTATATATATGTATGTATATATATATATATATATATATATATATATATATATATATATATATATATATATATATATATATATTTATATATATATATATATATATATATATATATATATATATATATATATATATATATATATATTATATATATATATATATATATATATATATATATATATATATATATATATATATATATATATATATATATATATATATATATATATATATATATATATATATATATATATATATATATATATATATATATATATATATATATATGTAGTGTACTACAAGAGGGAAAACCATAAGAAGAAGAATGGCGTTTGCTAAATATAGTGCATCATTTCGCACAGATCAGGACTTCAGATTGCTGTTCTTTACAGATTATCATAAATAAGATTCTCTCCGTTTGCATTTAATTAACTTTGATATAGTCGAGCAGGTCACAGTTGAGGACCCTTTACATTTGATTGATTATGAGTCACGAAAAAAAAATTCTAACTGGCTGGATAGAAGGAAAGTTCGGAGTACAAACTAAGTTATGTGCTATTAAAAGAAAACAACATGACGGCAATGTTGATGAACATCAAATAGCGTGTAGCATATCTTTGTCATTGGAATTCTCCTCCTTTTTATTTTATGTGGGTGTTGTCATTTTAAAAGAATTTTTAAGTGAACGTGAATGAGATTATTTTTTGCTTTAATTTTGCAGCAAAACGTTTTTTATCATCAGACTTACAACTTTTTGTGCAAGAATTTAAACTGTTATATGAATCAGAAAATATTGCTAATAATGTTCATATTGATATCATATTGATGCTAATAATGTTCATATTGATATCACATGATAATATCATATTGAGAGTCTCCAAAGAGCTCTCAAATAACCCATTTACGATCAAAAGCCTATACTGCTCTATTGTGAGACCCATTTTAGAATTTGCTTGTGTTGTCTGGTCTCCCATTCATCAACAACACATCAACAGACTTGAGCTTATCCAAAGACGCTTGACGAAAATTATCTTTAACCGAATGACTTGGGCTAGTAGGGTCTACAAGGCCAATTATAAAACGAGGTGCCTTCTTTTTGGCTTGGAGTCGCTTGAGCACAGACGAAAGATGTATGTTTGTTTTTAAATTATTGAACGGCAACATCGATGCTCCCTCCATCTTAAGTAAGATCAATCTCACGGCTCCTAGCAGGTCGTTGAGACCCAGACAATTGCTGGCGGTTGACTTCCGGCGTAGAGTACGGCACCATTGACCCTATGGTTCAAATGGCTAAGGATTTTAACGAGATGTGTCATGTGATTGACTTTAACTATTCTACGTTCAGTGTTAAAATGCGTCTACGTGCCTTTTACGGCTTGTGATTTATGTGCTTATCTATTTATTTGCGTCTGTTTACTTTGCGTCATGTCTGTTATGCGTTATCTTGTTAAGCCTTGTTTGATTGTTCTGTCTTGTAGGCCACTCGAGCCAGAAGATTTAATAAATAAATAAATAAATAAATGAATTTCAAATAATTTTTTACATCCATTGCATTCAATATCTTCCTATCCTTTCGAAACTTATTTTAGAACATGTTGTGAATAGATTAACAGAGAGGGAAACTGTTCCTATTCGACAAAATATCCAAAACGAAAACTTTCTCTATTTTCGCCAAAGAGGAACAGATACTGCGCTACATCTTCGCAAACCCTTTTGCTTGAAAGAATGAACAACGTAACGTGACGAAACGTAACGTGTCTAACAAAATTGGATAGCGTTTGTCAATATGTTAATGCAGTTTTGCATGAAACCAACATACAAATTAATGCCAAAAAGTTTACTTCTTTGTTTAAATTGTTTCGACTATCCATTTTCATTTCAGATTTCTGAATATTCATCAAGGAAACATATCTAACGTACAACAAATTACTAGTATTATTGCTCTTAAGTAGAATAAACATTTTTTCAGGCACTAAATATAAATAGAATGTTAAATATTATACGCCATTACATACTATACATACATGTTTGATATAAAGCATTACATACTATCAATAAATAATCTAATCTATGCTAGGATGAGGAAAAAAATGCTAGGATGTACTGAATCTGGTGATGATCATGCGCTAGAGGATTCGTAAGTCTTTTTTCTGTGGTATGTAGAAGTTCTTGCACCCGTTATTTTGAGTCTCTGTGCACCGTGTTTAAATTTATTTTGAAAGAAACGTTTCAATTTTTCATCAGTGGGGGTGTATCCATGGTAAGCACCAACATATTTAAATAAATTTATGACAGTTTTATAGTTGGAAAAAGGTATTTTCATATTTGGTCCAGCTCCTGATCAACTGATCTGTGTCGCAAATTCTTTTTCAAAAACTTCATGTGAACTTCATCGAAGCCTGGCCTTGCTGCTACTTTATCTGCCAATAAGATGAATTCTGTTTGTACAAAATCTATCTGCCTGGGCATTAGCTTCATTTCACGGGCTTGTATTTCTTGAATTGATTTTATGATTGACTCTATAGCCTCTAGTTTCTGTTCTACTGCACTCTGCGTAATGTTTTCGCCCATAATGTTATCAGTTTGAGTTGATTTTCTGGCCTGATATGAAATTAAATATTGCTTAAATACGAAACTAACATATTGCAATACATTTTATCATTAACTTATTCTTACGTTTTGTAGCTGGTGGTAAGTCCGGTAAAGTAGTCGGTTTCGTAGCAGTGTCCACAAGACTAGAGCATTCTTTGTCTAGTCTGTGATTAGTTATTAAATATGAATCTAAAAACAAGAGTAAACAACGAAATGAGCATGTTATATTACTTTAGAAACATTCACTTATTCTTACTCTGATGGTGTTCTTTTAATGGAAACAACGTACGTTTCCCATCTTTCATTCGCAGAACTCTTTTTGGGCGTTTCGCACTAAAGATTGTAGAAGAACAAAACATAAATATTCATTCGGGTTAACAATTATAAAAGCTTTGTTTGCATTACACAATTTGATTTATACACTCACTTTTTCATGTTTCCATGTCCATCATCTTAGCATTCGTTAAATAATCCTCGACAACTTCCTCGTTCTCCTCAAACGGTGTCTCGCTTATTCAGTTATATATGTGCGAATAATTATCTTTCAAATTATTTTCCGATGCTGCAGTAACCGCGTTTTGCTCGAGGACAACATCTGTGAATACGATACGGCAGGATAATGATAAACGAACTCAAAGCATCACTTTTATTCATACCATTTTCACTTGTATCTGCAATCTCAAAATCGTCGACCGGTCTTAACTATTTAGTTCATCGGTAAAAATATGAAGTGAATCTAATTCGTTGTGAATAACTCATTTTCTTGCTTTTGTCACTCATCGTTCAATAAAACTCGAAATTGTCTCTTAAAGGTACGCATGTTCAATTTTCTAGCTGCTCCTGGTAAAATTTTGGCTAATTCTGACTCCTCTGTATCAGCAACAGCTTGCCTCTTAATAACCTATATTTCTAGGTTTGTACCTGATTTTGTTGGTCTGAAAATTGTTACTTTAGCAATACGAGTTAAATTCTTGTTTTGTTGATTGAAAATACAATCAACAGAGCAAAAACTTAACCAGAATGGTACTTAAACAAGCGAAAGCAAACAGGCTATCCCGGCTATATCTTTTAACAAGTCATATGTAAACTAAAATCACCTATAAATGGCAGCAATAGGGATTTTTAAGCAAAAATTGTCTGGGTAAGAAACCAACGGCTCCTGTGCAAACTTTCTGACTCTTGGTAAACGCGCGCGCCACTGCTGGAGCGAGTACCCAGCGGGCAAAAATGCGGTCGAGCAGCGGTCGAGCAACGGTTGAGCATGCGACTTTTGCTCGACCGCGCGATAGGGAAACACCTTTTAATATAACAGAAATGCGGTTGGACAATGGTACAATAATGAATTTTCGCTGTCATATGATTATTAAAACTATGTAACAATAATTTATGATTGCATTATAAACCTAAACGGAATCAAATACGGAATTATCTTAAGTAATTATCGTGCTATGTGAATAATGAAACTGAAAACTAAAAAAAAATGGTTAAACGTGATGATTTTAGGTTGCGCACCTTTTGTTGCACTTCGACAGCATCGAACATTCATTTTCGCCCATGCCGGCGAAAAAGGCAATTTTCGTCAATTTTTTCTTTTTTTTCTACTGAACGTCAGATTGCGTGAATAAAGTTGTCAAAAAATCGCCAAGTCAAGAAAAGGTTAAGGCAGGCCCGATTTTATCAACAAATTATTTATATTCTTAATCATGGCTTCTCGAGAAGTGATGTAAGTTTTGTTATGAATATTTGCAGTGGATAGTGTTGCACTCAACTCAATTTCATTTTTGGACATTACAGCAGCATCGCTTCGGACGATAGTGACTCGGCCGAAGAGAACCAAAGCCCACAGAATAAGTCGGAAGCAAAGCAAAGCAGCAGTTCACGCAAACACAAAAAACATAAGCGACACAAAAAGTCGTCTAAATCTGATAAAGCAGACAAACAGCATAAGTCTAAAAAACACAAGAAACACAAGCGAAAACATCGTGCTGAGGATGATGACAACGATAGCAGTTCGGAGGGTGAACTTACAAAGAATGGTGATCCCGTATGTTCGGATCCCCGAAAAATGGAACAAGCTTTTCGAATAGCGAAACAATCAGGCGAAAACGACCTTCGCGAGGTTCGCAGTTTAGACATAGACAATACCACAACACGGTTAAAAAATAACGGAAGTGCAAAAGTGATGCCTGAGAAACGTAAGGGACACATATCAACAGATCCGGACAAGCTCGTGCTAATGTTGACGCAAGACTTAGACAAGCGCAAAGAGGATGTGGTCTCGGTAGAAAGCGAAAGCGATGGTGTCGCCGAAGAAGATGCACCTAGCCCGGACGTGGCCGTTATCGAGGACGATGAGCTTAATTTAGAAGATTTGATGCGTCAGAAAGCACTGCTTCAAGCTCGTCTCGGTGAGTATGCGACGGACGAGGAAGACGATGGTCTTGGAAAATCGTCCCGAGCAGAGTCCGCAAATACCAGGGGGGAAAAGCCGATCAAAAAGAAAAAAATTGATGCCAGCGAGGCAGTCATCACGATCGATGGGGACTCGACACCGGATGATACTGACCAGTTACGCAAGAAATCAATCAACGCCACGAACAGGACTTCGAGAGGCGGCAAGGAAGAGACTCAATCTGCACACAAGAGCGTCAATGTGGAGTTGGAGAATAAAAGAGCTAAAGATTATCAGCAACATCCGGCGGACGGCCGTGTTAGACAGATGGAGCGTGACCGCGATCGTGACAGAGAAATTAGAATGAGGGAAGAGCGGCGCAATCGGGAAGAGGATAACTATAAACGTCGCATGGCCGAGGAACGGTTCGAACGGGAAAAAGCACGAGAACGCGAGCGGGATCGGGACAGGGAACGGGCACGGGTGCGCCAACGGGAGCGAGACCGGTCAATGGAAAGACGACGCGATCGACGCGGATATTCTCCTCGTGACCGAAGCCGCGAAAGACGTTCCGTCGAACGTGGTCGCGGAGGTGGTGGTAGGTTAGGTTCGCGTGATCGTTTTCGCGGTCGTAGCAGAAGTAGGGATCGCGATCTACGCCTTGGTGCAGGCAGAAACGCTAGGGACAGGGATCGTGATCGAATGCGTGAAAGAGATCGTGCAAGAGACTATGGACGAGGTGCGCAAAGAAACGGTCGCGATGGTCGTGGCTCAGGTAGAGGTCGTAAGTTGGATGATGATCGTTTTAAAGATTCGCTTAGCGAAGGGTTAAAGCAGCAGAAAGAATCTAGCAGTGAAAGTGAAATGGGCGATATTGATATCGACGACGAGGAAGATGAGGAGAAAATCATCGAGAAACGGCGGAAAGAACGGGAAGCCCTTCTCAAGGTACGTGTGTATTTCAGCGCTATTTTAGCACACCAGCATTAAGCATTATTTGCGGAACATTCGTTAATTCTAGAAATTGGGTGTTGTAAATGAAGACAGTCAAACGATGATGGAAGTACAACCACCCGAAGCTCGTCAGGTCAGTATGGGTAGCACCGCACCATCTTCGCGAAACGAGAGCCGCGAAGCCACCGTTCATCGCACGGAAGAGCACGATCGCGATGGAACAGACCAATCTCTAACCCCACCGATACCGAGCGAGCGGAAGGATCTGATGGATAAGGTAGAACGTAAGCCGAAAGAGTCACCCGACCCACCGAAAGATCTGGACAGGCAGAGTAAGGAACTGAAAAGTACTGCGAAAGAAAATGTTAAACGCCCCGAATGGGACATGTTTGCCGAACAGGACATCGACTCAAACTTCGACTCACCTGGCACGGTGGTGGCGAACAAGCAGGCGCACGAAAATCCAGCCCTCACGGACAACTGGGACGATGCGGAAGGCTACTATCGTGTTCGAATAGGTGAAATCCTGGATAACCGGTACGTGGTCGCCAATTACACTGGGCAGGGCGTGTTCAGTACGGTAGTCAAAGCCAGGGACCAGGCTCGCGGTAACGCGTTCGTTGCAGTCAAAATCATTCGTAACAACGAAATCATGTAAGTAGCAGTCATGCTTAAGTGCAGTCTTTGCAGCGTTGTGTTCGTTTTAACGATTTATTTATACTCGATACGCAGGCATAAGACAGGATTGAGAGAGCTTGAGATATTGAAGAAACTCAACGATGCGGATCCGAGCGATCGTTACCATTGTTTGCGCTTGTACAGGCACTTTTTCCACAAGCAGGTAAGTGATAGGAAATTTATCAACACCTCAACAAAAAATCAAAATGGATGTGCTTTATTTACTGATTTTTTTCTCGTTTTATTTGCGCAGCATTTGTGCATGGTTTTGGAGCCACTGTCGATGAATCTACGTGAAGTACTGAAGAAATATGGGAAAAATGTTGGTCTGCACATCAAAGCAGTGCGCAGCTATACCCAGCAACTTCTGTTGGCTCTGAAGCTGCTGAAAAAAACTGGAATTCTTCACGCAGACATCAAACCGGATAACATTCTCGTGAACGAGAACAACTTGGTACTGAAACTGTGTGATTTCGGCTCAGCGTCGTCCATCACGGACAACGAAATCACACCATACTTGGTGTCACGGTTCTATCGCGCCCCGGAGATAATCCTTGGTCTGGCGTACGATTACGGCATTGATATGTGGTCGGCCGGGTGCTCCATCTATGAATTGTACACGGGCAAGATCTTGTTTAGTGGTCAGTCCAATAATCAAATGCTTAAATTTTTCATGGATCTGAAGGGCAAGATACCGAACAAGCTGATACGTAAGGGACAGTTCAAGGACCAGCATTTCGATTCAAATTGCAATTTTCTATCGCACGAGATCGATAAAATCACAGAACGGGTAAGTGTCCTTATGTACATGATTTTTGTATACAATTGGTTCGAATGGTTTATGTTGCTATTGGCTTTTATCTAATGCTTTTCAATGTTGTTTTTTAAAGAAAATTTCGTTTAAGTTCAATTCTACAAACAAAATTAGTTCTAGTTTGATCTATAACTATTGATTTATGTTTTTTAATCTAATGATACTAACAATAAACCAACTTATACGATGCGATGCGATGTTAAAGATATATCAACACCAATGATATTAGATAATTCAATATAATACTACTATAACAGATTGTAACATTCTCACAGTTACAGTTAGTTTGTTGTGTTTATTGATTTAATAATGTTCCTATTATGTTAATCCATCATATTCTTTTAAAATGATGGAATGTTTAGCCATCGGTGCAATTTTTGAATTAATTTCTTAACGTTTTTAACGTTAGTATAGTTTTATCAATTATCATTTCGAATTGAAGATAGAACTGTAGGCTGCACACCTGAGTTGAATCGCCATAATAATATTGTAACATTACGTTGTATTATTCGTCAAACATATCTCAAAACAGTGTTTTATCTATCCACACTTAAACCACACTTTAAAAGCAAACCTGGAATTTAAAAGCATTCCATCATTATGTTTATTTCTTTAGGTTTATTATTGTAAAAAGTATAGTTTGAATTTAAACACATTAAATAAGGTGATCGATTTGATAGAAAATAATATCTGTTTGCATCTATTAACTATTGATTCTTACTTTCTTTGTTTCGGTATGCGTGTGTGTGTTTGTGTGTGTGTGTTCTTCTTTCGCAGGAAAAAGTGGTTGTAGTATCAGTGATCAAACCAACAAGGGATTTACAGCAGGAGCTGATCGCAGGACAAAATCTCCCCGACGACCAGATACGAAAAGTGTCCCAACTAAAAGACCTGCTGGATAAGGTGTTTGCGCTGGATCCGGCGAAGAGAATTTCTTTGAACCATGCACTGGCACATCCGTTTATCCAAGATAAGATCTAAATGAATCACCACCGCGAAGTATGTCCCGACACCAGCTGTATGCAACGGAAGTATTGTCCTTCCAACAATTGGATCATCACCCGAGCATCATTAGCTATATACATATTAACGATCCTTTTCTTACTTACGCTTCATTGAACAACACCTCTTCATCTGCATTCGTCCTCGGTTGTTCATCGATCGACGAAGGAAGACCAACCCAATGATGCACTCATTGATCATTCGTAGGAATTGAAGTGTGTGATTATCATGCTATGAAGACCATGATGAGAACTTGTAGAGACAATTTCTCTTGTTTTTCACGAAGCAAAAATAAGAGAGGTAAACAACTAAAAGCCACTCATGTAGTATCTTTAATCAATCATATATCTATATATTTAATGGAAGAGATATAGGAGCTGCAACAAAGAAATACTAGCATAAAACTTACTCTAACAGCAATTCAATCGGTCAAAACAGGAAACAGCACATAATCCTTGTTTTGCTATATATCAAGTCTTTTAACAATCTGCTGATTACCACAAATTCTAGTATTGTAAAAATTAGCATAATGCATGATTCTGCTGACGTTGTGAAGCTTTAGTTTAAAAACGCCACCACTATTCGAAAACGTTTAATTGCCCCAAATTCAAATAACGTAAGGGCAAGATGATTATTTTAAACCTTTTTATATTTTTTTTTCTTTGCAATTTTTACGTGAATCATTTCAACCTGCTTAAGTCAATAGATGTTAAACGCAAAGAAAACAAATGAAAAAGAAAAAGATCTTAGATAACAGTTAGTTTAATGAGGGAGAAAAAATTAGAGTTAGAACTCGAAAATAAATATGATTCCTGTACCATGAGGATAAAAGAACACTATTTCAACAATAGAGAAAATTGAAAGTCTAAATTACATTTCGAACTTTCACAAGTATTTAACCGGCCTTTTATGTTAGACAGTTTTAACTATAATTTTCTATCTTATTTCAGCACTTGATGTTGATAATGGGTGTGACCACCACTGTGAGGCTGTATGTCGAAGAAAGAGACTATGCTTGGCTTGGAAACGGCAAACTATCGGTGATCGTAGTGGAGCTCCCAAATCATTCCAGCCAGTGCTAGACGAAAGTAATCAAGCTACGACTAGACACTATACGATATTAAGCCAAATGGGTAAACACTAATCATGTTTTTAAATCATCTCCTACAAGATCCACCCGTCGCACAGAAGCATGAAACCTGTCTTGGACTAGGTCTCTTTGTATCTCGTGGAGCCGCTCGCAATTGTGTTCAGCTCACGAGCAGGAATTCCATCGTGCGTACAGATTCCGTAGCACGCCTCACCTCATGGGAGTTTGGGGAGGATTTGCTGTGTTTAAGAGGTAGCGAACGAATTATCTAACGTTTCCTTATTTATTTACACTCGTGTCACTTTACTATTTCCAACATACGTTGAGCTTGCAGTCCTGTAGTATTCTAGTTACTGTATTGAATTCCAATACATCATTCATCAATCTTATTTGAACATAAGTAGATTCAGCTTATAGGTTTCTTAATGAACTTCTTTGCTTAATACCTGTTCGACAGTTCGAAAAGCCGATTGAACCCAATACAAGCAGCAGCTTCTCACGATTGTGATCTTTGTCTCCCGTGGCGGATCAGGTTGTTATGTCTTCATACTTTCGGAGTAGTCTTGCGTAAAAGATATTTCTCGGTTTTTTGTGTGCTTCATTTCTTTCCAGCTTGACAATCCTCGAGAAAGCAGTTTCGCAAGAACCTTGTGCACCGCGGCGTGCCAACATGTACCGTTTTACACAACCCATCAACTTCACGATAATATACCAAATACATTTGGCAAAGAAGGTAGGTTCATATTTGCAGAAAACTATCCGAATGAGTTGCTCAACAAACACATGCAATTGATGTTCCTGGAGGCGGACATGTCATCGCATGAAATGGAAAAAATCAACAATAAAGGTGTCTCACCGCGAGACTAGCTTATAATATACACTTGATATTTTTTTTCCTCATGAGAGATTTGAGAGAATATAAGAGATTTGAGAATGCTATATGTGGTAAGTCAATTATGCATGGCAAGGAATGAGTGTAGCTTGAAACTTGGAACTCTATATATTATAGAGCTAAAATATATTTTAATACGACTGCGACAATTTATTTTTTGTTCAATCATAATGCTATCGAAATTATAATAAATAATATATTCTTTATCTACTTACCATGCTCAATCATCTGAAACGAAATTTGCGCACAACATAGTCAATCGCATTAATTTAAAGACCTAACGTAAAACAAACCATGTTCTTTGGGATTACAATTTGGAATGCAGCGTTTAAGATTGATTTTAAAAGTCACTCGTAGCGTTCATTGGTTCCATATGCTTTTCATGCCAGTATTGAAGCTAAAAGCACGTAATTTTGCAATTGGGATAATTATGCGAAATTAATATTATCTTTTAGCGGCTCGATAACGTATGCGTGCGGCAGAAAATAGTTTCAAGTTAAAATCTCGACCGAGCTTCCCTCGTATACATGACTGATGGATTCGACTACGAGAAAAATTTCATGTTGAAGATAGCAGTTGACAAGGAAAGACACACAGTCTTAACCTGTAGGTCTGGAACTAATTTTTTGTATCGCATAATTAAAATCAATCTATGAAGACCAAAACTGTGTGAATGTCACACCCGTTACACTTACGATCTTTTCGCTAACATTTACTGGAAGCATGGGATTTTTAGCAATACCATGATGGATTGATTAAGAATAACGAAGATGTTATTTGATAGGAAAAAAATAGAGAGCCCTGTATCCTCTAAACAACATAAATTGCTCAGACTATTCCAGACTATTAATGTTTCAATACATCTAATATTAATGAGTGACAGTGAGCTACCAGTTTTCACCAGGCAGGACACTTTATTCCTCTCGCCCAACAGAAAACAGAAACTAAGAAGATTTCTTTTTAGCCAATTTGCATTTTCTTTCAGCTTGTTTCAGACTCTCGTAACCATTTAAAGGTCTTTTATTTTCATTTTATTATCGTAACAGTTAAATATTAACAAACAAAAATAAAAAAAAACATACACGTGGGATACCGACAAGAGAGTTATAAAAAATAGAAATAGAAGGGTCTGCTTCGTAAAAGAAATAAAAATAAAAGAAATACAATGTCTTAATGCTTTCATTCGTCCCCCATTCCTTTGATGGACGTATGGGACTGTGGGAGGTTCAAACAGGCCAAATTGAACGACCAATGCGCGATAGTGGGCACATTTTTCTCGCACCAGCGCTGTTCCTTTTCGGGATCGTCCTTGCTGGGCGTTACACTGAATTCCTTTTAGATATGGACCGCGTTGTCTTTGGTTTCGTTCCACACGCACTCGCTACCGATGGGCGTTGGGTTCGCGCCTTATCGACCGATATTGATGGGCTCGTCGGCCATCCCCAGCTCCTCGGTGGCCGCTTTGTTGCCTTTCCTTTTCTTCGAGTACCACATGAACGTCAGGCCGGCGTAAACATTCGACAAAAATACGAACCATGCCAGATAGAATCCATAGCCGTAGCTGGTTGTAATAATATTGGTAGAAATTAATTAGGGAAGGAAAAGTAAACGCCGGGCGCATAGTGGAAGCCACGCTACCTACCTGTACTTGGCGCCCTTCGGGAAGGTATAGGATATGTTTTCCTTTTCGTACTCCACAGAAGCGACCAGCACTTGAATGACGACGATACTCGTCGCGGCTGTAAGCACACAAGGAGTGAGGCATATGGATAAGTCTATACTTCCGTCAACTGCATTTCCCATTTGCACTACCTGATATGAAGTGTATTCCTCCGGCCAAACGCTTAAACATGTAACGTGGATTCAGAAATGTGTAGATCGAAAAGATGAAGCCCATCACCATCACGAAGACGGTAATGCACGCGAACGATGCCTCTGTTCGGCTGTAGTCTGTGGGTTGTCGAGAGCAAATGTGTGTTATTTATGCTATATGCGAAGCGCAATGCCCCAGGTGTTCGATCGCCGCATTGTCCCAGGAATGGTATGATCACTACAAGAATACTTGTTGTACTTCATGCAGGAAGACAAATCATACAAAATACAAAATCGTCCGCATGTTTAGTGGTTCTAGTAGCATGCGTAGTAACACAGAACATTAATATTGATTTACCCCTTATGTTACAATTCTGAAATCATAATAACGCATTGCATTTGTTTGAGCATTTTTCAGTCGATATGAATACTCAAGATGTGATCAAATGTCCAGTAAACATATTCATCTGTTCTCAATGAGCGACGAGTAACCAATTCCAAGATTAGCGTATGATGTTATGCGCACAATTCAACAAGCTTCAGCATGCATAAAACATAACTACACTGTGTTAAAACATAGTCCTAAAACGAAACATCCTTTTACAATGTGAGTTCTTAGCAAACCTATTTTTAAATATTTCATGCCATCGATGCGTTCGTTTGTCTTGTTTTTTCATGCTATCTGGATTGGAAACTTATCCCTGTCGGACTAAAAAAGAACAAGTAACGGAATCGATGCGAACTCGCCGGAGTAGTAGTACACGGTCTAGTGATAAAACTTTGAATGACGAGCGCACAAAACATGATGCAACGGTGCAGTGGCATGTTTTTAGTGGCCAAACCGCCTACCAGCAACGGCTAGCGAAACTGGCCCACAGCTGAGTTCCTTGTGTTTTCTATTCATGTCCGCTCGCTTTATGGCCGGTTGTTTATGACCCGCAAGAGAAAATTAATGGAGACACCGAAATGCAGAAGCGCGGATAAATTATGGCTCATATGCCGACGCCGGATTTCCTCGCCACGTCGTGTGGTGAAAGAATCGCGAATCGTTTTATGCAGCATCAGCTGACAACAGGCCCAAGTCTCGCTTTATTGTCGTATCGTAAATTATCTGTTGTCGTTTTTTTTTCAGCGTGCTTTTGTTAACACCATCAGCGTCCAGCGAGTCAGTCAGTCAGTTTGAGTTTTCGTGCCTAAGATTACTGTTTCCGTGTTTATTAAGTTTGCTTCCAGATCAGCTATATTTCTTTTGCCTTTGTATTTTAAGGCCAACACTCAATTTAACCGCCACCGTGATCATCCACAAGCTGTTCAAATCAACGTGACTACAGTTGACGTTTGTTGATGGAGGCGCCTGGTCGCTTGAAGTAAATTGCAACAATTGCGTGAAGTAGAATAATAACAACGGATGGATGAACGATTCGGTTAAAACCGTAAACTATAGCGATCGCAATATGAACTCGTTGCAGTGAACTATTTTCAACGGCCTCCAAGAAGCCAGAATATACTACCGGGCGAAGAAAAAATTCAGGAATGTGATGAAGTAGATGAATGAATGATTGAGTCTGCTTGGGAGAAACGATACAGCGAAGGTAGTTTTAGTGTTAGGAGGCAGTGTCATTGCCAGAAGGACATCAGCAAACTACACCGAAAGTGTCATTGTTTACGCTACCCCATTAAACAAACGCCTGCAGAATAGTGACATAGAGCGGCTAACACTAAGCCAGGTGAGAGAAGGCAGACCATTGGTGCGTCTCTTTGTGTGCCTATTCTACGAGGTTCTATACGCTCAACGTTCCTTAGTATCTCCTTCCAGATCCTACTATCGGTTCCACACGTCATGATCGGTTGGATCGAGCGTATCGGACAGGAATTTTTGTGAACACGCGTATTTACGAGTGGATCTGGTTGTGTGTGAGTGTGAGAGTGAAAGAGAGAGAGAGAGAGAGAGAGAAAGAGAGAGCAGCAGCTCGGTGCATACCTTCAGACTGGAACTCTGGGTTGTAGAAGGCTTCGTCTCTTTCTACGCGCGTTGTCGATCGGCCACGATCGTCGATGCAGTTCGGGTGGATGCAGAAAAAAATGCAATTCAGGTATAATAGGGACTTGGATGCGGTTAATCACCTGAACGAGTTATGGGACGGGGCCAACAACCAAAAAACCAACACGCACAACCAAAAACCATCAACCAATGCAGCAAGTGCATGAAAACGCGCGCGTGCCCTGTTTTACCCTACGCGAACGTGCGGTTAATTACGGATTCCACCACCGTTTCCGGTGCGGTGCTTTCGCAGGGGACAAGAATAACCCAAAACGAAAAATGCCTGCCAGATGCATGCAACTCACCGAGCAGATCGTCGTCAATGGAAGGGTCCTGCTGGATCTCGTCGTCACTCGGGAAGAGGTTGTGGAATTTGCACTTCTCTGTTGGTGAAAGCGAAAGGACGAAAGCGCGAAACGTCTGCGATTAGAGCACACCCGGTGGTGTGAGGTTTTGCGAATTGAAGCGCACTTACTGAACGGGGTGTACTCGTAGCCATTGCCTATGCGCCCCTTTTTGGGTGGCAGTGGCGGTCGGATGATGTACTTGGTGCCGTTCGGGCTGACGATGTACGGCGGGATGTCCATCGCTTTGGCGAAGCTCCAAAGCAGATAAATCACGCCCGGTCGCTGCTCCCAGTCGTCAAACAGCGCCTCAGACAGTGTGGCCGGTACGAGCACGTTAATGTCGGTCGAGTTGATCGTGACGGTCGTCAACACAGCAGCCACCGGCTCCTTAAGCGTTTCGCGCATCGAGTTGAGATCGGTCGGGTCGAGCATCATGAGCGGTGGGTTTTTCAGCTTCTGCACGGCCACACTCTCCTGCTGCCGTACGCGGCCCGTGATGTCGTGAAACAGGCCCTTCAGCTCACGGAAACGGTCCACATCGTCCACGATCCAGGCCGCAAACAGGTGCCGCCGGAAGGCGTCATCCACCTCGGTGAGGTTCTCCATCTTCAGGTCAGTCCCAAGAAAGTCTCGGATGTACGGTTCCTTCGCCATCGACGAACGCATGGTCGCGATGCGGTTCTCATTCACGAACGACAGCGTGGTGAAGTTGCGCGTTGCATTCGATTGCGCCATCACGGCCGGAATGACACCATACCGGCAGATCTTCCATAGCCCCGAGTGTGATGTCCTGAAATACCGGCGCGTTTCCGGTATGAAGATACCTACCGAAAGCGAAAGAAAGAGAGTAAGAAAGAAAGAGGGAGAGAGACCGAGAGAGAAAGAGAGAGAGAGACCGAGAGAGAAAGAGAGAGAGACCGAGAGAGAAAGAGAGAGAGAGAGAGAGAGAGAGAGAGAGAGAGAGAGAGAGAGAGAGAGAGAGAGAAAGAAGTGAACCGAATAGCATTGGCTCTGCTTAATCCTGACATACGGCTGTTTGTCTTCCGCGTTAATTACGGCCACCTCGTGGGACTGACTTGGGAACCCCTACGCCGGGTTTTTGCATCTTTGTCCGCTCTACCAACAGCTCTTATTTTTAATCTGACCAATTTACAAAAGTTTCCTTCCCGAATCCCACCCCAAAGGAAACATGAGTGGGAACAACCGGGCAATCGGAGCTCGTTCTTGTGCCCCGCCACCGTTCGCCACTCGAGCCACTTGGTACTCTGGCCGTGTTTGGCCGAGATTCATCGCTCGAAGCTCGAGCTACAAAGTCTGCCGGGTGGGCACTGTTGACGCTTGCTAGTGATTGCGAAACGGTCGGTAAACATTTGCGGCACTATTCCGGTATCCGGTTCCGGGGAAGCCTTCTCCGCCCGAAAGCCCCGCTCATGGTGGAGAGATTAAAGCGCAATATTAGTTTTCTATCTGCCTTAAATTGCGTTCCATTCTGGGCACTGGCGGGAATGTTTGCAAATTCAATATCATAATGCTGCCCGTTATTATGAGAGCGCTTTCGCTTGGCAGGTTAAATTTCGGTTGCGCATATATTTCTATCGTGTTGCAATTCATCGTACGATATTTGCGTCAGCTACAAGGAAAAGTCATTGCCGGAGTGGAATTGAGAAACTGGAGGAAGAAGATGGTCGTAGTTCGCATATTGTGGTGGAATTTTTAATACGTTTTGTGCTTATTTTCAACTTACTTATCTTCTATTTACTTTATTATGCGGATTACGGGAATCCCTTACATATTTGTGTATAATTAAAACGCACATACACGATCTGACACCTAATAATGGATCAAGTTTGACTTTATCCAGCTCTCGATTTATTCGATATTTTTTTCACGGCTTTGAATCGCTGCAGTTTTTTCCTCATCTAAAAGTTTCACCAACAAGAGCGAACAAAATAGTACCCTCTTAGAAAAAAAAATCAATCACCATAGGAGCACCATTAGATTGCGAAACCTACAACACGCATCGAACCAAACAAATCGCGCCAATCGATCTTCGTTATGCATCATACAAACATTTTCCCGGGCTACATGCACCCTTATTCTGGGCATTTTTATTCTTATTCTTCTTCAAACAACACCAAACCGACCCACTTCACCGAATGAGCTGGATACAGCATCGTAGTAAATTGCCTATCGCTTTCCAACATGACGCGGTGAAAGTGCTCGAGCAGCGAAAAAAATCGTCTGATTGACAGCAAAGCATACGAAAATTAAAACATCGGACATCGAAAGATGGTTGGCCGTTTCTAGCCGACCAGAGGCTAGGAGTAGGTTTGTTCGATTGTTAAAATGATTGATAAATCACGAAATGTTTATTTCGTCTAATGCATATTTTGGCAGTTTGTTTGATAAAGTTTGCAACACGATCCGCACAGCCAGTCATGGTTGTTTTTTATTGTTTGCTTCGTGATCTCTTTCCCGTTTAATGGCCAATCGATCAAAACCAAACTGTTGTGTCGCGTAAATGCAACGGTCAACGCGTGCGGCAAAAGGAAACGCTTTAATGGCACACCCCAGATGTGGCCGGATGTCCGATAAATTATGACACACGTTTGTAGGAAGCATTATGAGCTGTCTGTACAGGCTGATGGCTTGTCGTGCGGTGACACATGTTCAAGTCACTTTTTGGGGGATTTATTTGTGCTATTTTTGGCTCGAAATGCATTCGCCTGGCATTTGATGTCGTTGTATCGCATTGCTACGGTGGAAATGAAGCACTCATTGGCTCATTCGATTATCATTTGCGTTCGTTTGCTCGTGCGGGCTTATTTTTAGCTGCGCTAGCAGAGCGTCCGGTCACGCATCAAACGATTTGGAATGATGATGCTGTCCAAAGAACAACTTGTGGAGTTGTAATGTAACCAATAATTTGTGTGGCATTGAACTTTTGCTTTCATTCACCGCTTTGCGCTGTTGATTCGCAACAAATCTCTGAACCGTTGAAGAACTCAGTGATATGGCGCAATGATAAATTACTACAAAACGCGACAGCTACATACCATTAAAGCAAATACATGTACGAACACAATACAAACTCGTAAATAGTACTAAACCGTATTTTTGGTGCTAGTTACCTTTCGTAACCCAAGCATTGATTTAAACAATCTAAACAATCGTTTCATTTATTCTTGGCTTTGATTTGATCTTTTAAAACTATAGCCTTTCTCTTGCTTTATTCGTGTGGGTCTCCGAACGAAAGCAAATTTCACCAGATCCTCGCTCAGGATCATTGCTTTTCGTCTTTCGACACGAGAGAGTGTTTGGTGGGTTAACAAAAAAATACCATTCCTTACCCACAACCCCATAATGAACAATTTGGCAGCGAATCAACAGTTTTTCAACCGCTCGCCACCGCTAATTAGCCCGACGGAACATGAGCCCATCGAACTCCGTCGGTGAGATTTAGAAACACCCCAACAATGTTGGTGAGGAACGCGGTCTCTCTCACTCGGCGGAAGTAACGTTCCGCACATTTGCAGGGCCAAAACCACGCGCTCGATGGAGGCGCCTGGTGCTCGACACGTGTTTCCGTTCATTGGAGCGCCCTTTTGCCGCTCATCGTTTGCTTTGGCTTTTGCAACCACAGTCGGCGTAGATCACAAAGGTTGCTGTGATCAATAAATTAGCACTCAACCGAGTACAATATGGGTTGCTCTGATTACCATACACACACACACAAACAGTCACATTCGCGCCTAGTCGTTTGCTACGGTTGGCCCATTGCATACCGTTGGAATCGGTGTTCTTTTATTTATAGATCTACAAGCCGGTCCCGTGGAGATTTGCGTTCGGCTAGTGCGTTTAAAATTATTTCCCTCCGCGATACCAAACGGTTCGTATCGGCGCACCGGTCAAGCTGCCAATGTTTACGTTTGTTTTTCACCGGGAAATCCCGTTTCCAGCCAGCCCACGATGTGCGCTGCTTACCTTGGCCACCTGTTACGATGAACCAGTGATCGGTGGAAATCGCCACGATCCAGATCACGGCCGCTACACCGATAAGGATTGTGCAACCGAGAAGGATTCTCCTCTGCCGGTAGAACTCCTCCATCAGCGGCTTGCGCTCCTCTTCACGGGAAATCGACGTCGTCGACATGGTTGGGCCGGTTTGCGCTTACACGGGATCACACTTTTCACTCGCCCAACTATTATACTGCACACGTTGGTTTGCACTATTATACTACACACGTTGGTTTGCGCGGTTGGGTCGGCTTTAATTCGGTCGCTTTTGGTGCTTTTGGTGCCAAACGGCACGACACTTCTACTCTATTGACACACGCACATGCACTATTCTACGCTCAATCGCTCGCCACTCACCACCGTTGGCTTTCGTGTTTCATTGTACCCGGCGGGGGATTGGTTCTATGTCATTCGAAAACTACCGTTACACCATCGCCGCTCCGAAGCTTGCGAGCCGTGGCGGCGATGTTCACATTTTCGCACGAAGCACCAGCACCAGCGAACACTGTCGATGCTTTATCTACTGCATCTAGCCTAGGGAAATTGTGAAATCGACGTGAAATTTTCCTCCACCATGGGTGCGCGCGCGCGCAAACGGTCACACAGCCCGTAAAACGGCGTGACAATTACTCGCGGTGGCGCGGAAACGTACGCTGCAGTTTTCACTCGGTCGGACGAATTTTCCCCTGGGAAAAAACGAGCGCACGAGCTTGCACGGGAAATGCTGATTGTTTCTAGTAGTCTGGCCGCTCACTCGTCGTTTCGAAGTCACCAGAATGTCACCGGCCGGTTCGACTGCTGCGCCAATGCAACCCCTTCACAGCTCGCTCTCAGCCGCGCGATTCCTAGGAACGATCGATTGAGCACCGCCACGATCCACAGCCCGCGATCTCCGTGGCTGCGAATTGCAATCACAACGCAAACATCCCCTATGCTTGCCAGGGAGCGCCATTTCACGCGTTTTCGCTTTTGCAGTCGAGGTGGCGCAAGTAAAAATACACCACCGCGAGCCACGCGAACGATCGCCGGGAATGGTTGGGGCGGTTCGTCCTCAGGAACGAGCGCGGAAAGATCGCGGAAGAATGTCGAACGTTACGGTGTGCGATAAAATATGAGGTCCGTTTTCGCGGCTCGGTTGTCGCGAGCAAAACGAGATAAATTCCCAACCACCCAACGGCGAGTTGGCGGCGTTGTTCCAGCCTCGAGTGCCACGCGACAAACCACCCCAGACACTCGGGAGGGTGTGCGTTTTACTTTTTCCTGATCCCTGATCTTTCGGCCCTTTTTTTCATCTTTGTTTTTTTTTGTACGCGATTTTGTGTTCTACGAGCGCAAACGCACAAACGCTCGAAATGATGAGGCAGGAAGTTTAGACAGTGCATGAAATACCGCTCCCGTGTGAAACATTAGACGACGGGTTGGGCCGCCCGTCGAGTATTAGTTTTTTTTTTTTGGACGGGAAACCGAAATGGCGGGTGGAAGCTAAAAACCGAAGGAAAACACCCAACAAAAAAAGAATACCTCACATTCTACCGCTCGGCCATCGCCCAGGGCGGGTTTCGGGTGTTTAAAAATAATCCTCACTTCCCTAGCGCGGGACAGGGTGGAAAAAATGAGGATGAACTTTTGTCTCTGGTCTTTCTCACTCGATGTTGACAAGCGATGCAAGCCGTGCCTGTGCCCTCTCAACGGGCGTCGGGGCAACGAGCGACAAATTTTGACAAGCCTTCCCAACTGCGTGTGTCCCACGGTGACGATCGAGTAGAAGTCGACCAGGGCCTAGGGACACGCACGGCACCGTAAACGGGGACCACTTTTGTTGCACTGCTCGATGCACCGAGGTGCATTCGAACAAGAGCTCCGACAAAACGGTCAGATCCGGATTTTGGGTTGATTTCAACAAGCACTAGCACCGCTGCAGAATCATGCACACAAAACATGCATTATCGGAAACGTCGGGAACTTAATGAATCGAACTGATCAGTCACTGCACGAGCTTGACAGATCGCACTAGAGTCGGAAGCATCACACAAATCGTAGAAATCACCACAAAATCAGCTCGTACTTGCTCACAGCTGCGCATAATACACCGTGCGACGACGTGGTGCCCGTTCGGTCGCCCAGATCGTAACTGAAAATAGCGATCTGCCCACGAACCCGGCACAGGTCGAATGGTGGTAACTCAGACCCCAAACAGACGAGCGCGAAGATGATCTTCGCCCCACCAAGACAACGGCCCGGCTGGTCGACTCAGATAAATCCCATCAAGTGGTTTCACTTTCCGGTGCGGGCCTCCGCACATTGCGCTCAGTTTTGTTAGCTCGCATCCGCTCTCACGACCACTCGGTTGGGTGGGAGGGTCAAAAACGTGCTCAAGCTCAAGCTCGTGAGTGGCAAAACGCCGCCGTACGCCGATGGTTCCAGTTACAGTCGCGGATCCACCAGCACCAACTGTCACAGGATAGTCTTCCGGACAGCGCTGCGAGTGTGGTGTTTACGCTACACCACGCGCGCAGGATGCTCGAATTTCAACTTCACACTTTGTGGATGACGAGAGTCAAATTACGGGTTTCCTGAAATCATCTGACACTTTTTTCGGTTCCTCCAGACGGAAGCGTGCTCGCGAACTCCTTTCACAGTGTTCACTATCTCTGCTGTCCTTCCGCATTTCCACCGTGTTTTCAAACCCGTCTGGTACGCATCTGGGTGAGATATGTGTGATCTTCGGCCGGTGGCAATGGAAATTGGTCAGTTGAGAAAACAAATAGAGTGGGGAGGTTTTTCTCCCCTTCCTTTTGGCATCAATGCTATTTTTATCATCAAAGGCAGCACGCCCCGAGCGTTCAATTGTTGTCGGAGGTTTAAAACTGTGTGTTACACATTACTGGCAGCCAATAACCCGAGGGGCAATTTGTTTGCTTTTGTCTTGTTTGCTTCAAAGCAAGCAGGTTGGGAATACACACACCGGTCAAAAACAGGTAAATATCACCTACAGGGGATGTATCAAAGCGCGTGACGTACGTTCCCAGTGTAACAATGTTGATCGAAAATGATCACCAAACCCAATTGATCGCTTGCTCAAAATTCATTCATTACGTGCTGCTTGACATGGGGCCATTTTGGAACAGTGATTCTACTCTGGTCCTTTCTTTAGATGCTCTCCAGCTTTACACAAAGGAAAACCTGCGTTCCTCCGTTCGCGCAAACAATATAAAACCGGTAGCATTAGTCAAATCGTTCGCGCACGCCCACTACACCCATGGCGTGCCGTGTCGGATGTCTTTTCGAAATACTCAATTATCCGCCAAGTCCAATCCGTCACTTTACTTGTGTCAACATCGCACCAACGGCCACAGTGCCAGGAGTTTTCGCACAAAGTGTGTGTGTTTTTTTTTTTCACCATCGAGCGCGATCCCGACTTGCAGATGACTAATTGGATGCCTCTTTGCGAACGGGGGCCCCAAATATATTGCTTCGATAATTGTTTGCGGTGCGGTAATTTATCGGCCCAGAGGGCGACAGACAAGTCTGAGGCAAAAACACCTATGCACGGCGTGACCGAGCAGCAAACGGTGCACAACCACGAAATGCTTCTCGAGTGCTCGCGCCTCAACAACAAGCTGTTTGCAGAGCCACGAGCAGAATCAAATTGTGTGCGCGGAAATGGGCGATTATAGAGAGAGAGAGAAAGAGAGAGAGAGAGAGAGAGAGAGAGAGAGATGGACCGAGAAGGTGTGGGCTTTGCTTGAGAAATAGGGTAATGAAAATTGCACTGCAATAATTTGTGCGCATTCTTTTTTTTTTTGCTCTCCACCTGCCAACGAGGCCATTTTTCCTAGCGTCAATTTCACGCGATCTGCGTCGTTTAATTAAATCGCCATTCACTTTTCACTCGTGGTCCTTGGTGCGCGAGGTTATCGCGGATGTGCGCGGCTCGTACGTGAAAGAACAATGCGATATTTAAAGCGTAAAATCGTAAACGATATGCCAGCGGAACGTCTTTCGACGGGTCGAAGCGGAGCAACGTTTATCTCCGGGGTTGGGTTGTGGCAATCGCGACCATAATTTCATCGATGAGTTTAATGAGGTAATGAACCAAACTGAATGATACCTCTCCACCTACAGCTTGTGGAATGTGAGAAGAAACTATAACGATGAAGATATGTGTGACAAGGACAACGTATCATGCACCCGCGTATCATTTCAAAGATTTGATTGGAGAGCACGTTAAAGACGAAAAGGATATGAGACGAAGTAAACTCGATCCTGCTTGTGGCTTGGTATAACTCAACGATCAATATATTTAATTAAAATAAACATTGCGCTACTGATGGACAAATAAATCGACCGGATTGATTATCGACATCATCGCTGCAAAAATACATTTGTCGACAATTTCCGACATCAAATCCATACATCCATCCACCGTAGACGCTCGCAATCCACGCGCATAGTTCATCGGACCGTGTTTATACGTACAACGGTGGTCCCATACCGCGATCAGACGATGAGACAATCGGTGAACAAATAAACAAATCTGCTTGCCTCCAGCTGCAACCGGCGGTGTGTGGATAGTCGATCGTCGGAAGTGGTTGATGCCATTTGCAAAATAAACTCCATCATCGTTCCATCCAACCCGCCAATCACAGGGGACAACGACCACGGCAGTAAAACTGAACCAAAGCATTCCACGACAAACAAAAAACCACACCACGCCACTGGTGCCATGAATTGAATGTTGAAAAATATTCCCACCACATGGTAGGTGTCCCAGGGGAGACCAGCGGTGGTCAGTTTCGGGCGATGGAGGGAGGCTAAAATTAGAAAATCAAACATGTGGCCATATCACGGACACGATTCGGTTGGCATGTGCTCGTTTTTTTCGTCATATAAAAACTTGCAAAATCATGAAAACGACCACCTGGCACAAGGGGGCAATCGGTGAGGTGATCCTTTTTTGTGTGCTGATGATAGTAAAGCTAATGTCTACGTTCTGTCGCACCAACAGATGGAATCGTATTGCGAAACAACAGGGATCTAGTTCTCGACGTTCCTGGAAAAGAACGTGCCCATCAATGAGATACCAAGCAGAGTAGAAAGCTTATGAACGAAGCGTCCGCACTGCACAACGATACTGGCTCATCAATCTCACTAACGCTTAATTAAACAGTAAATTGTTCTTTAATACAATGAGACAAAATAAATATACTTACTTACTTATACATGTCATTTGAAAAGGTAATCCGAATCTAAGCAGTTGCAGCAATTTAGGTTTAGATGTTCATTCTTACCACGCTTTTGAAAGAAATAATATCAAGATGTTATTCATCGTGAAATCCAAGACTTATAGCAGGGAAAACATGTTTTGCAGACATGTTTTGTTCAGTAAGTCTTTGCATATGCTCTTTTAATGGAGAAAAAAAAAACTAAATTTTTTAAAGATCATTCTATTAACACCAAAACTTACACAAAAATGGATCAAATACATAAAAGAGGAAGTTGGTGTTGATTCGGAGCATCAAATCAATTAACTTTACTTTTAATCTGTATATTTAGATGAAAGATATTTTATATGCATATTTTGGTTCGAAATGTGCCATGATAGCTAAGTGATGGGAACAGGTTCCGATATTTTATCCGTTCAATTTATGCATCCAATGTTATCTAGAGTATCCGGGCAACATTCCCAAAAAACATGATTTATACTGATCACTCTGGCCGAAACATTCATTGCAAAAATTTGCAATCAGTGAACAGAGAACAGCAACAACGGCCAACAACCCGAAGCTATCATGCAGCTTCGGCTAATGTTGATGTTTCATATACTGACTTTTCCGGCCTTTCGCTAATGCGCCAACAAAATCTCCTCCCCCATCGGCATCGGGCCGGCTGGCATTTACAAGCAACTCAATTAACGCGCCACGGAAATATGCTCACTCGCGGCCCGAAATCGTGCCACTCGATTAAGGGCAGCAAGGCAGGGACGACGCGCAAATGAAACGCGTGCTAATTGTGCTTTCAGGCGAAGCTGCTGGAACGCTGCCACCGAAATGCACCGCTGCATCCGATGCACCGAGCTCCAATTGACTAATGATGCGAGTGCCGTCGAGATCCGTCACAACATCCGCGGGCACAGTGATGACGGAGTGAGTCATTCGGCGCGATTCCGTGCGCGACGTGTCGCGTGCGATCAATCAAAACCGGTCATGCTGATGTCATACCGTTTAGGACTTGTACTGGCGCCAAATACTAACGGTCGAGACACACGTGCTTGGGCGTCATGGCCTTCAAGGAGCAAAGAAAAAAAATGAATTTTATTTACAGCACGTTGCAAATGGAAAAATAACGCACTGCTACCTAATAATAAAAAAAACTTCCTACCTGGTCGAGGCACTAAAACAAAAGTAACGTTAAAAATTGCCCTACCTGACAGCATTTTGAAGAATTTTACACCTACTTTGTGCCGGTTCGGCGCGAACATACCCCACAGGTTTTTTCAATAAACAAACACCTGCAATGGTGGGTGATATTTGTTTCCAAAACGATCCTAAACTCGCCTGCGGGCCGAACGAACTGTACGCGAACAGTGACGTGTACGCCACGGGAAAATTATTTTCCACCACCGATTGCGGCCGAAACCCAAAACATCTGGCGTTTAGCCACGGATAGCGTTCCCTTGTTTATATGAACGTCCACCCATTGTTTAACGCGTCTGTCGAGGAAGTGTGACGTTTTTCTCGCAGTACGTAGAACCTTTTGCTGAGTTTTATGGGTGTTGCTTTAATCATCAAAATGCGGCACAATTGCGTACCGTTGTTTATCTTTTGATAAAACCATACAGTTTGAATAAAGTAGGTCCTACGGCTAGTCTTGAAATTGAAATGATGTTTTAACATTCGTTATCAAACAAACAGGGAAATATGCTTCTGTTTTCTCCATGTTTAATTAAAGATAGAAAGGATTTCAAAGCAGTAATGTATACCATGGAGCACAAATATGCGAGTGGATGACAATGTTCCTTAACATTGAAACAGTTTTATGTGCCCTGGCTTGGCCATAAACTATTTGAATTTGTATGAATTTAGATACATTTCCGTGCCGATAATCAATCTTTGTAAGGCAGACGATTTGAAATGCAAATACGTATGGTAACGTCGAATATTTTACGATATATTGCACGGCTCGATCTGCAAGAGCTTTCAGTCATTTTGAATATCTTGTGCCTCGTCGTGAATTTAACATCATTTTCTCAGAAATTGGTCAGTCTTCCATATTTGGTTTTGACGAGGCGACGCCTAGACTATCATAGGTTTCTTCTCCGAATGCACCAGGTCCACAGAGGAAACTCTCCCTCTGGCGCCATTTCTTGATGGAAAATTGTTACTCAATCTATGTCGGTGTATCTCATACACGCCTGAGGTTGTATGACATAACTCCAAAACGATATCGAACCAAACGAATCTACCAAGCGACAATTGAAACTGTTTCCGAGTTTACTGACGCTTGGCTGTTTACCTAGAATCCAGGAGAAAAAGCTTTTATTTACATTGCATCGATTTCAACAAACGACCATGACGATATTGCCAAAGGATGAGTTTTTAACACTGAATGATGGAATGCCTGGAATAATCCATTTGCGCACGTAACGGACAATCGCATCCTGGCAATCGGTGACATACTTTAGACTTCCATTTAGTGTGATTCAATATTCAAATCATGTGCATTCAGGCAGCCACCGTACAACCTTCCGTCTGGTTTCAATATACCCCGAGAAGGAATGGGCTTCCTTCATACCTTCATTTTCACTGCATTTTCTGTGTTGAAAAAAATCCGCACCAAACAACGCTTCAAGGACCTCGATCCAGGAAGCACTTCTCTGACGGCCATGACAATATGATGAATCTTTTGTTTGTCCCTATCTGAAGGTTTTTCTCTTTATTTGTTCGTACAAGCAGTCGCAGAAACCTCTTCACGCTATAACGCCTTCTAGGAAACGCTACATCAAGGACACTCTTCAAACGATCCAAGTGAAACCATTGTGGGACGATTTAGTGCTATCCCTAGGCCATTTCAATCCATGTGTTGAGCGCAATCGTGCTGCATCAATCATTCTTGTACGCTGAAACCCTCTTAACCCACTCATCAATGAGGTTGTAAAACCGATCTTCGACCTTTTATTTCGTCAAATCTACTCGCACCACAGATGCAACGCAATGGGTAATGCAGCCAGGGCAGCAAATGAAATTCGTGGAGCTCATCTTTTTGCCCGACGGTGTTCCGGACACTGCGCCCTAGTTGGTTAACGTGCAACAGCAAACCCCCGGACCGGTTGCAGAAAAGTAGACCATTAACATTAACAGCAACACGAGAGCCACTCCAGTGAACCAGAAAATGTAACAAGAGCCATGCTGGGCCACTCAGGGCTCCAAAGGAAATATCCATGGAGGCGCATGGTAGCTCTCACAACATGGTTCCGTTGGTCACTACAGTCGTGGTTGACTCGTTGCTATAATTTGTCGTAATTGTTATACGTGGTACTATTCGAAATAGTTTTTGTAATAAAATTTTTTGTGCAACACATCAATTGGAATATTTGTTGATTATTTTTTCGAATTAAATAACTTCTATTTTGTCCTTTGTTCATTCAACCGTAAAATGCTTCACATTCTTCCCAAATCCAAATTTGAGATGAAACAACATAAAAATAGATTAGAGCTAAAGGCATTCTTGCACACGAGCAGGAGTGTCCCCAGGTCCTAGAGAGCAAGAGAAAAATGGCACTCTTGCGACCATTCCCTGCTTGCAATGTTCTGGCATCATCTGTCATTCCAATTAAATTACAATGGACGCCTTCAGCGGCCAACATACCCAGCATCACCCGCAATCCGCTTCAAGCTCTAGCTTCGTTGACCGGCTGACATCAATCAACATCCGATGGCACATTGTTGCGCAAAGTTGAACGCCTTCGAGCCATGCCTGGACCGTCACCATTATCATGCCATTTCCGCTTCTGCACTAAACTGGGCCATCGCAGGAACTTTTCTGCACATTTTCCGCACTGCATGGATGAAGATCGTTTCTACTACCGGTCAGTTCGTTGCCAAAGCCATCCAAGCGCCGAGAACAATCTTCCACATCCGTCCTTCGTTTCTTGAGGTGTCGTAACCATCGGCGAGACAACGTTGTACCGGAAATGATGCCGAAACGGGTGGACTGGTTTTTATGTCCTACGTGAAAATTGTTTCTGTGGTTCATTCATGCTATGTAGGTTCCCTTCAATCTTTTGCCCTATGTTAGCATACTCGCAGCATTGACCCATCAAAATCAGCCATTCCCACACGGAAATGTAGCCTCGGATACCTAGTTTCGACTCACTCTAACCAACTGTTTGGTCGCTACCCAAGCGTGGTTGTCATGGCTAGACATAAATATTCAAACTGCCACTTGTTGTTACCATGAAATGAATATTTTAGCCGTTTAATAAGAGACGGATATATACGACCACGCTACACAGTCGGTCGAGCCGTCGGTGAGGATCCATTCTTTCGATTGCTGCCTTTTTTGTAAGAAAATCGAAGTTTTACGTTGAAAAGTGGTTTTAAAATACTACACAATCTACTAATATGCATCCAAACAAGATTATCATACTATTATTTAGTTTAATATATTTAATTAAGTGATACTATCGTTTCAATTTTAAACTCTACCAATCACTTTAGAAGCCGCGTTAACATCACCACTTCAAACCGTCGTTGGATTCCAACTGCTACCGCGTTTGTAACGGTTCGAATATCATAAAGAGGTTTTTTTTCTGCTGCCACAGTTGGCCAATATTTTCCAAAATGTGTCTGTAATGGACGAAATAGCATAGCTCATCCGAAAATAATGTCCTTTCTCTCCAAAGACAACACTTTGTTTACAATTCAACTGCCTACCGTTGATGGAAAGGAAACGAACGCATTCACTCGCACTTCATTCACGCTTTACACTGTCGTGGGGAAAAATCCAGAGAGAAACGTTCCAAAAGATATTTCCTAAAGAAGAATGGTTGCTATGATAACCAACCGCTTGTTACACTCTCGTGACGCGGTGCTTGCGGAACGAGCTCGTAGGAGCTACTAGATGATTTGAATGTATTTTTGGCTAGCATTTCTATGTTTGTTGGAGTTGTTGCATTTGCTTATCAAACGAGCATGCGTAGGGCTGAGACGTTGCTGAAATACAGAGCACTGCAAAAAAGATGCAACACTATCAACACTTTCAATTTATTTTATTAATTGTAACATAGTACCGTCAATCGGCACATAAATACTTTCAATATTTTTCACATAGGCTCATTATGCAACACGATATCTAATCATCATTCAATTTACATTTAACGAAAACACGATGAGAATTGAATTCATTTGTTAATGTACAATTATATTTATTAAATTGTAAATAGCACATGTTTGTGATATTACAAGCCGGTACTCGTGAAACACCTAGCATAATTTTACAGCGAGAATAAATATATATAAAAATGTAAACATAATTCAACGTGAACATTTGGATAATTTTTATCTGCTTTATCAAAGAAGATTGACGTACTGACCTGTTTACATGCTTGATTTATTAAGTAATACTGCAATTTAAAAAACTAACTTAAAAATATTTTGAGTATATTCGCATATCGATGCATAAGTTAATATATAAATACACAAATATTCACACATATGTATATATATATATATATATATATATATATATATATATATTACATATATATATATATATATATATATATATATATATATATATATATATATATATATATATATATATATATATATATATATATATATATATAAATATAAATATATATTATATTTTATTATATACTTTTGATTAATATAGACAAGAAGCTGACGAAAGTGAGAAAGAATTTAAAATAAGCTGTAATTATAGCCAAGAAAATCAAGCTTTCATAACATTCTGATGAACAAACGTAATCTTTCCGGTACAGATTAATTAACAAAAGTATTCATCAGAAAAACAAAAATTAGTTTTAAATCACATTTTGTCGGCTGTAATTACACTCTAATGGTGTCATCTTAAAAATCATATTTTTTATAGTCATAGTATGAAATTATACTGATAACCAAATCATATGTTGGAGTTTTTTTTGTGAACCTACATTAATTGTGTTATCTCGTTTCGAAGAAAGCAAATTTGTCATATTGTATCATTTAAAAATATGTTATGCCTATCAGCGTTTGCTCTTGTCAATAAAAAATTAGCGTATGTCGTGGAATTAGCATTGCTTGCGAACTACGTCTCATGAATTTTTCACTCAATAATTTGCATTCTATCAAAACGCCTACATGACTCCATCATTAATCAATCCTCCATATGATTTCGTTCTCACTTCCAGCAGCAGAACATTCGAACTACGGATTTGCGCTGTAGAATTGGTGGTATTTTATTTTTCACTTGCGATAAATCATAGTTTCTCACGCTTATACAGCTTGTGCATTCATAATGCACGAATGCAGTAACCTGAGGCCGAAGGTTCAAGTACATTCTCGGTGCAACCCATGATGACTAATGATTGCGCAAAGGTTCCACGAGTCAAGCCGGGTGCAAGTAACAGCACATAGCACTCCTACCGGCATTTTCAAGGCTGTTCGACTAGAATGAACTTACCCGAGTCTGTGCACGAACATGGCCGACTATGATGAGTATGGATTTTCCATCCAGTTTTCCTTCGTTCATCGGTAGATTTTCCCCTCTAACATACCGCTTTCACTAACACATTTGCACACCGTGGACTGTGAGCCAATCACACCGATGGACACAATTCTTAAAACAGATATTGTGCATCGTATGGCGAACTTTAATTTGTTCTATTCAGTTAGTGCTCATTAAACATTTCCTATGTCAAAAAATGCAATTTTTTGCTATATTTTATATTATAAATACTTATTATAACGGTTTAACAAGCATCTGAATACTGTACCATGTATTGATATACTATTCCTGCTGTTTGCCTGCGTGTGCGTGAATGAACTCGTGGGAAAGAAATCCCCGCTCCTAAGTCCGTGTGAACTTCGGCCTCGTGATCCTGCATTATTGCGGTTGTTATCAATTTTATGGGTTGGCGTCTGGCAGCGTTGCAGTTGCCGCTTGTCGGTCGTGGGAGCAACATCGTTTAAAAGCGGTACGCCAAACGAACGGTTTCGCGTTCGGGTTGACTGTATGCATCCGCCGGATGTGTAGTTTGATGTTGATACGCTGCTTTCCAGTATGCAGCATACAAAACACCACAGTGAAACTCTGCCCGTAGGACTATCAATTATGTATGGACCTAGGAGAACGTGATTGGAAAAATAAGCTCTCCTTAATTTGCACCGTAAATTCCAGCACAGATTGGGAGAGAAAAACTGGATGTTCTGATTGTTGCAAGTGATTGATTTTTCCTCATCCCTACGGCTTTGTGTGTGAGTGTGCAGGTGAACTGAAATGGAATAGAAGTGTATTTAGAAAATTCAAAAAACTACTCTGCGCGAATAACAATCATTTCTCACTGGAATAATGGTCCATGGATAGTATTTCGAACGGTAGTGATGGTGGCATAATGGATTAATTGCAGTGCAGCGTTATAGATAGTCTGTTGAAAAATCAGTGTATGCTTTCATCCAGTTCTAACTGAGGTAACTGCCACTAGCTACGTTAGTTGAAGAATAAAATTGTACAAATTTAACTCACACAACTTTCATCCACGAATCCATATAAATTTCATGCATACATTGATTGTGTGATAGTATTGTTAAAACGCTTTTCAACAACTGCATGATACACCAGTATTTATGATTTATTTGGTATTTTTGATGCGTAACAATTGAAAGAGCCGAATATGCAAAATGCTTACCTTTGTCTACGAGCATCGTGAAAATTGAATTTTGATTATTTAAGCAGATACGTATTTTCATTTCACATTCGCCTCTATCCACCAGAACCACCGAAAGCTCATCTGCATAACCAGCATAACTTTTTTCTTCACCAAGTTCGTCATCATAATCCCTTTGCGAACGTTTGACCGAGAACGGGCCGTTCGTTTTTCTCATTAACATAATTTTCAACCCTTCAAGCAATTTTCTACACCGTTGGGAACTTTACAAAAAGCCAACTACCCTTCACAGACCTCACTGTTCGTACTGTTCCCTCACTGCTCGCTAACGCATGAGCAAGGACCGACTACCGATGGATGGTAAAATGTTACGCAAATTCATTCTGCTGCACACACTTGCCCGTGGTTTTCCATATGCAAACCCGCAGCATTCCCGCCGGTAGGTGAAAGGATTAACTCCGTTTGCCCGTGCATCCACGAAACCGGAACCGGAACATTTTCTGCGATGCCATGCAAATTCATATCGACGTGCGAACCGACCGCTGAGCTCGTATGTTTTCCACCCGTATTTACTCTTTTTCTGTTCCCATCCAAACAAATGAACCAAAGCTCGGCTTACCCACAAGCAACCTTCCATTTGGGCTAGTTGTTCAAGTTTCACTTCAAACGGATCGGCCTACGATGTAGGGAGTGCTTCACGCGGGTATTGCAACCGGAAAGCCCTCCCTAATGAAGGCAGTGAGCTGGAGCAGGCAGTTGCATGCGCCACTAGGGATCGCTCGAATTATTCTACGAGCTGCAACGCATTTGCAACGAGGTACAATACATTCGCGAATCTCCGACCGGGTCGATCAACATCAAAGTGAAGCCGTTTTATTAATTTTTCTTCAACCTTCCCGGCACCGAATTCATATGAGTCCGAACACACTGCCGACTGAGTATGAAACGTAGTATGGAACACATATTTGTCGATTTAAATTGAATTATTGCTATCCGATCGATAAATATGGAAGTCGAAAGCATTGAGAAGTCTTGCATAGTCGATGTTAACAACCATTACATGCATCAATAGCGAGCAATTACTTTGCGGGTTATAAAAATGAATCAAGCTTTTCAGAACAAATGATAAAAACATTAGAGTTTTGGAAGCCATTAAACGTTTTTCATCGTTTCTTCGTTCTACAACAAATACAGCGAAATAAGGCTTATGATTCACTTTTCCAGGATTATTCAAACAGCAATCATTAATCGATAAACCGATATCATTTTTACAAGAAAAAATTTGAAATGAATAATAACTATCGTAGACGATAGTCGGTAATTATGAACTTCAGTAACCCAGTACTTAGAATATCAAGTTTAAATAATATTTCAAAACATCAAATTCGTTTCATTAACCGCCAATAGCACAGCATTTAATAATATAGCACATGTTTCTGAACATACCGGTATGTTGTCTAATTATGAAAATGTTATGCATAAACATTTCTTATGATGAAAATGTTTCGCATCGGTCATCACTTGCAAGTCCTACAGAAGTGCAAATTTTCGACCACCTTTGCACTTTGACCGGAATAGCTTACTTCATGAACCTGGAAATGATTTCCTATTGGTATTCCGGTCGTACTGTCGAGGAAAACCTCTCGGAAAAACCATCTGTGATAGGCTCTTCATTTGTTTTTTTTTTCACTCATACCACTGTTGCAATGCAAAGAATGGAATGTATACAGTTTCAGCCAATATTTTACATTTTGTCATCATCTACACCAGTAATTCTATTGTTTTGATAGGCTCAATTCCACGTTGCCAGCCAGCCCTCATGCTTGATTCACGATCCTGCACAGGCATTAAAATGTAAAGAAAATTGTGTCTTATTTCGGGACCAGCTCGAAAAGTAGCAAAGAAAAGGACCCGCTGTTTAAATTTAATTGGCCGCTTTTCTGGATGACGAACCGGCGCTACACGTATTGGGCTTTCCAAAGAAGTTGCCCCAATTTCGCTTGCTGCCGGTTTCCTTGCAATGTTCGCTCTCATCTCCTTCCATCGTGCGGCCGGATGCTCAAATTTAGTTTCCTTTTCTTGTTTCCCGCCTTGTCCGCTTTGTTTAGCCACGCAGAATCGATCCCTGAAACAAATTTAAATTTATACCCGAGGGTTTTGGGGAAAATTTCTTCCCCTTAATGGCCAATTGAATTCCATCGAATTGTCCGTCCCATTTATCATACTTTGGTGGTCGTATCGATGGAAGTAAATGGACCTGGACGGCGGGGCCATTCGGTTTGAACCGAACAAAATCAACGACGCAGAAATGGCCCCGAAGGTCCAGGACGCCGAGGCTCAGCAAACAACGGAGAGCATCTTGTTCGTATCAATTAAGACCACCGCGAAACAATGATGAATAATGTTCTATTGATGCCGCAGCTTTCGAACGAAATAAGGCATCTCTTTTCACAGTTGAATGCCTTTCTAGTGTTTCATTTAACTATGTATTAAACTTAACAAATCGTAGCATTCTACCTGAAGTGCAATGCTCTTCAGAAACTTTTCGAGAAGAATGTTGATTACATTTCTACGGGTGGTTTAATTTGACCATCATTCATACCTCCAGTGCTGACATCAAACATTCGACTACGTCACGTCAGCCGCTTAGAAAAGGTTAAAATAACCAAGCCTTTGCCTTTCCAGCTCCCTACAAAAAGGATCCCAACTAATGTCTGTTTATCATTATGCATCTTCTGCATGACGGACAACTTCTTCTTTCATCTGAACCCTCATCAGTTGACAAACGAGCAAAAAGTGTGGACCCTTCGCACCATTGAGCTTAGCGCACGGCAAATGCCCCAAAACTCACCGCGGTTCCCATTTCAGACCACGACCCATTTCCGCCATAAGTGCAGTTCATTTATTAAGCCCAACAAATTGGATTAAACCGGCCACGGCCGCACCCAAGCGTTCGGTGCACGGTTCGTTCCTAATGAAACCCTCGGACCGCTGGCAGAGAAGTGGTCCTTAATTTCAACACCTTCCAGCGTCGTCTTATGGCGTCGTGCTGCTTTGCTTCCGGCCACGGATAACGCCGTCGATAAGTTACCGCCCCGAGGGTTGGTTTGTCGACAAAAGGCCAGTCGTGTTGCTCATTAATAAACTCCTGCAACCGGCACCACCCGTTCGCATTCGTCGGGAGTCTTTTGGAAGGGCTAGAAGGGAACCATCTGAGAATATGTATTTTTCTTTTCTCGGTGACTGTTTGGCATTGATGCACGCAATCGATCCACCAAATTAACCGCGAAATCCATATCATAGGCAGCACAAGAACCAGAAAGAAACTATTTTCAGTAATCGAATTCATTTGCGGCTTATTAACTCCAAAACCTCGCATGTACTGCTCGGCGCGATTACACTTATGGATGATATTTTCATAAAATACTGCATGTATTTAATTACGGTTTCTTTTTGACAACATCGGCGCTCATCACATAATTAGCTCTGCGACGTGATTCCTGAAATTAGCTTCATGCTTCCCGCAGCTACGTGTGGTTTCTTCGGGCTTGTTTGACGAATCGAGTCTTTTTTCAACCAAATTCCCGCTGCACATGTGCGGTCTTGCCTGAAAACGCCCCAAAATCAAATCCTTTCGCCATTGCCAGCAACACGTACCTAGTCGTCGAGGGTCTCGAGTAGCTCTTCGCCGCGGATAAGTATCCATTCAACCATCCATCCATTCAAGCGTCCACTGGTTCGTCACCATCGTCCTTACAAACCTGACGCTCACCAAGAGAGCATATTAAAATCCATAAATTAACGTCGTACGGGATGCTTTCATGCTCCGTTTTCCAGCATGGATCGCGTTCTTCCTACAACAACCTGCATATGCGCTGTGTTGCACTCGAAAGCGCTGCACGGTGTTAGAACGCGGCAAGGTACCTTTTATCTTTTATTCATGCATCCATAAATACGAAATTGCACCATTAAAGAGTGACTTCTCAGAGCAAACCGAACGCGCGCCATACCAGCACTTACGATACACCGCGCGCGAGGGTGAGCTCTTGTTTTCCACCGTGCTTAATTGTGGACGGTGCTGTGGTTGGAAATTCGGTCACAACGCTCCGATCCCTCTATTTAAAAGGCGAAAGAACAACACCCGCTACACCATTGCTACGCCGTATGGGAAAGCGATTCCCCCGAGCCAAGCCCTCCAGGGTGCGTGGAATGTCCTTTTTGTGCGTTGCTGTTCCTGCTGCCATGAAAAGAGCCACTAAATCGGTGGGGAAAATTTTCAGTTATGCAATTGTTCTACCTTTTTTTCTGCTTCGTGTTACGATAGTATTGCCTTCGAATTATCACCCCTGTGCTAGGGGTGGCGTTTAAATGGCTCTATTATTCATAACCCTTGGATGTCCAAAATTAGGTAATGTTTTCTAAAGAAAAAAATTATTTGATTGAACCAAAGCATTCATTTTAATATCAGTTTACGAATAAGTACAAAAGTCACAATACTTCAACAATTTCTTAATTCCATTCATCAGAGGTTCGTTCTGCTGCACACGTAAGGGTTTACCGCACCCGACTTCTCCATTCCTATGGAATAGAAATCATTCCTCAACACTCACGATAAAAATCGAAGGACTAGAAAAAAAAAGTATATTTGCTTTAACGTCCCTCGGGAGGTTTCCCCTACGCGCTACGGAAGCCATTTGAACGGACAGACAGACTGACACAGCCGGCTAACAGGATACGCGAGTGATGGAGGGACGAAAAGGAAATAAAAAAAAAGCTAGTACGGATTCGGCACTTGTTTGACACCTTATGAAAATGAAAATGTTATGACACACGCGACACGTCGTCAACTGAAACTGAACGGGAAGCGGACACGAATTGCGCCAACGTTTGTGGCATTACCCTGAATTACCGAAAAGCCTTCTCGCATCGCGTTACCACCGAGGGTTTTCTAAGGGTGTAAGCCGCAATCCACGAAGAAAGCGGTGAATCCTGCGCCCTCCGCTGTGGGTAAGAAATTAAATTAAACCAGCCACAAACCGCATTTAGCCACCAGCAGGCCACCAGGCTTCCAAAAGCAGACCGTAGGGCACCTACAATCCAAAAGAGTTCGCGTAGTAGCGATAGAGCCTCTTTCTTCACGGCGTGGATTTTGCCCTTTGGCGCAAATTTTATCATTTTGTACCGAAACCCCGCTTCGGTCGATGATTTATTGCGAAATTAATTACCGACGACACTCGCCGTCATCGCGGCTCGGTGCTCGGCTGGCCATTGACCAAACGCGACCGGCCAATTCCATGGAAAGAAAATCAGAAAACACGACACCAGTGAGCCAACGGCGTCATAATTACCTAACGTAAATTGTTCGCCGCGGTAGATTCACCGGAAAACGCCACGATTGAGCCAAGAATTTCAAGCTCTCACCGGGCGGTGATCATTAAACAGAGGTTACGAGCCAAGCCAAACATTGGCGGGATGCGTTTCGGAGCAACGGACACATTTTTGTTTTCGTGAGCATATAGAAGTCTGCCTATTATTTATGCCAAACTAAATCCCCACTAACGCGCCGTATTATCACTAAAAAATATATTAAGAATTTTATGCCTATGCTTTGGAGATGGTGGTTTTTCAAAAGGGTGTTTTCTCATTTTCCTTAATCGAAAGATAAATGAGCAGATTTTAATTTAATCAAACCATGCCACTGTAATTTTGTGAGAATGAAGGTGCATAAATTTCATTATTCTTATTATTAAACTACTATTCCTAAATGCGCTAGAAAAACGCACGTATATACCTAAACGTTTAATGTGTTTTTCTTTTACATAATAAACCAACAATTTCTACATCACAAAACAATAAAACATACTTCAGAATTTTCAACGATTTTACTGAGACGCTACGCCTTTTTTAGTATTTTCGTCGCACTTCAATGCCCCAAATATGGAATAAATTTTTACGATTACGTTGATTATATCCGGTACAGACGACATTGTACAACGCGTTTCAATCGCCCCCCAAAAACCTGAGCATAACATATGCATCGAAATATCCTTTCACGCCTTCGCAATCTACCACTCGAAAAGACATGTATATTCCATGGGCATAGAATATATTACGCGCCCATTTTCTATCGATAATCTCTTCTCGCGAATGCAAATGTGCTATTTTGAGTAGGTTTTACGTTTTTTTTTCGTCACACCTTGGAGTACGAGCGCCAGAAATCGATTTAAATGCTAATGCTCTAATCAAAGTGATTTGACTTCCTGTCAGCACAGCAGCTGGCCGATATAGTATCAATTGTAGTATGTAGGCGCTGTTTTCGGCTCTTTTTGGGTAAGGGGAGGCGTAGCAATAACGGTTTACCCTTTACTTTACTTCTTGACAACATGGCAACTTCCATGTAACTTGAAATTAGATTTCTTATCGTCGTCACAAACGTCGTAGGAACCGGCCGAAATGCAAACCGCCTCCCATTGGTGTTGTTTTTATAGCACTAATATGATGTTTATGAAAATCAAACCATCAACTACGAGTTGAACGAAATGGAGCCACGAAGATTTTCCATCTCAGCAAGCCATCCAAAGTGGCTCTTTCAATTTTTACCGAAGTCTTTGTTGGGGGTCACCTCGATACCATCGGCTAATCAGCTCGCGACCATACCAAACAATTTAATAATGTGCTGAAGGTAATAAATATCAATGGGCGCGCCATTGCACCGAAATCCCTGAAGCCCGATGGGAGCGATTCTTTATCGCCACTCAGCTGATCCCAGCCAGGCCCGCCAGCCGTTAAGGGAATCAGCATTCATCGTTTTACAGCGTCGTAAAATTGTACTCTCGAGACAGTTTGATGTAAATAATACAACGCAAAACAAACGCCCGGTCCATGCAACGGCAGAGTGTGCTATAACTTCCGTTCTCCCCCCGCCCCGCCCCACTGCCTTAAACAGTTGGCCATTCTACAAGCTTCCGCAAGGGCCGTGGGACCGAGCATAACTGTAAAAACCCAAGGCCTCGTCGTTGCGAATTGGATGATAGTTTATGGGCGCAACATCTATTTCCGGTGCGCTTTGGGATGTGTGTTGGCTCGCATCCTAGTCCCCGCGGTTGCAATCCTCTTCTGCTCAACGCTAATGGTCGATGGCGCTCCAGTTTCCTCTCGAACATTGGACCATCTCGCCGCTTACGAGTGGCCTTTCGAAAAACACCCGCCAGGGAAAAAGGAAAAACCAAACAGGAGCGGTGTGCTGGCAAGTGCAGCATGTCGAGTCGCCTCGATGACGGCGACGCTTTGACACTTCGCCAGTGACGTAATACGCAGGCGCCACCGTTAAACCCCAAGCGAAGCAACCTCTGAAGCACGGTTCCGGCAGATGCATGGTTTGGCGCGTGTCTTCCGGTGTTTTCGCTTGAGCAAGCTCATCTCGAAGCCGCTAGGAAAATAAATTTGCACTTATGCTTCGCTTGCCAATTAGCATCATTTGCATTGTTCATGTTGAGCTGCCCGTGAATCTGGGGCAACGATAATGAACCTTATCTAACGTTCGTTCGCTATCGATCTTTCATTACAGATTAACAAAACTCTCAACATGGGCTGAAGCGAAGCAACTCTCAACGATGCAGGTGAGTGGACGATATTCTTACGTGCAAACTGTGAGCTATCGCTCGATAAGGCATTCCATTGATCGAGCTTGGACATTTCGCATACTTCCCAACAGCGGTCAAGGCGTAAGGGCGACTTCAGAAAGCTTTGCTAGGCACTCTTATGTCTCTCTCTCTCTCTCTCTCTCTCTTTCTCTCTCTTTCTCCGTCTTTATTTCTCTCCCGCGTGCTCGCTATATCCGGTGTGGTAACCATCGCAACGAGTCCACCGGGCACTGCTAACCACACCGAGGACGGCAATTGCTTTCTCTTGCATAACTTACGGAGCTGGCGCATGTTCGTTATCACTCCTGGGCAGAGCAGAATCGCGCTCGTTGAGATAGGATGAGCGAGAGCATCCTGTGCTTCCTGCTTCAATGCAGCTCCAACATTCCGTCGATGATGCGCTGCCGTGCAAGCCTTATTCCGTATCCCCGTCGGTGTTACTCTCAGGCTTTTCGCTCTCCCACAGTGGCAGTGTTTTCAAAACGGCCTGCTCGTTCCACCACACGTCAACCAGCCTCGGTTTGTCTCTCTCGTTTGGGCCCGTCAATTTTCCACGTCGCTCCCTCGTTCACAAATACACAGCAACCCGAGATGGCCTCGCTCAGTTTGCGTTTGATCTCTGGTGAAAAGTGAACGGCATACCGGAAAATTTTACATCTTTCGCAACAATTTTCTACTGTTTTCTGCGTTTTCCAACGACGTTTTGTGGGTAAGACAGCCGCCATTGACCGTATTTGCTCCGAGTGCAGGTCTTAGTGGTCGCAATCTAGTTCCGTTTTCATCTAGAACTGCAATAAAAACAGTGCAGCGTCGAGACACCAGTTCTCGTTGCGCTGGAAAACATTCCTAAACACAACATAGCCTCGACGTTCTAGCTCCGTGCCTCAACTCCCGTGAGGAGCGATTTTCCCGTTTCTCTGTCTCGCTCCAGTAGCCAGGCTTCAGTTATTGCCAATTCGCTTGTTGTTGTTGGCTTCCTTGAGCATTGAACCTAACGAGGTGGAATTTGAGGTTATGTTGTGAGTTATGGGCTGGTGTGTCTAATACCGATGCACAATGTCCTTCTACTCTGGCGAATGAACGAACGAACGAGCGAAAGCTATCCAACGACGACGAAGTGATTGAGTGGTGTAGCTGTCCAGCGCAAAACAAACTGTGCCGCCGTTTCGAGACTGTCAACCTTGCGACATCGAAACCGGTCTGCGTGAGCCGGATCTTTCCTTGATAAAGGTAGGACCAATTCATAAAATTAGCCATGCCGCACCGTTTCGTCGCTCCACGACGCTGATTTTAAATTACCGCTGTCAGCATGCGTTATCGTCTTCCTGCTTTAAATTTGCCAATTTATCGATCTACACTTTAAGCCACCATAGAATTGTGGCTCAGTCCAAGAAATGCTTCCGATGTACCTATGTTGAGAGGAAACGTAACGTGAGACTACCTGCAAATACCGAAAACCATAACAAACTTTCTTTCCCCTGAGTTCTTGTGTCGCTTTTCGAGTATATGTCTAAGAACGTGTCAGTTTGCGATGGTTCCGGCCTTAAAACTCCCCTTCGTTATCGGTTTACCATCGGATAACTTTCTCATTTGCGACTTCCGGTGAATGGGTTATCGTCTTGCTCACTAATTCGTTGGTTTGGGTTTGTTTATTTCATCCCACGCTTGAATGCTCGTATCCACAACTTTGTTCAAACACGCTCATGCAATCGTTGTAAAAAAGTTTAATTGGTAGAATTTTTATAATGTTAACAAATCATGGTTGATAATTTTACCAAAATTAATTTTTAGCACTAACATATTACAATGTTTTGCATATAAGTGCAAATAATCTATCTGATGATTTCTTTTTCTTCTAAAACTGTAACCGTGAAAAATGTTTACTAATAGATAATGTTAGAAAGTAACTTATAAGGCATAATTTTAATGCAGAATGGTACGCAATGAGGTCATTTTGTCCTTATTTATCCTTTGCTTATCGCTCGCTTCCTAACGAAATTTACATACACAGTTGTTACTTCTAATGGTATTGGTATGATAATAGGTCACATAATCATAATTAGGACATTTGTACCACATCACCAAGCGGTTTTTAACATTTGTCTCTTAATAAATATACATTTATGATAATTGTCATAATATATTTTCCATCTACAAAAGAGAGAGCATTTTCATCTACCAAAAGAGTGCTCAATTGACCAGTGCTCGTACGTTTAAAAACTGTGATTTCAAGTGTTAGATATTTTTACTCAAGATACGCAAATCTCATGAGACCAATTTTCTTAGAGTGTGCCGCTGCTTCGTTTCCTGTCATAGCAAGAAACCAGAAGGCTTTTGTTGTCTTCAAATATAGAAATACAAGAAGATATAAAAAACATCTCATTCGAGCAGAGCCTTTCCGCCTCCCTAATGAACATCCGTTATCATTATCGTTAATTTGCTCAGTGCAGAATAAAGTGAAACTAGGATTACTACACATCGCCTGTTTGCTTGGGTCGCTTCGTTAATTAGCCAATCACACGAGATGCTGCACGGGAGTGATTACTGTGTATTTTATCGCATTCCTACAAACGCTCCTCCGAGAAGCGTACTGCAAATTATACTCCTATGGTATGCTATTTGGTAACGTACTTCTCAAGCATGCTCGATAATTATTTCCAAAGATATCGAATTTATGTAACATCGTAGTAGTGAGGTGAAAAAAGCATATTTCAACACAGCCTAGTCAACGAAGTTACACAAGAAAGTCCCGTCGTCGAATTAGTGACTACGAATGCTAATCCTACAGATTTTCGCTCTGTTCTGTTCTCTCGTTCAGGTCAACTTTACTCTTGTTAATCTACTACTATATGTACGCGATGTTCGCGATAGTTAGCGTCAACCCAAGAAAGAGGGATCTTCTTTTTAGTTCGAAAGGATTTTTGTTTGTTCTACATATGGCTGATTGAACATAGCTCTAGCATGATTTCCAAAATCAAGTCTTCAAATAGCGCTATTCACTAGGAGTAGCTCTTGAATAATAAAGAGCTCAGAAACAAGCTACATCGCTCGATATGTTAGAACTCTCGCTAGAATTCCACTGGATCCAGACGATGAATCAGGTAGATTGATAGCAAAAGATTATCAAACATTCGCAAGGTTCGTAAAAACAAACTAAAACGATAAACAACCTTTATATGGTTGAGCCCCGATCGGTCTTAGCAACATGCTGCGCTCTGTCGTCTTTCCACTAACGAAACCAGTCATCTTGTTTGGAAGGTAATCCACAACTTTCTCCGTCTTCTGTTTTTGCTTTCGCATTCTGATGGGTGTTTTTGTACCCTATTTTCGCTACGGCCGGCAAGTCTGGCTTCGTGTTTAACACGAAATTATCGTGGCATGCGAAATAGCTTTCACCAGTGCCTGCAAGATTCATGAACCAGTGGATGCGAGATTTTGCACCCACCAACGCAACTTCAACTTCGGCCGTTAGAGAAGGAAACGAACATCGTGGATTGTTTGTCTTTGGTCATTCTTTTTCTGCCTTAACCTGTAGCTTCCGATGGAGAGCAAATCACGTTGGAAAATTTACGAGCAGATTTTCAAATCGAGCTAATTGATCCCTCGGGGTCTCGCAGGATACAAGCAAAACTTACAGAATTTCATAAAATTTCGCTTATTTCTTGGGACAGCAACCAAAAATGACGTACCACGACCTCCTGCAAAACTTTCCAAAATGTTGCATGACCTAGCATAGCTTTATTAGCTATTTCAAGTTCATTCATTTCGGTTTCGTTTTATTCGGTGTAATAAAAATAAATGCTGTTAGAAATTTATTTTCGGTATTATTTTGTTGTTTCCTTAAGCAAAGATCTTATCTTATGTTTATCTCCTTTCGTTCATTGCTCTACCTGAACAAGTTAGGTAAATAATATTAAATTAAATGAACTAAATTATATTAAATCAATTAAAATAACTTCAATCGTTGTAATAAATGATATATTGATTGAATACAACCTGATCTCTACAAAACTAAAAACTATACTACAAAACTAGCAGATCTCAAAGGTAGTAGTAATTTTGGAGCGCTATTATGCTAACAACAACTTATGTTATCAACTGTCGTGATATTTTAATTCTAGTTTTTTATTCGTATTCGTATTTAACAATTAAAATTGAAGTATAAAAATCGATTCAAACCTGCCAACATCACATGAATTCAAATGCACTTTAAACATTTTTCAAAAACTATTTTAACGAATGAAGGAGCATAAGCCTGGCTCAATTTTCATTGATCTCCTCATCAATTAAAATAATATAAATAAAATAATTTAACCCCCACCGTCACGAAGGTAAACAAAGACGGTTAAAATTCTTTACAAAGAGAGCTTAATTAAATTGGCAACAATAGTGACCGTCGAGTGCATATTGCATCCATTCTGCTGGCTGGAATTTGAACACATTATTTTGATACGTAGTCGTGGTTTTATGTTGTCAGTTCCAAAGCTCCCTACTAGCTGCTCGTTGTAAAGTACTATTAATTTCATGCGACTTCATGTTGGCTTTATACGTTTTTATCGATACGCTTGCACATTGCACTCTAGTTTCCTTTTAATGGAAACGAATCCTCATGTACCGTCCCGAAAGTGGGACGAGAACCATGTTCCAAAATGTACCTATCCATGCATAAATGATGTATTCTGCATTCATCTCTCATGAATTGTTTTGCTATCCCTTCTGTGATGAGTTTGTTTGTTTTTGTGCGACCAAACATGTACAACTTCGACAAAATATTGCAATCCAGTCCTGCCAGTCCATTGCCGATGCTAGGCGAACTCCAGAGGTGGCGAGAAGGGTCATCCGCATCCATGAGATGAGTTTGGGTTTCATCTACCAATCAACCAAACGAGACTGCCAAAGGCACCGTCACCTGACAATGTTAACCTGGGCACAAGCTCTTCCTACGGGTTAAGTAAGCGCACCCAAAAATAGGATTCAATTTCATCAGGGGCTGTCAATATGTCCAAAGCTTCCGAAGCTTTGGATTTATCTAGCGTTGCTCAAATTCCACTTGGTAATCCAGCACTCCATCGACTAGAGATTGGATTTTCGTTCGGGTGCGCCTGCCACAATGTCGTGGATCCTCCAACAAAACGATTTTTTCTTCGAATACGGCTCATTCCCACCAACATGCGAGAATGCGGCCAACTTGTGGGGAGAAGGACGCGAAGGAATCAAAGATCTAAACAAGCATCCAAGCGCGTTCGTTCGCGTGAAAACGATGCCCGTTGGGTGCGAATGTCGCAAAAGAAAAGACACTCACATCAGAGTGGGCTGCCGTAAAAAGGATTCACATGTGCTTCAACCCCCGTCATCCGTGGATGAAGATGGAGTGGTTTCTATGTTTTGAGATGATAAAATACATAAAGTGAACCAGTTAGCTTGAGCTTCATGCAAATGGCTACGACGAAAACGAAACACACACCACGACAACGCTCACTGTACTCGTTGCCCTTTCTAACCGTTGTAGAATAGTAATGAATAAATGAATGCTTGAAGGGCAATCTTTCGGTAATCCGGTTTGAATTGTACCGTCCTCCTGGGATCGGTTAACTCTCACTGCTGTCTCGGCGGATAGTTTAACCGTTGGACACGTCATCAGTCAGAAGCTCGGTGTTGTTGCCGTTCGTCCTTCATATTACCGTAATCCTCGAACGCCAATGTTTGGTGAGACAACGTGCCTCATACACCCTATACGTTGTCGCACCTTGTCACACTTGCAAACAATGGACCCAAGTGCAACTAAATTTATCCATCCTTCCATCTGTTCGCGAAATCCCACCGCCGGGAGGCTACTGACAACAACCTTGGTCTGACGAGTGGCGCTTCAAGCAATGCTGTGGACGCTTTCTAAGCGTCCACAGCACGGAGTCTTGAAGGCACAAATTGATTTGAAAGACATCGCCATAGCACGCATGTTGCGGCGGTAGACAAAACCATCTATAGCAACCCGGTGTACTTGAAGCTCTCCGATGAATTCTTCATAACCATTATGTGCTTCTGGAGTACCATGCAAGTACGAGCTAAACTGTACAGCTTTAAAGTGTGCTTACGGCTCAAGTAATTGTTATTTATTTGCTATTCTATGCTCCGTAAATTGACGCCCTGGTGACGTACCCCTTTAAAATCCGCAAAGCAAGAAGGAAAGATTAATGGAGTTTCTGCTCCCATCTTGCCGGAGGCAAGCTTGGACACATGCTCCACAACGTATCAACCTGGGATGCTTCATAAACAGGCTTTTCAACTCCCAGAGGCATTGAGCGCGTCAAAATTTTGCTGTATAATGCGAAGGACATTTTTTATCCACATTTTTCAAACTCTGCACAAAGGCGCATATTTTTACTTTGCCATAAATCAACCATTCTGGAAAATATGTTACGTAAGCTTCTGGAAATGGTTCGCAATGTTCGTTTTAGCTTGAATATCAGCTGCAGGCAATTCAATTTATCACTATCGATTTCAACTGCGACACACGTATAAAATGACCTTCTCTTATCGTATTTCAGAAGAGAGCTATGTGAAAATTGTTCAAATTAGCTAAAAAATATAAAAAATGGGAAATCCCTTGTTCATAAAAATTCCATATAAGACTTTATTTTTTCCTTTGTTATTTGTTGTATTTTTACAATACAAAGTTAATGATTTTTACTTAAAAGAAAAAAAAGCAATTATATACGATGTGCAATTTTATTCCTTACTGAACATCGCAAACCCTATCTAACAATATATAGATAATCCTGTATGATTTTGATTGTATAAGTATAAAACTAAGAATAGTACGTATTTTCAGTACTGAACACTAAGTTGCTAAAATGTATTAAAAATTTTCTCATTTTGCACCATTTAGCATTTAACATATACTTGTAAATTTTCATTAGCGTAACATCTTTTACAACTCTTATATTGATATTTTTCTAGTATTCTAATAGTATTGACTACCAGTATTCAAAAGATTCCTTAGTTCTAAATATGTTCACTTTTCGCGTTATTTCACATTTAACTAATAGTCGTTAGAATATTAGTATTTTTCTCAATGAAATTTCTCGGGCAATTTATAAGTTCAAAAGTGGTTTGATATTCATCCCTTTGAAGTTTCTGCTAATTATTTTTCACTGTTATGTGGAGTACATCTTTAGTTTCAATTCATCGATCATTCAACTATTTTCGGCATCTTTTAGACGGGCCATGATTGACAAAGGTATTTCATATTTCTTTATTGCTCTTCGAAAGTTTTATCGAAAAAATTCTTTTGTATTGATTTTAAAAGAAACATCATCCACCATACAATCTCAGGATAGCGCTTTAAAAATACAAAGCATCCTGAAACGACAATTTTCGAAGGTACGTTTCGTCATCTAATTAAATAACAACCAGGATACGCACACAACCACCCATCGCATTTTGAACCTCTACCAGCTTAACCTTAATTGAATAAGTTCCTTACTTTGAATGGCCTCGAATTCTCACAGGAGAGGTATGGCACCTTCGGCATCTGACTGTTTTATTGTGCAGTTTCAGCAAATACGCCAACGTTATATCAATTATCATCTTTCTTTTGACCGGAAATCCTGGCGCGCCCAGTAGCACCTAGTAAATGGTCTACTATTCGTTAGGATACGTATTGAATTCCGGTCACTTTCCAAACCAAGCAAAAATGCGAATGAATATATCACACCTTGGCACTTCCATCGCTTGACCAAACTATCAGCTGATGGCAAAATTACTTCTAAATCCGCTGAAAATAGCGCTACAGTTGTAATAAATTCCATTTCCCTAAAGCTTTGATATTTTCTACTAGAATTACTCTCACTTTATCATTCGTTCTTATTCTATATTTCTCTCTTTCCCAATCTTTTTCCTCTACCTTACTCATCACTTCCACAAAAGTATCACAATGAAACTTCTTTCCTATACAAATTCCTACGCCTCCTGCATGCTGGATTGTGTATCATGGGTGCAAAAGGAATACAGTTATAGTATACACCACGCAGTGACACATGATGATTGATTGCTTAAAACATTGGCCAAACGCCAGACGGTGATATAATATGTCAGTGCTGCCTTGTTGTTTGCCGGAGGGTGCTACGCTTATACTAATCTATCACAAGTTGAATAGAAAACATAAGTTGCGTAAGTAAACTTTTACGCCCGTGTATTCTTTAACGAGACCAGTTGATTGAGATAAATGTTGTTCAAGTTGGTTCTTCCCGTCAAGTTGAAAAACAAAACATGGTTATCATTGTTTTTGTTCTTGATTATTATATATTAATTGATATTATATTGATTATTGGTATTGACAAACGATGCGTTTGTAAATATATCTATAAATGGGTTTCAAACATCTATAAAGAATGTTAAAAAAGTGAACAACAAGAAAATCAGTATGTAACTTATAATGTGGTATTATAGTGGTATTATAACTTTTGCTCATCAAAAGGTTCATATGACCTTTTTGTAACGCTACAATATATGTTTAAAAAACTCACCAAACACAACACAATTCAAACACAGGGGTTGAACAATGATATGGTCGTCAGGGATAAACGTGGTTCCGCATAAGGTAAGGCGCTATCCATCGCAACTAAGCTTCCATTCACAGATGAAAACCTATTTGTATTGCATTAAATATTTAAACAAAATTTACCCTTTTCACTCAAAGGCACAACACACACGGAAAAAATCAAAATCTGCAACATGAAAAATTTCATGTAAACTTGAACAAGCGCTCTACTGAAGCACGGACGGACATAATTTTCCTCAGTTGGAACATTTTTGCAAAGTGGGATTATCTACTTTCTAAAATTTGAGAAGCCAACAACAACATTTTTCTTTGTGGTATTCATGTCATTCATCTATTTTGTTCCCCTATTTTGGGAAATATTTCAACCAAGCGTTGAATAATAGCTATACATCACCAATCATCGAATGATTTATATCATATTCATAATATATCAATTTCCAAAAGAAAACAAATCAAGATACCTAAAACATTAAATAAAATAAATGAAAATCCACAGTCTTATTAACCTATAAAAGCTTTCGAGGAACAAAATCTAATTTTGATCGGAAGTGTTCTGAATCAAAAATAAATAAACAATTATCAACGAATCCGATACACCCAAAAAACACTCGCCAAAATTTTCATTTGCAACACGGCATATATCACATTATTATCACCTAAACATACGCACTGCCTGAGCCTATCCACTCACACCATTTTACGCATGTTTCTTCGTTTATTGAGGAAGCATGAAACATGAAAAATAAATATCACTCTGTGCCGGTCACAACGTATCTACGTTTCAACTTCTGTACGCCTAAGCAAGAAAGAGAAAAAATAATTAATCGAATAACAACAGCTTTCACGTGGTACGCACAACTTTTGATGTTGAAACCTGCCCAGAGCAATAATTCATAGGAATCGAACTGTGCATAGCGTTGGGAAAATTTGTGAAGGCAGCTCCGCAAATAAAACAGAAATATTAATTCACGCATTTTTAGGTTGGTCAAATTACTCGATCTCGAATTTCTTAGATTGAATTTGGTAAACAACATGTTATGTTATATTATGGAAAACTATTTTTTATAAAACTTTTTTTTATCAAAATACGATATGACCATAAATAAATAAAATATTAATAAATTATACTATTTTTTTTATTTTTATACAAACATTTAAGGGGTTTGAACAACCGTTAAAAATATAAAAGCAAACTTTTCAAGAAAGGAGACTCGATGGTGTCCCAATGTTATGGTTTTGACAATCAATTATTTCAATAAATCTTAGGTACATTGAATTGAAATATACTATATAATATATTATCTTTTATAAATAGCCAATATTCCTGTTCATTAATGAGCATTAAATTTCAAAGAAGCATTGTCATAATTACATACAACTGCTATTTTTGCTACATTTCATAAACGTATCATAATCCAAAATATTACATATTATTGGATAAGGACTACATGAAAATAGGTACTGTTGGCAATGTTTTTTATATCTACTTTTCGATTATCTACTTATTTTCGAGGCTGAAGTATTGGGCTACGCCATTTTCATAACAATAAGTTAATAAGCATAATATCATCACGAAAACGTTTGCTATTTTGTGCCAACCTAGTGCCACTATCTCACCTTCTCTGTTTTAATTTCGTTTCAATGTACGATGAATTCATCCCTAGGCTATCACTGCCTACCTGCTTATGATTAGAAGATTTGATTGTATGAATTATCGACAATATGGTGTGTTTCAGTCGAGTATTCGTTATCTGTACGTCTTTTCAGTAAAATTACTTCTCGTTGGACTTTGATTACGTTCCAATTTCACATTTAGAAAGGGATTAATAAAGAGATGTCATCATTTTCCCAGAGAAATAATGCTCTTAGAAGGAAAATGCGTTATTCAAAATAAATTGAGAAAATGCTGTGCATCATCCACAACCTCTGTGGTGTGATGAATAATTTACTTATTCAGCAGTTTCTTTTTTCTATGTGGTTTGAATATATTTATTATGTTTTTTTCCTGTTTGCTGGTATCATATTCACAACCATGTGCGTATTAAAAAATTAAAAGTCTCAGGATTAATATTATTGCTCCACCTACTTTTATCATTATTTTCCAGGATCGATCGATGGCAAAACTTTTCTTTTATTTTCAATACGTTAAGGATCCAAGAACTAATTGCTGTTATCGATGATGTTAGATTAAAACAAAATACTCACAAAGATTAGGTCGTTAGCCTCACAAAATTCAGCCTGCCCATTCATCGTACTACTCATTTCATTCGACGACTGTGAAAGTAACACAGATTTATCATGATCGATTGTATCAGCCTGCTGGCGTCGTGCCACATCCTGGAAGCATTTGAGACAACATCGATCGTTAACTTCGCTTCTCCACCACATTGAAGAACAGCTCGTTTCATGAATATTTCAATCATAGTCAACCTTCCAACAGTAGCGGCTTGTGATGGTTGTGCTCCATGGACCTTCTACGTGGTTTGACGCTATTCCGACGTTAGGTATCAACTCTCGATAGTAACCTTTTTCGGCTTGATTTCTCACATCGCATACGTGAAACGTAATCAGCTGGAAAGATAATCGCATTCTATCCTGAAGATGTCCTCGTATTCGCACCAGTGGAATAGAGTGGGCTAAAAGAAGGCTCGTTGAATTTGCTTCTCTTTCCGTATCACCATTGTTGTGAAATAAAAATAACCAAAAATTTTGCTTTCTATGGACACACGAGTGGTTTGAAAATCAAAAATAATGTAGCATCTTGCAAACAATAAAACCAATAAATCGCAACCGTGACACTGTTGGAAAGCTTTCACCCGAATTCACCCAAACGTTGACCCATTTTAAGTTCGATAAAGCATTGACTATATCCCTTTATACTATGTCGGAGACGAAATAGTAAATTTTGAATGATTCACCAATCGATACTACCTCTCGAGCAAAACAGTATAGATAGATTATTCTGTTAGATTCTGTGTGATAGACATGATGGAGATCTTAATCAAATTAAAGGAACTATCTAATCACGTTGACCGGTTCTGCATTCTACATGAATACACGGCACAACAGTTGACATTTGTTACTAATTAGCGTATTAAGACCCATTATCTTCTATCGCTCCACATACTTAACATGCTTGCTTTATTTTCCTTATGAATGCACATAGTAAAATATTTCTTGAAAAATAAACTTCTCTTTCTAACTCTTTCCGAACATCAATTCAAACCAACCTGTATGTGCTTATACGACTGTATTTTCATATTCGGTAAACTAAAACTAAAATATTTGCTCAAAAACTACTAATAGTTTAGATCAAATTTGGTACATACTATACGTCGTCGCCTAAGCCCCCAAAAATGCACAGGAATCCCAGTGTGGCTAACACTTTACTCATATGGTTATTCTTAATCTTTACACATTGTGATAAAGCTCTTAAATAACTCTTTTGCTCAAAAATAAATCGAAAATATTCAGGTTTAAGAGTATTTTAGAGCCAATTAAAATTTGTAAATGTACCTTTTTCTAGACCATAAACTGATATTTTAATTTAATAAACATCAAGTACAAGCTATTCTCATTAGTACAAAACGCCGTCTTGTACGTGTCTTTCGACATTTATTTTGTGAAATAAGTCCCGTGCATGCCTTAATTGCGACTATTTGTAAATCGACAAGCGCAAAGCATCGTTTGAGCGAAACTTAACTATTAACGGATACAATCAAAATACCAACAAACACGTCGCACTCCGTGGCTCTACGCATGATTCTAAGCTCGAGTCATTCGTATTTCAGACAACTTTTCGTTTTGATGCTGGCGTGACCAGAATGTAGTAATTTTCTAGTTTAATCCTCATCGTCAGAAGCAATACGTGCTGGGTTCTAGACTCTGACTCATTCGCTACCATGTGATAAGAGCGTCTAAGCTAGAGAAAGAAACACACAGAGATGCAACCCGTTAACAGGCTTTCAAAAATGAAAATGGTGTCGCTTAATTTATGAATTCGCCCTTCGGATTTTGAGATCGCACAAGCGTTTTAATTATGCCTGTTCTTTAAAATTTCATTCTTCTGTTGTGGCAATACCGTTATCGATGACGAGCTACGTACAAACTGCGACAAGGCACCTTTTTCCTGTTTGAAATAACCTTTTAGAGCCGGCATGATGGCGATGCCACCATTTTGACGATTGCAAAGGAAATCATCCATTTCACTATAACGCTACTAATGTGTCATTATTGTGCACGCAAAACGTGACCGGTAAATCATTGAGAGTTTTTCATGCAGAAAAATCATATTGTCACCGGCGTCTGTTCTCTGTCCTATAACTTGTATTTTAGATAACACATATTTCGAAAAACTTGAAATTTGTCTTTACTGTGGCTGTATAGTTGATAAATTTTGACTCAATACAACATGCTTCGCTTTTTTAGATGAGTGGACGGTCTAGTAGGAAATTGTTCAGATACCTCTTGTTATAAAAAGAAACTATGCTTTATACTATACCTTGCTCAATATTCAAATGAAATTGCAGTATGGAAGAGTGAAAGATCTAAGGAAAGATAACTCGTATCGCATAATCGATATCCTTACCGTCCATCGTACTTATGCTCGTTCGGTTCTGTCGCCTGTGGAGCTGAAAGTTTTCATGCACAATATTCTGAATAACTCATTTTTCCATACGAAAACTACCCTCACTGCAATATTCCGTTGGTATGAGTTAATACTCAATGCACCATTTTTATACACATCTAAAAGACCGATGCGTAAGAAAAATGTTGAATTAAATTCCGTATGATTTCGTCGCTCACCAGCCACACCAAACGCGATTCCGATTCGATTCCGCGTTCCATCAGGATTCCTTACTCTTCCGTTTGTCCTAGTTTGAGCTTCCGTTGAGGTTCATACCGTTGCGTACATCAACGTACCTGAACGCCCTACGATAACTTTTCCCGCAGCTGTCAGTTTCAGTCTAGCCTTAACGTGATGCATTGAAAGGTACACGTTACTTCGACTCATGATATCGCCAAGCTACCTCTACTGCACACGTCATGATTTCGCATCATTGAGCGATAAGGCTAAGAAAACATCGATCGAAAATACGAAGATGTTTTTCCGACTAAGCAAATTTGGATGCTAAGCAGCTTTTCATACGAAGAAGCAGCATCATGCACACATATATCATGGCATGTAATAACTTAGAAATAGCAAGTATGCAGACATGATTGTTTTCTTTTGTAAAATAATTTTTATAAACGAGTTTATACATATTTCATAATCATAATTGACTGAGCTATATCTATGTAAATGAGTTGCGATTTGTATTAGGCACATTGCATTACAAAGAACGATGATCATAGGGGCTAATCGAACATTACCCTGTTAAGGTAACTCTACGCAAGTAAAGTTACACTTTATTTACGACAATATATGTATAGTATGATATGACTGTACATGACTACATGAAAGTATAGTAAAGTTGAACTATATTGACGAAAATACATAAATGAAACATTTCAAATCAATAGCATATTTTTGATTATGTTTTTCGGCATAATGACCATTTACTCAAAAAATACTACTGACTTGATGTCAATAACAAGTGCACTCTGAATTATTCCAAATAATGTGTAAGCTGGGTAATATCTACGACAAAATTTTGAAGCATTATGTCAATTCACGAAAAATATTTATTATTTTTTGTCATACCCTTTACTTTTTCTCTAACATGTTATTTCGGTTTAAAAATCTTTATTTGGATACAAAGTAGTAAACAATGAACTAAACGATTGCTTATCATCAAGACAAGACATATTAATGATTTCATCCATAAACTCAATATTAAACGACGAAGTTTACAAAGTTCATTTTACAAAAATTATAAAGGCTTTCTCAGTCTTTGCATCGGTTGGAGCTAATGATATTTTAGGAATCAGTAAACAATACTTGAAAAGTTTTTTATAATTTGATAACGTGTATACCTTAAGTCGCTGCTGGTTTCAGGAGAGTAGAATTCGGTTTAACTTTGACTCGATGAACTAATTTTCCACACTTAGTATTTTATTGGTTCTGCTATAGAATTTGCAAACCTTATTTTGACTCGTTAATATGTTAATGGGTTTCACGGTCACGGACGCGTAACGTTGTGAATAAATTTACACAGCTCAATCGAGTTTTTGTGTTACAGAGTGTCTATCAATTTAACAGCTCAGTCTAAGTGTTTCGCCTGTCTCCGTATAAGTGTATTTCGCCACAAAAAATGAAATACCGGGCCACAATAAAGGCCAAAGGAACTCGCAATTGATCAACCGATGGAAAACAATATCATCTCTTTTCTGGTTCTCCCAATATGCGTTACGCATTCGCAAAAGACGGAAAAGCTCGATAGAACAAAGAAATACAATCGATTCTGGATCCATGTAACCGTTGCGCTTATGGCCTTATTGGCAAACATTCGTCTGTGCTAAATAAACGTTTGGCAAACACTTTTTTCGTACAGTAATGAAATGGCTATGAAAGTATGCCAGCAAAAAAAGGCATGAATACATTGGCAATGGTTTAGGCCACCGTACTGTAACGAACGATAGAATTGGCCACCGAGTAATCATTCGATTCGTGGATTCAGTGTACCAAAATGATGGAGGTAAATAAAAAAAATATTCCTCAGCCTCACCAGGCTCAGGCATTCTCTGGAAATGACTAGAATTTCAATAAGATGAAGTAATTTCCGCTTCCTATAAGTATTGAGCAATCTGACATTACTGCACATCTGTATTGTGGGAATATCAGCAAAATGACGCATTGAGCAATTATTGAAGAAAAACGTTTCAGCCTCAAAGAACTGATAAGAGTTTTTGTAATAAGTTGATTTTGTCAACCACAATTATGTAGGCATTGAACTAAAACTTTCATTGTATTTTTCTCCATACCATAGTTTACTATACTGTATTCACAATACTCTAATATATATTATAATCAGCAATAATAATAAAGTCAATACCCTGTGAAATAGCTAATATTTTTCCCAATGCTTCGAACGATGTCTCGTTATACAGGCTCCGAGTAATTTTATCGCACAATACTTCAGATGGGGTAGAAACAATACTGCAAACGTTCTTGCGGTGAAGTGCAAACCCCAAAAACAAACCGTGCAACCTTCGTTCAAGTATAGAAACAATTTTCCATCGAGCTTGAACACCTTTTGTCACATGTGAGAGAAATAGCGCCTCAACGCTCTGTAATATTTCGAACTCTATCATCAGAACTAAACTTTGCATTTCTCAAATTGGATAAATATATCTTAGGGAGAAGTTTATTCTTTGAAGCACTTAACTGTAAAAAATAAACAAACCATACTACATTACGACTCGCTACAATTGCATCTCTTCTCGGAAATCCTTACTCTCTTCCCTCTTGTTTACTAACGATTCGCTGTGTTTAGACGATCATACAAAAAGTTTTCTTTGATGTAGCTCCTCAAAACCTATTCAACCGAAAACCGCTAATGATCAACAATTTCGTTTACCTGAAATCGCTACATTTGATTACAGCAGAACATTTGAAAGACAATTTTTTTTGTTATCAGCTACCTTGAACCACATTCTTGAAATCATTGGTTCTAGCCAGAAATCTGATTGGTTGTAACAAAAACATTGGATTTATTGATTACATATCATATTCTACTTCCTTGTTTTCACAGATTTGGTGTACAATGTTGAAATATTTTGCTTTGAAAAGTTTTAGACATAAAATTGAAAAGTGCTATATAACGGCATGCAAGCGAACGTTCTTTGTCATGCAAATCCCTCCACATCCTAGCATCTCAAGCCGACAAAGTTGGGTAATTAATACTTCAGTATACTGCCTCCAACGCAAAACCAACGATTGGATGTGGTTTTTGCCCTGGGAAAGGTTTTTCTCCGTAATCACGACATTAAGCATTCAAAATAACGCCTGACGCATCGCTGTCACTGTTCTCATAGTCACCAGGCGCCTACATGATAATGAATATTCCCCACAGCTGGTGCTCTTTCACGATTGCCTGCGCTCAGCAAGCTCCATCTTCTATTTTTCGACACGACGTTAAGTGGATTTGTAAGATCCTTGAGCCTCCTTCACTCATCCAACCACTCATGTACAGCTGCCATCAACTGACTCCAAATGTGATACCCAATCATTATCGTGCTTTCTGGTGGTAAAAAAGTAAGGTGTGAAGTTAAGCCCCTTATGTTGCATCAAGCTTTTTTTTCAATTTTCTAATGAAACTTCAAGAAAAGTTCTTCTTGATAAGTAGCATGGATACGTGCAGTAGGCGTGATGCGTGGTTGAAGCATACTTTTATAAAAAATGTAGAAAAAATATGGATTCTGAAAACTTGTGTATGTTTCTGTTCAACAAATGAGATACAACTTTTTACATCATTATAAGATTCTTATACTAAAATTTTGTTGCATCCAGTATGATAGTATAATATTTTCTACAAATTTTTTAACCCATGCATGCAATATATTTGAAATTCAAATCATTTCCCTAAAAAAATACACCTTAAACATATATTCAATTTGAACGCTTGCCCTACAAAGTGATGACGTGAAAAAGTGACAAGTTATTATATACCTTACATTGATTAATTTTTCGAGGTACAACAATGTATATTTTATATTTACCATGTATCAACGTATCATAATACGAATAATTTTCATACAAAAATTGTTCATCTACCAATTCCTCTACGAATGATTTTGGCATCATTTTCAGCTCATGCTTTTAGCTCATAGCACCGATTAAACGACCCATCTACTGACGGTAGCTTCAGTTCATTTTGTTCATTATCAACTTCAAACGCCATTTAATCATCAATTTTCTAAATGGAAACTAAGGTGTATCCATGAGCTTTTGCTGTAGGTGTTTTTGCTATCATATATGCGCTGCTCTCTACTCTGCAGCATGATGTCCCTTCAACGAGGAACTGTGAACCATTAAATGTTTTTACAAAAGCAATTTGCAACGAGGAACAGGTTGCATCGCCCGCAGCATCGTCATAGCCCGTTGCAACGGAAAACCATTTAACGCAGCAATACTTTGATTCTCTTTTAGACTCAAGTCAACAGGTCGTGGAAACACCACGACCATTTTACAAAAACCATTTTAAAGGAGTAAATTGAAGCGCATACATGAACTAGGCGTGCATTTATATTACCGTGTATTCTAACTAACAAAGATAGTACATCTTATAGTTATATATTATCAAATACTAGTTCAGTATATAAAACATGTTACATATTACACACATCTTTAAATAAATTTATTGAACTATGCAAAAACAAGTTATTTGCGATTATAGATTCAATTTCAACAAACTTCTGAGCTTGCTTGTTTTAACGACAGTTCGTCGCCAAAAACCAACGAATTTGTTTAGATCAATTTTGTTCCATACGCCACCTCTTGCCCGTCCCAGCTCATTCCGCGATGAAAATTAAAATTAGAAGGAATCGCAAATTGCGCCAAAATGAACGTTCATCATAATTCTTATCTACGTAACCGGATCTCACTGGCACTGACTGAAAGGAAAATCGATTCTCCTCATTCTAGGCTCGAGCGCTTCCTTTATACCTCTCATGAGCGGTAGCTCGTTGGAAAGCAATTCAATTTTACTTTCTTCGGCGGCCCGCATTGGATGGCAGATTTTCCATCGGATTTAAGCCCCACGGCTGATTCAAAGCCTTCTGATCGTTCAAAATCAGGAAGTTGCTCTCAATGACGAAGATTCGTTTTCAGCACTGAGATTACTCTCTAATGAAATGGAAAATTATGGTGAAGATATTTTGTACGACGTAGAATATTTGCTATTTCGAGACTTTGTAAAAATTATTTTCATCTTTTTTTCGTACATTTTAAAATTGTAAAGGATTAAGACTATAAATATAATAAAATTACATACTCGTTAGATTAACTGATCGAATAAGGTATACAATTCTTTAGATCCAACATTATTCAGAAGTCTGGAAAGCTAATTTATAACGCGAAAACTGTAAAACTGCCTTTTATTGATTATTATCATCGTCCTACGGTATTTGCACACTGCAAGCTACTGGTACTTATTATTTCACTTTTTTTACTAATCATCGGATCTAGTAACCTTTCCAGTTGGTTCTGGATTGCGTTAACTGAAAGTTTATGACACCTCATTTTTCTTGTAATCCAACGTAAGTCAGCAGTTAACACTTTATCGCCCATAGAACGTTGGACCTGAAAAGTTCAACGACCAGTCATACTTTCACCCTCATACAAACATCCAAGCAGACTATTTTATTTTCCGAAACAGGGATTCTCTCGTGTTTCCCGAGTCTTCCTACTGACGTTCCCGTTACTTGTTGGCGCTTTGTCTTTATCCCCCAACTGCGGCTTTGTGGGTCGGTGGGACCAACAGCGCTTTCGGTGGCTTTATGAGAGTTTATTTTATTTTATCTCGGCTTAGAATGGCACCAAACTAGGTCTGCGAACGGAAGACATAATGTAAACCTTATCTCATATCCTCTCGACGCCCGAAATGTTCCGCGGCTGAAAATGTTCGGTGCTGGGGAAGGTGCCATTTTTTTCAATTAACCTGTAATGAAATTAAAACTCGACTCGCCCAAAGCAATAATGCATTTTTGTACCATCCGTTCATAATTTTCTTCACAAAACATGATGAAATTCCATTCATCGTATCAAGCGAGGTTTCAATCGAAATTGATTTGTTTTCCATTTCGCTATAAATAGAAAGTCCATTACCACTCGTGGACAGGAACAATGGATTATTTTGAAGCGTGTAGATTATGCAAATCAAATAAAATTTGATTGATTTTCAATTAAATTCGATAAATTCCTTCAGCAACGTCTGTTAAATGGATAAAGTTGAAGTTCAATAAGGAAGTTTTATTGATTGATTCCTAAAAACAAACACTCAAACATTATGTGAACAACACAATTATATTTGTCTGAAAAGATTTATAAACAATGAAGCTGCAATTTTATCAATTGCGAATAGGTATAGAATATTTATTTGATTTCTCAACTATAAAAATACAGCTTTTTGCTATCGACTTAACTCCGATGATGATAATTATTCAACAAAATTAAGAAAAAACTAAAATGGATAAGTTAGAGAAAAAAATAAAATGCAAAAGTTACACTAATTTAGCCCTTTGTCTGCAAGGTTTCAAAAAGTACATCTGTTTAACACAATCTCTACATTCCATAGTACTTTTCTCGGAACACAGGATACCATCATAAATTCTCTCTCAACAAAAAGGATGCCACAAAACATGTTTTTGGTCTCAACTGGAATTTAAAGACTCCTATTAATCTCATTGATGTCAGAAGCTAAGGCATCCTTTTCCACTACTTTCTTTGAACGAGCCCAACCAGCTGTATAATAACGATACAAAATCATCCCGAAAATGTGAAGAGTTCAGAAAAATATTCACCACAGCAACAATGCTCGGCCTTGCGTTATCTGCGAATATGGAGCAAAAAAATCTAACCGTTTCTACCAAGAAATGCAATTAATGTGAAATGGGTAGGAATTAAAGATATTTTTCGTCTTTCTTTTCGTTCTCAGGTTGCGGGACGCACTAAAGCCCAAGGATTTGTCAGAGCGGACCAGATCTCAAGTGGCTGAAATTCATTGGAGAGTGTTCATTGGTCAGTTTGTTTTGTTTGTTCGTTACCGTTTGACAAGCGGAGGACTAAAACGAAAGGGATTCAATCTGAAAAAATACAGATCTTTTGTCTAGGGTTAAGACAAAGTACAGTGAATAAAACGTGTCAGTGTATTCCTCCTAAAACCGCATATATAACAAAAGCGATCAACTAGTGCAGCATTACACATCTAAGCAAGTGAAATAACACATCGGATCTACTAAAACAAAAATTTAAAACATTTGCAAACCAAAACCGGTTTTATTCGCTTACCTAACGCTCTCGTTTCCACTTACAGCTATGCTGTAACAGCCACCAGAACGCGTACGACGGTGCACAAGCGTTCGTTGGCAGCTGCTAAAGTAGGACATTTTTACCAAAACCCAGAAAATTCAGATATCAGAACAAGCACATCTGCTGTGTATGAGTCTACTGGGAAACGAAAAATGTTCGGTTCCAAATTGCGATCATGGATGGAAAATCATATTGTGCGACCGAGAAAAAAAGGAAACAAAAATAAAACCGGAAACAGCGGGTAAGTAGAAACGGATGTCATGCTCGGGAGGAAATGCCTTCGGGTCAGGATTCATTGATGCAAGCAATCGTCTATGTCGTTATCAGGAAAGAGTTGAAACTCGATCCTTGGAGGCAGAAAAATCAATGTTTCCTGCTTTATTGTAGAGATGAAGCCTCTTTCCAATACAGGATTATCCTAAAATAGCTATGCGAATCTTAAAATATTTCACATATTTGTTGGTGGTAAGAGGTCCACATTTCAACAACACATAACTAAAGAGTAGACCTTTTTACTTCAGTATTTAATATTATTTTTAAAAATTTATGATATCACCCTACCAGTAAAGACTTGCGTCACTATTATCTTATAACCTGGCACTAGATTGTACTGCATAAAGTAAAAACTCTTCCATCTGTGCTGTTCTTTGATATGCATCTGCCTCCAATCTCAGAGATACTATAAGAACTAACGTTGCCCCTGTAGTTTCCGAGCAAATATCCAATCCCAGCAGACAAATAAAGGTTTTTAACCGAATGTTCCTTACATAAAAACACTTTCAATGGAACCAGTACCAATAGCAAAACATACTGCCCAGGCATCCGTTTTTTCGTGCTCTTTACCTTTTTTGCAAAACAAAATAAGTTTATGCTGCCGCATTAACTATCCCCAAATTGCAGTACAGGCCTAGACACTACATTCCCTTGCAAACCAGACTATCAGACATTCGAAATACAAATAATGAAAACGAAAGCCTAACAGACCGGACCGAATTGTGCAAGAGTGCACAAGACGCTTGGCTTGCAAACCTCTCGTGGCAGCATTTGCTGGCAATGCACGTACCTAGAACGTGCCGTGTGATGTCATTCAACTTTCACTTTCGGAACTTCTTTTGCAACTGCAGTAGCGCAGTTTTCACAGGTCTTTGTTGCAATGCAGATTGACAAAAGATATCAATTTTTCATTTTTTTTTTTTCTCGCTATGCAGTCATAACTCAATCGAACCATCTAACAACAAGTTCGAACTGATTGGCTTCCTCGGCGTTCAATTTTTGCATGCAAGATATATTTGCAGATATATTTGCAAATCATGGTGAACCTGTAAAGCGTCTGAGGCATACGATTTTGCATATAACTGTTGAGATTCGCGAATATACAAACTTGATTCTATTGCTCAATTTATCACACAATCATTTGCACGCACAGGAACAAAAATTGTTATGACAAATTTTTGTAGCTATTCAAAACCTTTGAAAAAAATCTGTAATACAAACGTAGATATTATTATATGGTGATAGTTTTATTATATGGTATCTTATGTTGTCTGCGTAGGTCTATTCAACCTTTAGTTATTCTCACACAAGCTTTGTTTGCGTGTCTCAACATTTATGAGTTTATTTGTTTTCATTTTTCACACCACCTACTACAACTAAAGAACGCGAACAAAAGTTCATTGCTGCTCTAACATGGAAAGTTTTCCAACGCTCTGCCGTTTGAGAGACGCTATGCTGCACAAAATAATAAGAGCGGCGGCAACACCGGCGTACATTTCCAGACAGTGTTTCATTACTCAACTTTCCACGATGGCACAAACAACACGCGTTACAAAAACGAAGCATCGAGGCATGAAATGAATAAAACAGTTGCCGCGAGGATGTGCTTTGCCCTGCCAAACCGAGCCCTTTTTCGGACCTTGAAATGCTCCCAAAAGCCTCGATGGAACAATTGCGGGTTTTGTCTGGAGCAGCGAATGAAAATGCTATGATAAAAATAGAAGGCAGTCCCTGACATTGGAGCCTCATTCGGATGAGCTATATGATTGCGATGATGGTGATGATCATGTTGATGAGAATCTGGCAGACTCACGTTGAACTATTTTCATCTTCAGACCTGGCACGGTACAGACTGAAACTGTAGTATGAGTGCACCCACTTCCAGCTGAACACTGCCTAACGCAAGTAGGAAGCCTTCAATGGATCGACTGCCTTCGAACAAGCGCATATGAGTCTCAAAATCGCAAACATCCTCAAGCTGTGTCGAAAGCCTGCACCAGCCGAAGCAATCGAGTTGGAGCGCTTCCAAGCCCAGACAATGTTTGCTATCCGTGCCCGTCGGTTGATTCTCTTTACCTTACCTCTTATGTGAGCTTTTCGAGACAATCCGGAACACGGCAATCCATCATCCAAGAGCCCATCCTCCTGAGGCTACCTTTTCCCAACGGCATTTTGAGCTAACCTTTTGCGCTCTGAAAAAGATTACGTCTAGCATCACTGTGAAAGTTTGCAATATCCGCACACCGAATCAGATCGAGAACCCAACCGTCAAGCACCTTTTTGGCGGTTCTGTTTGTGTTGCAAAAATAGATCCTGCTGAAAGCGCAAAGCAATTCCATCCCTGCTTTCTAAAGTCGCTATTTGCCGTTCTTCGCGTGACACTAATTCGATTTAAAACAGGAAGGTGGATTGTTGGAGGACACATCCATCAACGCAAGCTTGACGAAACTTTGTTCGATAATGGAGATAACCTCCCGTTAACTGACACACGTCACTCCGCAGACGGCACGCGATTTGATTTTACGCTTCAATTAGGTGGCATCTTTCAACACGTCACACTTCGGCGAGTAGGACGGTAGCGCGAAAACTCCCGGAAGGGGACATTTTACGATCCAATAATAAATAAAATCGATCCAATGATTATACCGGATTTCCCGCCAATCGTTCCAAGTCAAGAGAGTGTTTTATTGGAAGCTTTCAAACCCAACAAAATGTGCCTTGAATGAATGATTCGAAATCCCGCCCAGGGATTCTCATCGAGTTGCAATCGAATCTGAATTCTGAATCATTTCAGAACCACTGCGCCGCGGGACGCCCAGAGGTTTGCCAAAATATGCTATCGATGCGACAACTCCAAGCAGGCAGACCTATTGTACATTGTCTAGACAGATTTGTGCAGAGACTCAATCAGCCGGCTTGCCGACAGTTAGCGGATCTTTGCGGTGGTTGGCAAGTTGCCTGATTTGCTCTACCACCCTCATTTTATCACCAACAAAGAAGAAGCAATTTCTGACTAATTGACCCTTGAGCTTTATTTATGAGCTCATTTATCGTTGAATTTGGGGATTTTTATCATCAGTTGGATGACGTTTAAATGCTTGCTAATGTTCTGAATGTTTTCTAGCTGCCACGATTATCTCTCATCTCATATTTTATTGAAAATCGTGCTCCTTTTGTTGACTTAAAATTATGTATGCCTAGTATTTCGCACCATTATAATTTTCTAAATGAAACTCAAGTCTTGAAACTACCACAGAGCAATTTAACAAATATTGTTAATTCTTCTTTTACGAATAAACAAATTGTTTTTAGCCCATGAATTGGGTAAAGTCAACAGGTTTTCAAAAAAAAATTAATATGAGCTCAGTATAACCTCAACGTGATTAAAGAATGCTTGTCAAGCAGACCGGAGCTATGGAATAAATAAATGTTTTGCGGTACCGTTAACTTTCACTCAACTCTTTATCTTTAGCAGAATGGAATGAAAATTTAACGCTTGATCCTTTGTCAAAACAGCTAACATAGATGTGCACATAGCATATGCTGTACAGATACGTCATGTATCGTGTATGAGCAACGAGTCCATGTGTAAATGAAATCCGATTACAATTTGCTGTTCCGTCACGTCGCATTTCAATTCCGTTGACATCTGCCTCAACCATTTTGGCCTTCCATTGTGGAGTTACAATGAACACGTATGAATACCAAGACAGATGAAATTTAATTTCATGTAGGCTTATGTAGGATTGTAATTTCTATTTGCCGCACTGACAACAATTCATGCAATGCTTGCACAATATCATGTTGCGTCCATCATACTCGAAATTAAATTTGCGGAGTTTTAAAACAGAACTCTTCATCCGACTGGAAGGTGAGCGTATATTGCATGGCAAAAAAGAAGGGATAATTTCATTATCTTCTTTCTTTTAAATTGCTACGTTTTAGTATACTATTTAATGCTTCATGTTTTGTTATGTAACCACAAGTGATGTTAAAGGCATTAAAGACTACTCTCATCGTAACGATATAATGTGCATGTAGTACATGAAAAATTGTGTTCCTAAACGTTGCAATGATATTTTCTAATAAACCACAACGATTGGCTACTGTTCACAAATACGCTTTCCTCAACCATCGTACCATTAGCACTAACACTTCTGCTGAAATTTAAACAACTGCTTCTCGACCCGGTGATGATGCTTTACTCCACGACTCACCCAACAGGCGTGATAACATTTATGAACTCATCTTTTTTACGTCGCACACATGCGGCTCTTTAAAACCTTTTCCCTCTCCTTTCGTAACATTATGTCAGAAAGTTGCTCGCAGACCATTCCGACTTTACTCTTCATTTTCCAAATGTCTGCGATGTAACGAAATTGTAAACAGCCCAGATTTAATTCGATCCATTAGTGATTCCGGAGTGGTCTCGCTTTTTCTATTTCGTAGCTTTACAACTTGGTAAAGTTGCTTCTGTGGCAGTTCTAATGTACGGATGTTAATGCTCTGTATAGAGTTTTGTCCTTTTCGTGTTTTTTAGGGCAATCAACGTTCAGAATATATAGATCTTTGATGTCGTTTTTCTATTTTTAGTTTTTTATCCCAAAGACTCTTTTAACTTTGGAGTTCTTATCATCAGTCATAACATTTTTTTTCGAAATTTTCAGTCATTTTCTCAACTTTTTCATAGTTATATTATCAATTTTCGATGCTTCGCAGTAACAAATTTTGATTATATGCTAACATTTCAATAATACGATTGTATGTTATCCGATTACATGGTATTTGAAACTCTTATCAACTTTAAACTAATGGCTTTCCATAATTAGTTGTAATACTAGCTGGATACTTGCCACGAATCCTCCTCATGTATTTTACATCACAATCTAAATATTAATAGTAACGTAACACACATGCTCGTAAGTTTTCAGAAGTATATTTTGAATTCATGATTTTAATTCTCAACAGTATGCTCCTTTTTATTTAACAATTCATTATCCCTAAGGATTTTTCATTGCTCAAAAATCTCCCGAAACAGTGCCTAACAATTTTTCTATGAATCCCCGCATACACACACACACACACACACACACACACACACACACGACACTGTCCGACCATCTTTTAACGGTCTCTATTTCTGCTCAAACATTAGTGTGACTGCACAGGGGCTTGTGGGTTTTATTTTTCCAGTGGGAAATGTGCTTATAAAAATTTATCGACCAACCCGAAAGGCTTCTCCAACTCTCTCTCTCTCTCTCTCTCTCTCTCTCTCTCTCTCTCTCTATCGTTCTAATCCCTTCAATTCACCCACACCGAATCTCAGCGTTAGCAACGATCCACTATGGACGTTAGATAAGACTCCCAGAACCGCACTAGACGCTCGAAGCAGCACCACAATGAAGAAGGGGAAATAGAAAATTTTCTAACCGAAAAGTTGCAGCGGCAAAAGTTGAAGGCATCGAAATTGTGGCTAGATGTACCGCCGTCCGTTCCAATCGAGCGTATCTTGCAGCAAGCAAAAGGTTCTTCCTTTCGGTGTGCTGTGATTCTTTTCTCCTATGTTCTTCCCTGGAACAATCCAATGGCTTATGGGTTGCGGAAATTAAGAAAAAAAAATAACCAAACTCATGAGTGGAAGCAATATATTTAACGATGCTCGTTATCTTTTCGAATGTTTCCTTTTTTTACTGCACAAATACCATAATGGATCAGAGGATACCCTCCATCGAGTACACGTATGTAAACACGACATCGGGTTGGACTATGCATCGTAAATTGCAATACAGCACGAGCATAATCTTTAGGTTATCAATTTTGGAAAAAATTCAAAGCGTGCGTAGAAAAAATAAACGAACTCGCTGACCCGTCGCTATTTTGCTCCCAACACAGCCTTTCCTTTGCGGCAATGTGAGCATTTGAAGCGTCCGTTATGAACAACCATTTGGTGAACTATCGTCATCGTTTGAGCGACGAGGTAAAACCTGCCGGACTTCCTTTTTGCACTCGACTTGTACCACTTTGCAGAAGTTATATTTTTCTTCTCGTGCTAAACATGTACTCCTCGGGCCCTGCAGGCACGCGCCGCTTTTCCGACGACGTTTACCAATCCCAAGGAAACTAATTTAACAGCATGACTTTGGGCTCTTGTGCTGGAGTTTACATTCTTTTCCATCGCATCGTGCCATCATTCGTTCGACCAGAGCTTCACCGCACATGCACAGCCACCAAGCCACCACCAGACACGTACGACATCCTTGACACGTACATGCTTACAAACGATCCGGAAAGGCGTCTGGAACATCCGCTGCGACCGTGGTTCTTTTCCACGAGCGACCGCATTTCATCATGCACTTGATTTACGATAAGTTTTTCACTTTCGCTAGCAATTGAATTAGCCGGAATAAGGGATTCTCCCTTAGGAAATGCGTTGGCAATGCTAGCACAATTCCGCTAATCGCAGCTGGGACCGCTTTGCTCGAACCTGCCGCGTCGGTTTACTTCTCTGTTATGCGGCTTTATGAAATGCGATTTGTACTTTGTTTCTTTATTCTCCGTGGCACGGATCATATCCAAGGAAGCATCATTTTCGCAGTAAATATCATGCAATTTTTCCCTTTCATGCAACTCAACCCGTAACGTTGAATAATTAATTTCGTTTCATATGTTTACCCCCGTCGAATAATTACAACAGCTCGGGTCATTTATTTCGCAACATTTCAATTTGTCTGCTGAACTATTCGGCTGTACCACTTACCGGGTCGTTTGCAAAGAATGCAAGAATTAAACGAGTGCAATAACTCTTTTCTCTTCGATAGACGGCGGTCGTACTGGCGATTAATGGGTTTATTTTTACGCTCCGTTTCAGCAACAACTTCGGAGTCCTGACGACGCAAAATGGCTACAAAGGCGGATCGTTCACGGCAGACTCAACCATCGGTAGCCCGGCAAGACGCAGCGAAGTTTCGCCGATCCAAAGTCATGTAAGTGAGGTCAATACGCTACCAGTAGCAACATTTACGAATCACTTTTCTAAGTTACATTTGAACTTTTAAGTGCTTTCGAAATTGGGTTTACTTACAATTGCCTTTTCACTCCGTGAATTGATTCACACATTTTCACGATCGATGAACCATTGTTTACCCGTAACTGTTACATTGCTGCTTATAATGAGTTTTGTCGACTGAAATCTGTCTTATTGGAAGCGGGAAGAAAACAAAAACTTGACAACTTTCCAATTCACCTCATGGTTGCGAGGCACGGCCAACAAATGGTTGGTTGATTTTTGCTCACGATTGCACAATGTTTCGCATCGTACGAAAATTACTTTACAAAATTGCATCGAACGCCCACGAAGGTGTTTACGAAGCACATTTTATCCATGGCGTTAGCAAACTCCCGCTCGGATTTTGCTGATACTACTGTTTTCGCCTTACATGGAAAACGCTGGACAACAGTGAACGTGGCAATACAAATTAAATTGAAATGCTTCGCAAAACATCCGAGCAGAAACACTTTTCCACGTTATCTCTCGGTGTGCTGTACTTTGTAGATGGCGTACGTAGGCGGTATTCATTTGAGAATCGATCGATTTCTGTTTTGTTTTACTATCATCGTATAAAGAGTCATTTTCAAGAGTATCATCATCATCTAACAATTGCCTAAATACACATAATGTATAAAACAATCGTAGGGGAAAGATATGTATGCAATAATATTTTATATTATGATTTGTTATATTTTTACCTCAGACAAAGACCTTTCATAAAAGATAAGACTAAGCCACGATTATTTATTTATGATTGTGTATGTTTTTAATATTTATTTTTTTAGAAGAAGCGTTTTCCTCAGTAACGGTCTAATTCCTTTTGTAGCTGCAATCATTATGATTCACACACCATACTGGCCATTTTGTATTCCACAGACAACTAGTCGTCGCGGATGGCACTCGCCGAATCGGGACAGCGTACCGATTTCACCGAAATCTGATCACTACCCCGTTCAGCACCGGATTCACAATGGACAAGCGCACGATGGAGGCGCCCAGTACTGGACGAACTCATACGGTACCGTGAACGGTCCATCCGGGCCTGCTTCGCTCGATCATCAACAACTGCACAACTCAGTGTTGTCCTCACCGAGAAGCATCTCACGAAACGGATCAACTTACACACTAGAGCCAGGTCCAGCCAACGTCTACTATTCGAAGAGTGTTGACTCGTTCGCAGCTGATACAGTGCTGCCCTTCGGCATGCCGGAATTCGACTTTCATGCCGGCAGTACCGGCCCATCGAGAGGTGTCATGACTGGCGCGATGTCCGTCTCCACTGGTCACAATGGCCACCTGGTCTCACGCTCGGGCACTACAACACGGGGCACCTACTCAACTGCCAACAGTTCAAGTAACGAGCTGCTCGAAGAACTGCACTCGCTTGAAGGTGCTCGAATCAAACGGCTGCATCCGACCACAGCGCGCATCAGCTCGTCATCGTCCTCTTCCGTCAACTCGACCCACCTCAATGTGAACAACAATTATAACAACAATAATCATCTGGTCAACGGAACGTTGCCCTCGCACTACGAAGCCTCTAATGAGCATCACCAGCAGTCACTATCGAGGATCGTCTCTAACCAACCAACCGTTGTTGCACCGGCTGGCGAGACCAAATATGGTAAACTTCTGCACAAGCAGAACCCGCCTCCACTGAAGTATGGCGTACCACACCCCTATTATGATGCCCAGCAGCAGCACAATGGCATCAACAACAACTCGGTCTATGCCTCCAGCAGTAACCAAGCGGCGAATTCTACTAATGGCAGTGGGGCAGCTGGCTCCGGTAGTAAAAATGTCTCCCCGTTGCCATCGCGGGGCTCGGCGACCTGCTTGTCACCGGTATCCCGTCCGGCTGGCCCCAGTGCCAAAAGTAATCGCATTATCAATGGCAATAACAATAACAATAACAATAACAATAGCATCCACTTTGAGGCTGCGACTTCCGGCAGCAAGGCGCCCGTCGGCGGAAGCTCGTTGACGGCCAGTTTCGCGAGCAAGTTCCACAAGCTAACGGGAAACCGCTCGACTTCCGGTGCGAGCACCGCCATTGAGGGTGGCGGCTCGAGCAGTAGCAGTAAATTGAATCATGTAAATAATAACAGCAGCAACGCTGTGCCAAACCGAGCAGCCGGGAGTGCCCTCAACACTACGCAACATCCACACTACCAGTACCAAATCAATAACACCACGACACATCTGCATCCTGCGGGAAAACAGGCGCCTCCATCGTCGTCATCCTCGTCGTCCTCGCCACCACCGGCAACGCAGCCCCTAGGCACTCTTGCCCCAACGCCGTCACCAAACGCCGGTCACCATCTGCATCATCCATCAGCACATGGTCACCACCATCACCACCCACACGGGCCGATGGGTAACACGCTTTCGTCACCCGAGAGTGCCTACTCGACCGGGTACTCCACCGACGGCACATCCCCGGGTAAGTGTGTCATGGGGGAAACTTTTTCCACTGCCCGATCGAGCTTCACTTTTTCCTTCTTTGTGGCTTTATGGCAATGCGCTTTATCGACACTAGGCTCTTTATCGCTTGTGTAAGTCATCGCTGCGAATGCAGGATGATCCCCCGGGTGCCGGAGGGTGAGCACCTAGTGCTTTACGAGCCCACCAGATTCTCGGTCGGCCTATGATGAATGTAAGTCGCGTTTATCCGGTAGGCAACTAGCGAACACTGGCTCACGTCAGACACAAAGAACGACCCAAGCTCCTCGCACGTGGGAGATAAAAATTTATCTACTTCTAATCAACGTTCCAATAAATAAACGCCCAAAGTCGTATCGTAAAACGTTTGCTGGACATCCAAGGCGATTATTTCCATTCCAAACCGCTGGCTGCTCACCAAACCGCTGCCTCACAAAAAAAATCGTTCTCCTCCGCGCACTAGAATCCCAGTGTGCCGTTTTATGGCCGAACCATTATTTTTTTATGCTTCCTTGGGTTGCTTCAATCGGCACAATATGATCGATACCCACGGCTTGAACCGCGGCCCGTAAGTGGAATAGGAAGTCAGCTTCATTTTCTTAATTTGAATGGATCGTTCCAAGAAATATGGTCGTGTGGAACGTTTTTGATTTACGGCAGCCATCTTTAACTATCACCGCATAAAGCCTAATCAACAGTGAGGACCAACTAAATGAGCGCATGAAAGGTTGTGCACATTTTTTATAGCATTCACATTTTTCACAGTTGCAAGGGAAAGCGAGAAAAGTAGTCATAATTGTTATACAGCATTCCGGTTCATGCTACCAATCGTAGTACGAGTTAGATGCTGAAATGGCACGTTGAATTGGATTTGGCTGCCATTCGTGCCACGATAGCGTGGACACAAGTGCCGACTGCATATTGAGAAACATTATTGACAGTAATTTTTTAGCATTCATAAAAATGAGTTTAGTTTTCCATCGTAGGAGCTTGTTTTAGCAAGTCAGTTAATTGATACACACAACAGTTCAAGTTAATGAAAACTGATAGTATTATTATTTTTATTTATTGAATCATTGAAAATTACAGCATAGATCTGTGGAATGATATCATTTGTCATTTCAATTCTGTGTAGTTTACTCAACAATTTATTCAACAGCTCATGAAAGAACCAAAATCCTCCCTATTTTTCCATATCAACTGTAAAAGTGGATTAATGTTTTAGATGGATTTGGTTTACTTTGCAAAACAATGCAATCCAAGAGCAGCTACCTGCCTACTCAGGAAAAGTTGCTTTCAAAATCATTCATTAGAGTCAATTTCTCACCAAACATCACGACCCATGACTTCAATCTGAAACGGTGCGGCTGCATTATAAATTGCCATTTATGCCCTCTCATAAGCATGATGGCTCTGTTTCTCGCTTTACCGAGTTCTTTGCGCACACCACAGTCCAACGAGGAATCCCCCTGGGGAACTTGCCGTTACAATCACTGAAACACCCCCTGAAATCTGCTACAAGGCTGAATATCATGTAAAATTTATGAAAACGATGGGCACAAAGAGACGACCAGCGACACCCACCAAACACGCACATATAAACGGCTCGAGCTAAAGAGAGACATGAAAAAATGGCGATCCCCAAACAGACCAAACTGACATCTGAACGCGCTCTCATTTGCATATGGTAATTTGCTCGTAATTTGTAGGATTATTATCCTTTTTCCTCGCTGCTTTGTCGTAGCACTACCACTCACCATCAATCCCAGAGGTTCTCCATCATGTAACCCCAGGCCCAGCTTCCTTGCGCCATCGCTACCTATCAAGACCTAGTACCGATGAGGTAAGGTCTCTGTTAAACAAAAAACTACCCCAACGCTGGAGGCCCTGAGCGAATAGCGCCCCATATTTTGGCAACCATTCCTCAACTACTTCCCGTGGCCTGAGCTCGGGGTTTTTCTGCTAAATTAACCCAACGCGAAGTGAGAGATGTTTTCTCCATCATCACTCATCTCGCGTTTATCCAAGACAGGCAAGACACAGCTCCCCTATATATTTGGTGCCTGATTTGCAACCACTTGGCGAACAGTTGCCATGTGCTCCCATGGCAAACTCATTGGTCGGATGGGTATTTTGCCTGATTGAGAAGCGGCCCTCCTGTGAGCAAACGGCAAAGGCGGGTACTGCTTTTATGCTAATGTGATTTACTTCACTTCACCGTTAGCGGCCCTAGCATCCTCTTCTTGTACGTGGGTCGCTGCTCAATACCAGGTAAGTGGCGGACGTTCAAGGAACGATTTCCGCAAGGGCCGGTCCATCTCGAGTCTCTCCATAGTGGGCTTTGCTCGTACACGAAAGCTACGTTCAAAAACAACATTTCTCCGAGCCTCCATCCAGCATTACGCTGCGGCAGGATGAAGCCACTTTTCTGCCGGCCGAAATTGGGCTACCACAACCACCCGAGCTCCGTCGACTGTCCGTTTGCGGCATCCATTTGCTGCCAACGGTGCCCCCTGGGCATTCGCTTACCTTCATAACAATCAACGAATGCTATCTTATAGTGCGTTCTCAGCTGGTAGATCAACACCTTCGTGCCCGGGGCAGCACATTACCTTCAACAGTTGAGCTAGCTCGTGAACTAACCAATTTACTGCTTCAACTATTTCCCACGTATTGACGGGTTATAGGAGAGATCGCAAACGGCTAAGCTGTAGACATTCCCTTTGACTCGTGCTGGTAACAAATAGTTAGTTACCCAAAGAGAACTTCTTAATTTTGAAGCAACTGTGGCCTGCTCCTGCGGGATGATTGAAGCTCTTTGTCGAGCGATCAATCAAAATTCAACCAACACCATTGCTGCGTCATGCGCGTCATACGCACGATTTCCTCTGTGTGGGCCGTGATTCCGACTCTCGAAACCCAGCCCCAATCCACGGCCTGTAATGATCCGTTTCATTTGCTTCGTCCTTCGGTCGTTGTGCGCCATTAATTGAATTCCCCGCCGATCGAGCAACCCGCGTTATAGTCGAGTCATGTAGCGCAAATAAAATCTGTCACGTGAGCGCATCAATCGGGATGACATTTGCCTACACACTTTTCCTGACGGTTTCGCGAAAACAGTAAGGCCCTGGAAACGGAAGAACGCGACCCCTGCTGCCTACAGTTGTTGCGCTTTGCAACCTCGCTCCGGCAACGAGACGAGGATGAAGCCTAATTGTATAACGGCGAGACGGAAATCAACGTCAAATGTGCCGCCAGCGGGAGACGCTTCCGGTTGCTGCTATCCTCGTATGGCGGCTGAATCGAAACAGCAACAGCGCCCCATCCCTGATCATTATCTAACGTCACCGTCACTGGCATGATTGTCGATGGAGCTTACGGGGCTGGAAAACTTTACATTTTTTCTCCACTCAACGGAACCAGGAATGGAAAAAGCATGTGATTATGCTGCCATGAATACGGGGCTTTATTGATTCGCTCATACCCACCCGGAAGAAGAAACCTCACTGGCACTCGCAGTGCGTAAACATGTTTGTCGAGATAGCAAAGTGCGAACACGAACAAGTTCGTTCATGAAATTTAATTCCACCCAAGCTGAACATACCCTAACGCTTGTGGGTGTGGCCTTCGTTCCGATAAACTTTTGAAATTTCTGAGCTATAGTAGTGAATTTATTGGCCTTCATACTTTAGCCATTCGTTTCGGAAAAGTTGAAATGATTTCTTTCGCAAATGAAATACAAGCGTGCGTGATGTAAAGACAATCTCAAATGATTCACCTTTACTGCCGATCAGCAATCAGCACAGTAAGTCTTGAATGTGTTTACAACCGTTCAAGTTGCCCTAAGTATTCTAATTTATGCTATCATTCCCGAAAATATCACCGACTCCAACAGGTACAATGGCCTTCTAATTTGATCGAACATACGCCCATACACACGCCCCTATCACATGGAATTCCTATTATGGGCCATTTGGAAAGACATTTTCAAACCTATACGCACTTCTATTTTGTGCTTACTGCTACCCAAAGTTCACAATCACTTCATTCGTTGTCGATGCTGACAATGCTGTCGAATGCCTGTTTGCATACACATGGCCGTACATTAAGGTTTATTGGAAAATGGTTGATACGGAACGCCACTCGGTGGTCTCCTGTCTTGCAAACTCTTCCAATGCGCGCTGTTGCTTCAGCACATCCACATCGTTCAACTTTTCCGTTTTTTTATTTTGCATTTCATCCACAAGCCAACCGAAACAAAACACTTCAAGGAACGTTTCCTGCTGAAATAATCGTGCCTGCGGATGGTGCTGCAAGGCAAAAGGTTCGCCTCGGCAGGTGGAACGCCCGTACCTTTTCAAGTTGTAATAAAAATAATAATAACTTGTCGGGACGTAAAGGATCCCAATCTCCGGGTCCATTTTTCCGCACCATGGATTATTTTGGACTTCCTTCTTGGTTTGCGCTCAATTTTTGTGCGAATGTGTGACGCGAGAAAGCGAGCAAGTTTTGTCGAGTGGCTCGAGAAAAAACGCCCACAACTGTTTTTTGAAGGTTTGTGCGTCGTGCATCCGGTTCCTCCATCCATCTCGCCTAACGAGAGCACCCCGCAGACTGCACCGAGGGACATAAAGAAAAATCACAGCCAACTTATCAACATTTGTATGCTAATAAACTGTTTATCCGGGAACCCTTGCCGCTGGTGCCGGTTGTCGCTTGTGTTTTCCCGCACCGACCAGATGGAACGGTGAATATCCGTCGACACCAACCGAACGGGTGGGTGTATCCGCAAACAACCCTAGAAACACGGGGTTTGAGCTGAGGTTATACACAAGGCACCAGGATGTTGCCGTCGTGAATCTGAGTGAAAAACTTTGCTCCCATCTCACTGCGACGACGACGAGGCATTTACGCTATCAGGCCAGCTGCGGCGTTGACGTGTCATTACGGATTTGGGCTTCAATGCAAACTGTAACTACCACCAAGGCCTACTGGAACCCTGCAGCTAGGCGCCAGCTTTGACCGCCCCGAAGATGAAACGCGAAACGCAAGGCTTGTACACAGTAGGCCTTGTAGAACGTAGATGATGTGGGTCAGCACGTCCGAGCTGGGCCGTGTTATGCAAATGACCCATCACGCGTTCGGGGAGCTTTCGAAAGCGACCCGTTCTCTCCCAGCTAGAACAAACATTCGGAACACCGAACCAAAGCACATAAAGGAAAAAGGTGCTTTGCACCCATCCGTCGAAGCGGAGCTGCAGCTAGAGAACAGCTTTTATACTTGCCATACTTTTCGCCGGCAACGTTCATTCATTGATGCAGGACGATGGTGTCAGTGTCGTAATTTCAAACTTTTTGCGCGTTAGCATCGATCGACCTAAATCAGGATTATGATGCTTGCCGATGATTCGAAGCGGAAGCGAAGGGCTGTGACATCGAGCCAAATGGGTTTACAGCGACATTACGCTTGTAATCGTAAAGTATCGTACGAGTTGCTGGGGAAATAAATTAGGCCAACAGTAGTGCCGGGCAGCGTTAAATATATCAACCCAAATCAATTCTTAGTGATGGGAAGCAAAGTGCTGCATCGACGGAATTATACGAAAAAGACAGAAATGGGTGATCTACGTTGTGGTATTGAAATTTAATAATTTATTCGACGCCACGACCCTGTTTGCACTAAATTTTATGAGCTGTATTCGCTCGCTTAAATCATTTGAAAAAAGCCGCCACAATGTTGGTACTTTTAACTAAACTTATGTATTAAATATAAAACCATCCAGTGGTATTAAGTACGAACTATTCATTGTATTTGAGGCATTAGGATACACTCTCTTTCAACTCTCAGATTACCATATAGCGCATAAAGAAAATGAGTGAATAAATAAAGAATTTACAGCATTTGCTGCAGTGATAAATGAAACTGTTGATATTGTATGGTCGATCCATTCAATATCCATTTCATTGAAGTTTTTTTTTTCGCAGACTTGGGATGTGTACAAACATTCTCTAACATGAATCAACCTGCAGACAGCGCCGATTATAAAACGATTACGATACACGATCGAACGCAACTCAATGGCACATTCGTCGTTCAGCAAACATATCCCTATTAAAACGCACTCATTCTCTCCTCCCTCGAGCAGCTGCAATTCCCCCCGGTAGCTCCAATCGCTGGATCTATTCTCACCGCTACAATTCAAGCTTATCGTGGCTTCTTCTCGTTGGTTGATTTAGTACTTCTCTCGGTCGTCTCGAATATTCGAGCGATCTTCCTCGAAAATGCCACTTCATTCGCAAACACCTATTCGAAGTGAAACGAGGGAAAAACATCTCCTACCGACCATATATAAACATGCAATTGGAGCATTTCAGAATCGTCGTTGTTCAATTTTATTGCTCTTCGCCTCACATCCGCGTCCACCACTGGAGGGAAAGTTGCGCGATAACGGAAGCTTTTGGTTTGCCGTGAACAAGCGCAGATAAACGCAGCATCCTCGCTGTCCGTGTTCGTTTGTGAGATAACAACGCCGCTGTTTGGTGGTCGTTTCGTTCCACATTTCGTGCGTCAGAATGAATGGTTTTATTGCTTCACCTCGATCCCCGGGATCTAGTCTCCCTCGGTTCCACAGCTCGTGACACCGCGCCCGCGGAAACGGGTCCTGGAAGAGAAATTCCGACATGTTTCGTGTTTCGTTTTATTGGGCCATAAAAAAAAGAAGAAAAACACACCCATTTGTCAACGGAATGCTAAAGGTGGTTACTAAATTGAATACACATCGCCTACATCTAGGGCTACCAAGGCTACCGTTTCGACCCATCGCTCCATTGCTACCCAACGGGTGAGCGCAATGTCTCATTTGAATAGGCTGATTTGGTTTAACCACAAGCATATTCTCTTCTGCTCCTACGACGAAAAGCACATCTGAGGCAGTGCACATCACCGTGCTAAAGATCGTCTTTTACATGTTTCTGCTTTGTTTCGAAACTCTTTCTCTCTCATACACAGGAGGTTGCTCCTACACACCCGAGTACTACATCAACATCCGCACGGGGACGCACTACTTCCCGAAGGGCACGACACTACCAACATCCCTGCACGGACGCGGCCCATCTGGGCTCGATCGCACGGGTACGAGTACATCCGCGAGCGTCCACCATGAGAACGGTTCCAAATTCAAATGTGCGCTTAATCGGATCGAGGAAAAACATGTGGAGTTTTCCGCCGACTCGGAAACGGTAAGCAACACTCGTTTCGCTGTCTAGCACCTAACCCTCTACGAATAGAAGCCGAAAGAAGCGTGTGAGAAGGTGACAAAAACACAAGCTTTCTGAAAATACCGGATCGTTTTCTACTTGCTATTCCATGCACAATTTGAGGGGCAGCTTTAAAATTCACAAACCACCATGGGTTTCGTCGAACAACGTCCACCCAGCGGTTGTGCAAATTCAATTTTTACCCCCAATCCTATCCTTTTCGTTTTTACTCGCGCGCATTTTTTTTACTCGCTGCTAGAGTAAGCGAATCTTCTACAGCATCGTTCACATGTAGATTAATATTGTTCCACTTTCAAGCACTTTCAAGTAGCTAGAACAAGTTCACATTCGCATACCTCTTCCCACGTACCGGATGTTCTCCTTCGCTGGGCGTGTGAAGCATCTCCCCCGGTTCCGGGACACAAAAAGAAGTCCAAACTGACGCATCCAACCACAGATATTCTTTCTCCGCTACGCATCCAGACTGCGATGAGTTGTCATCGGAGTGATTCGATTATTGGCTCTATAGTTCGGTTGTACAGCGATAGTTTTTCTCTCAAACTTTTGCCTTCCTTTTTCCGTTTTTAGCACGTTTCTGGGCCACGACCACCGACGACACCCAATCTGTCCACCTTCAGGCCTGCTTCCGGGGCCGCCGGTAATGCCAGTGGAACGACGTGCGGCTTATCTCAGCACCAGCAGCCGTCAGTGGCAGCCCAGTCGCAACCTAACCAGCCGCCGAATGCAGTCGCCATGAGCCCTATTATGCAGAAGAACCTCGGCATGCAACACTACCGAAGCATTGAGTGTAAGTTTGAATGCACCGCAATATTTGCACGTCCTATCTGCGTCCGCGCCATTGTGCCCACGAAACGAACGGAACGTTCGTATCCGGGCCAATGCTTATGTTCGCAATTTTATGCAACAATTTTATAGGCTGTGCGCATGAAGTACCCCGTACCGCCATTGTGCTTAAAATGTGCGACGAGTGCCATCGGGTTTGGCTGGTTTTGTGCAAACCGGAAGCTATAGACCAACCGCGTCAGAAACGGGTGAAGCGACAAGTCCCATCCGAACGATTGCACTTGAAGGGCTTAAGAAACTTATGAATACTGCAAGAAATACTGGACACATTGCACCGTGATGAGTGGGAATGAACTTTGCGTCGACAAAAGACGCCCCCTAGCGGCAAGCGGAAACCGGTAATATTGCTCCACGTGGCAATGTCACGGAAAAAAGTTCTCTCTCACTTCGTGTCTTGAATTATCGCATCGGCGTGGTCGTCGAAATGCATTTCTGAGCCGTCCGGTTACCGCTAGGAGCTTACTTTAGAGTGTCGTAATTGCATCTCGTCGAGTTTAATTATTCGCTCCCGCTGCGCACCGTGTCATAATGCATTCAGATGCAAACGTTGCAATGAGCAACTTTGTTACTGGGCTATATATTTTGTGTGATAATAAATGCTTTGAACTTCATAGTCATCGTGACGACAGTCGCTACCGTGGGAAGGCTTCGATGGAATTTTGCTCTAATTTATGCCAAATTACTACACCGATGTTTCAGCTCCCTCTCCACGTCAGAGGTGTCGGATTCGAACGAACCCTTGGTTGACGACTGCCGATGGAGCCCTTGCCAGTGCTAACTGTCTCAAGCGCACGGAGCAGGATTCTGGATCGACTTCTTCCGGCATCAAATCAAGTAGTGGAACCGACGACAATAAACACGATAGCAAGTATGTGCTGGCTGAGTTACTCGCAGTGGTGCTACATGTTACTAGTCGCGCTATATTTGAGTTTGCTCGTCATTCCAGGCAACCGAACGCGCTCTCAGACACGGATTCCAGCTCGTCGACGGAGAAGATCGTCAACAGGAAGATGTTTACGCCAAAGAGTCTGAAAAAGATGGGAGACTTTTCGCGACTGGACAGCAAATCCGCACCGGTAACGATCGGTTCGAACCAGGAGAGTGACGAAGACGCCACACTCAACGAAATGATGGGCAAATTCGATGAAAGCTACCACTACGAGAAGGAGACTGACATTTTGAGGTGAGCTTTCTGAATAGTAACCGCTCATCGCGCTGATGATCGAGAATGATCGACAGTGATGTTTTCTATGTTTGGTTTTTGCTCTCTCAGCTGCAGCGATTCCGATCCCACGGACTGTCCGACTGATATAGACACCGGGCAAGATGCAGGCGACGAGTGTGACACGGACGATCTGCTAGACATGGACTTCATCGATACAGGCTCGATGCAAGAAGTGCCGGATAAGGAAACCTACCGCCACACGGCCAGCTGTTCGATTCACCACTTTCCCGAGAGGAAAGCATCCTGTAAGCAGGGACACCAGCAACAGCGCGTTCAGAGAAGCAAACGGAGCAATGAACACAGCGGAGGCTCCAAACGACGGAAGAAGTTGGTTCGGACCAGGAAGAAACCCACAGAAGGTTCAACACTAAGCGCAGGAACCGGAACTGGCGACTCTGCAGCTGTTGTAAATCGTGGATGCCGAAGTCTCGGAGGAACGCCTATGTCACTACGACGCAACCAACCGGATCCAGAACATCGAACACCGACGAGAAGTTCCCCACTCACTAACCGGTGTAACTCGCTCACCTTCACTGAGGTGCATTCGCTACACAGTCGAATTCTGGCGATATCCGAGAGCGAAAAGGCACTCCTTCGTGCGGATTTGGAGGCGGACGTCAAGTACAAACAGCTGATTCACGAAGCTGAATCAATCCTGTTCTCTATGAAGAGCAACAGCTCCATCTGCATTAAGGACCTAGCGTCGGGTCCTCCACCGTTGCCTCCGCGAGAGCCACCACCCATACCACCTGCAACGTCTCTCCCGAAGGACACGCCCGTTTCCTCTTCGTCCACCACAATTGCCAGTCCACGGCGGGTTTGCAACCCTCCGGCAAACAAACGAGTCGAAATGTTGCGCAACTGTGAGGCCGATCTAAGGCGCGAACTAGCAAAAACGTGTTCTCAAAAGGCCTCCGATGGAGTGGTTACCCAGGCTGAGCTAAACCCAGCCGAAGGCGTGATAGTTAATAAACGACTGGAGGTGCTTCGCTACGAAACGTCCTGCTCACTGTCGGCCCCGAACAGCCCCAAAAACACGCGCGTCCTATTACCGCGGAAAACGCACGTATCCAACTTCATGCATCACCAACAAGCCAACCGATCACCGATCTGCTCACCAGACGCACTAGCAAATGACCTCAAACAAAGTGCCAACCTTTCGCCACCACCGCCACCACCACGGCGAATGGTGTCAAAGTCTCCGACCATCGTGCGGCGACGATTCCGCAGCCAGAGCCCTCATCTCAACATCGAGTCCGACTCGGATTCGGATGCCGACGTGAATCGCAACCTCGACTGTAGAGCAGCCAATGCTAAACCATCCCACCGGAGTGGTGGTGGCAATAATAAGGAAAACCTCGTCAACCACAAACCTCAGACGGGTGCGATTATGCAGCCATCCGCTCAAGGTATCCCCGGAAAACAGATGAACAACTTCCGGCATACGATCCACGGGCTGGCTGGGGGATCAGTGAACGGTGATGACACACCAAACGGCTGTGACTACGATGACTACGGCGTCGACAACGCAGCAAACAGTCCTATGCATAATGGGACTGGTGGAACCGGAGGCATGCACAAGTCGCCGCTGATATCATTCCGTTCGGTAGACATCGGCTCACCGGTCACGGATGACAGCTACTGTCCACAGAGTGAACCTCTAAAGCGAAAGATCTACACCTGCAGTGCGGCATTTGAGAAAATTCAGCGCAGTCTACACCAGGATCCAGGTAGTATCGCATGCACAATGCACACGATCATTTTAGTGTGGCGTTTAGTAAACTGAGCACGCTTTCTTTTTCGTTGACAGACACCAAACAGCAGCTTATTATGGACACGCTGGCCGAAATCAAGCGCAGCCTCGAGGATCAAAGCGTCGAATTGAACGAATTTAACCAGTAAAAGAAGCCCCTACTTTGAAAATTTTTTGTCGAAAAAATAACACCAAGGTGCGATTATGACAAATATCGACGTTGAAGTAAAAGCAAACCCAGCTGGCTGACGAGATGGTTTGGCGCGATTCATGATATGAGCTTCGAAACCGTCGATTGGAGGAGAAAGTTTGTGCCATGCGATTTTCGCGTAAAGTATGAAATTTCTGTGACAATTTATTTTGTCTGTTCAGTGTTTTTTTGTACTACATCATCGTATGAAAGCATATATGTCACACTTTCAATCACATTAATTACGAGCTGGTTCGTACACGGATATTGTGTTGTGTATAAACGTATTCAATATTACTTGATTGTTTACGCCATGCTTAGCCATGCTCTTATGATGGAACATTGCTAAAATTTGTACATTTATTCTATAATAGAAACCAGAAAATTTTTCCGTTTCAAAACAACTAGAACAAAAACTACATCAAGCAGCTAAATATTACTAAGTGTTGCATATTTTCTAACTTAATTATTTATAAATATGCAAACAGCGTTAGAAGAATCTCACTACAAAAGTTTATATACAATCAAACTTATTCTGACAACTTTTAGGCCGGACGCAATGATTAAGTACTATATTTTTATCTTTTAATACTTTATTATTTCGTAACCACTAATCGCCTCGGCTAACTAACGGCTTGACAAACAGAAGCATAAAAATACTTTCTCCTTAATCGATTAAAAAATGAATCATTCGCTCAACTTTCTGGCGCGACCACACATATTCACCACCGCTTCAATCGTTGCAACGCCATCTATTGAGCATTTTGTGGTGTCTCTGCTACCGGTTGCAACCGGTAATACCGGTACGGTTCCTTCTTTCTTTGTGGTTATTAGTAAGTAGTAAATTCTTCGTAGATAAACCTTTCATTGGCATAGTGTTCGTTTTTATTAGAATAAATTACGAACTTTAACCGTTAAAGAATCATTCGATCAAACCCAAAAGGAAGAAAACCTATTCAAACGTTTCGAAATCCATCCATCCATCCACTAGTTTGTAGAATTGTGTTCACGCGTTTGCATCTGCTGCGCTGCAATAACACCCCTAAGCACTAGTCATTATCCTTAGGATATGCCATGTCACCCTTAGCCCAACTCGTATTAGCAACTACGAAATTTATAGTTATCTTAACCCATTGCATAGAAAGGATTCCCAAGAAATAATAATAATAATTAAAGACAAGGTATTAGTTGATAGAAAATTAGATATTACTGCACACTGTGCGATTCGTGCTTCGTCTGATCGTGAAACTTATCTTCATCATTTTTCATTTGGTCAACTTTACTAGGGTACAATAAACTAGCGTTAAACAACATTCCTTATTAGATGTAAAAGTTATTTCATTATGTTATTTCATTACATAGTGGTAGTTCCAAAAACGTCCTCTCATTCAGTTTGTGGTAAAAACAAACAAGTTAACTACGAAGCTTAACTTACAAACATTCGTACTTTGATTACCAGCGAACCTATAATTACGTGTTAGCGAGTAGATAGTTTTGTGAATTTAGTTCCGTTTGATTTTTCGTTGAACTTGTGTGGATTAGTTCAGTCAAGATAATCAACCAACTTCCTGATCGTCATACTGACGGCTATTGGAATCCTTTTGTCAAGTAGCTCAACTAACCAGTGTTCTAATTCCTAATAGCAATTTTATCTCTCGTCAAACCTCCCTACATCCTCGATTGAATCCTTGTCTTATCACAGCGTATTTAGAAACAATCTATCCACCACATACCTTAAACTCGATGAATCCATAATTCCACCCTTCATAAGAAGCAACGAGCACCAGTGCAGCTTTTGATGAAGCCTTTAAATTGCAGATAGGCGTAGTGTCTCGTATGTGTACAGAAAATTATTGTCGAACTGCCTGTCTGAGCTGCATAACTTATTAGTTAGTTGTTTTTCCAGACCACTTCAAGCCACGCGCACTACCTCTTATCGTTGATTACGCCATTTACACCGATACACCGATCGCACCGGCGAGACGTGTGCCGTGCATTTGAAAGGACCAACTAACGCGAGCTTCACCGAAATCCGATATTGTGTGCTTATTCGAAAAACCGGAAATGCCTTTCCTTTGACCAGCAAAACGTGAGATCTAAAGTCACAAAACTATTTATTCGTATACAAATCAATGAACACGGTGAAAGAGTTTGAACAATAAATGAAATTTACATTCTTTATCTCCATGCAGTTGGGTTACTGTAAATATATATATATATATATATATATATATATATATATATATATATATATATATATATATATATATATATATATATATATATATATATATATATATTTATACATATTTATATACATAATACCATGGCAGGCAATAAAGAATCGATTTCGTTTCGAAACGGTACTTATCGCCACGCATCGGTCGACAGCCAAGCATGGCGTCACACGTTGACACTTATTACCAGGGAAAACCAGGGCAAACGCAAATTAGCGCATTTATTCGTAATAACTAATTATACAATCCGAGACTAGAAGCATGCGTGCATTAGCTGTAGAAACGACAAACAGAACTCATACAAAAACCAATCGAAAACGTCAGTGCTTTCCTAGGACTTCCGCAGATCGATTCCCTTTAATCTGGAGGAAGGATGCTGCCTATGGTAAGAGACCGTTTGTTGGATCTCACGTCAACGGCATGTAACTAGTCGTAGTACCGCTCGCGAATCCTTACCAAACATAATCAATTCCGGCTGCAGAGCTGGCCATCGTGCAGTGCGTCACGGAAGCCGCGAGTAATGAGGCGCTGCAGCCACAAAGAAACCCCAACCGAAAGATCTCATACAAACATACATTGTAACTATACTCATTCCACAATCGTATACAATGGCGTTGATTCGCCCAACTAAAGTCACAAATAACTTCAACCACGCCTCGTATTTAATAATAAAACCGAAGTAAAATTGAACAACAAAATACCGATTGCGTCGAGTGCCTTCTTATCAGTTCTTCTTCGGGGTGCAATGGATTCCACGACTTTTGTACTCTTTCAAGAGTAACAAAACAATTTCCTGGGTTTTCATGGCATTAAAACACGACGAATGTTGATCCTTTCTCTGTTTGAAAACAGTTTGATCCTTTCGCATTTCATACCAACAACATCATGTCAACAAAATAGGGTTTTGCACTTCATCACCGATGGAACGCTAGCCGATGAATACAACATACATGTCGTGACACACCCTCTCTCGTATGATTTTAGACTTGATGCAAACTGGTATCATCAATAATTTATCATTACATTTTCAAGAAATTAGGAGATTTGAATGAAACCTTATCTGAAAGAAATAACTCCAACGAAAGAAACGTTGTGCTGCGTTCAATTGATCAGTTTATAAGTTCTCAAAGACTCTTAAATCCGCTCAAGAACTCTTCGATACTTCTGATCTATTAGGATCGATCTTGTTATCGAAATTTTACTAAGAACTATCAACATACTGATGTTCGGGTCGGATCAGCACCTGTGTTACAGTAAAAAAATCTAGTAGACTATGGAACCAAACGTAAATTATCTTCTTCTACTTCGTCTTCTTCTTCTTCTTCTTTGTTTTGCCATTTTTTTATCACTTACGATGTAGAATGCCAGCTTTCTGGGCCATTCTTTCATACAGCTTTTTCTAGTTTTCGTTTTCAACCTAAGTTATTTGCAGGAGCAGCAATTATATGCCATATTACTTAGGGATCAGCTATTCAGTTTTGGTTATATTCGTTATAATTTTGGTTATAATTTAACATAAGCTCATTAAATATTTTCGATTCAACATTTTTTTGCTTTATTGTGTATTTCTTCCAACACCAAATATAGGCACGTGATTCTGCATTACCCCTGAATCACGCATTTATTTATCACTCCCGAGCTCCATAGGGGTAGACCTCATGGAGACGTCCAAAACAACATCCGGAAGTCTCGAACGGTCTCTTCCCTGTCCGTTCAACTCCCTTGAAACGACCAAATTCAACATTGGTTTATTGACTACATAGCCTTCCCAACAAGCGTTCCCGAAGCCGGTTTTACTGTAAAAATTTACGAATCTTCGAGGTCCTATGACCAACTGGATTGACTGGATTTCATTCAGTCGTCTACCTGTAATATTCATATGATGGGACACCTGATTCTTTTAGACATTGGCTGATATCATTTGATTGCTATTAATTCTTTTTTCATTCCATCGAATCTTTTTTAATATGAAGGAGTAAATTTAACAGGTAACTCTCAATAGGCTCTATAATTCATAATTCATATATTGATAACAATATTAAAAATATTACTACTTGCGACATATTATAATTTATCACTTCAAATGAACGAAAGTGATATAATAATCACGAGTAAAATTCTCATTTATTTTAATTATCTCTTCTAATTATATTTAATGCAATTGTATCTTTTTTCTCAAAATATTGCGAGCACGTTTTAAATCAACGGTACATTTGTTCCGTTTATTGAATTCCAGCACAGTATTAATACTCAGAAACGGTACGATTCGCGATAACACCCCGATACTGCAAGGGAAAATCAATCTTTCCATATCTCCTTTATGAAGAAAATGATAAAAAAGGATTGGCATTTGCGGATCTGCCCCAGCACACATAGGAAGCTCGTACCTGCCCCAGTCTGCATGGTAACATGGCCACCTGTGATGTCATTTTCATGGCACAGCTGATTGCACGGTTCGTAATGTTTATGTTGTTGCTTTGGAAGGCTTACTGCATTAACCCCCAACAATGCAAGCCACACGAGCCCTGCTCGTGCAACCAGTTGCCAACAGTTACAGCTCCCTATTGATAACGTCCACGACCCACGCGAATTATCCGCAAATCAGACACTACATGGCAACAGGTGTCGAGTCGTTCGTCTAGCGGCTAGACACCTTGCCTTTAACCCAGAAACGACTGCCACCATTAGTATCTGCACGGGTTATGCTAGGATTATCTGTGAAAGGATGGATGGGAGAATGGTTCTCTTTGCACACGTTCCCCAGGCGATCTTGCCGTGTCATGGTCAATAATCCACTCCCGCACCGTCCTGCCGATTGCCATAACAAATCCATTTTTGCCCTTGGAACCTTTCGGGAAAAAAATATGAACGACCCTAATCGGCCCGACATTTGCTCTCGATGCGGTTGTGATCGTGCACATGCACCCACCGGACGTGGGATTTGCGTGACATGGACAAATTATTGATAAGAGGTAAACATTTTCCGGCAATCTGCTGATATTGCTAGGGGCACGTTTTTGTTATATGCTGTTATGCTGCCGACGCACGAGGCACAACATGTGTGGCGTGTAATGGGATTTGTGCCCCCAAGCAGAAGGCGCTTCACAAAAACTTCACGGAAGCTTCCACGAAATGAATCAAATCAGCTGATAAATATATGATACTAATGGTATATCATATATGCCTTCATATCCTGCCCGTTTTCTTGTTCAAGAATTTACAATACCGATACAGTAATTGTATATCAATTTTTTTTCGATGTTATGCATTTAGATATTCGACTCTAAGGGTCCTGACAGGTGTTAAATTACAGTGTTTACATATTTTTTGGTTACGGGTTGTATGCATTTTTTGTTTATTATTCGCACAACGGTGTATTTGTGCGTGCTCCAAAACGCGTTCTACTTTAATCAACGCTGTTACCAAAGCGTCGCGCCTCCAAGTCGCGGCCCATTTAGCTATCCTCAACGGCTAGATGCGACTAATATCACGTATGCCTCCAAAAGGAACCTCGAATGGTAACCCAAAAGCATTGCCAACCACCGCCAAAGCCCAGCCGATCCACCTTGGAGAGAACCACACACCCGACACCACGCTGAAGGGTGTCGCTGGAAGTCCTTCGAGCAACGCCCAACGCGTGTGCTCCAAACCGGATCCGATCCAGGAGACCGGTTACCGACAGTAACGCCACTTATGCGCGGTTACACCAGCCACGCAGTTTTTCACTCCGGAATGCAGCAATTTCGTCAACCTGCGTGCCGTAAGTGATGCGCCAACAACCCGCGGCCGTGGGTGTCATCAGGTTGGCGAGCAATCGTACGTTCCCTAAATGTACACCGAGCGGCTTAGGCCCGGGTCAGGTGATCCACGATCATGCATGTTGAAAACGGCTTTCAGTAGACGGCCTTCTCGTTCGGCCCCCGGGCTAGACCTTTCACGGTTGCGAGCATACCAGGGACAGCTAATTATCAAGAGGTCGTTCTACCAGCCCGGTGCCCGAAGTGAGACAAAAACGACCAATTTCGGTGGGCATCTCGTGAGCAAGGCTCGTGCGAATAACGCGAACCATGCTCGCTTTCGGAACCAAGTTCAATGGCGAATTGAGACGGATGAAGTCGAATACCCTGAGGTCGTGCGGTAGTAATCCATTATTCGTCCGCGACATACGACCAGGATGTTCTCATTGGGAAACCGCCTCAACCGGAGGCCCCAATTCTTCACCAAACGACGAGATCACCATGGCTGTCACATTGTGGAAGAGATCCGTTCCCCACGCGTGTTCAAAGGCGTCAAACCTCGCGTTCCATCACCCTCGTCCTATCACGCCACGCAGGTTGACAGATCGGCCGCCATTAGCTGGGCTACCTTCGTCCCAAACGGGCTGTACCGGACCATACCAAAGCGGTCTGGTGATGCAAACTAATCGGGAGCTTGCGACGGCATCACTTAAATGCAATACTTGATGATATCTCGCTGAGGTACGTTCCGTCGTTCGATGAATAATTCAAACGGATCTCGTCTCAACGCATGAGACGACTCCCGCACAAACGCGAACCCGACATCGCTTGCTTAGGGCTTATCGGGCCGCGCTTTATCGTTCGACTGATGCCTAAACCGGAAACAAATCCAAACTTAGCCAATTGTGTTTTACTTTTTTATTATTTTCCGAACTCCATTCGCTGCGTGCTCGGAAGGACTAAATGCCGAAACACCACGAATGGAGTGAAGCGAATATTCAATCATCTAGCCGGCTAGCTTATAGCTAGATTGTGAGCGCAGTCCAATTGGGCCTCCCAGTTATGGGGATTCATTATTACATTATTTATGCTGCTGGTGTATCATAAAGTAGATGCCGAAAGTGGTCATTGTCCAGGTTGATTATTGATTAATAAGTCGGACACGGATGATCAAATTTTGGTACCCAAAAGCAATAGACGATCGATATAAAATTCGTACAAAAAGGCACAATTTCTCACTTGACACGGGCAGCTACCGAATGCCTCTATCTCTATCTATGCTATCGAATGGCCACACAATAAAGGCGCAGTTTATTTACGGGCCTCTGGAGCCTATCCATAATCATTGCGCTTTATCGATGCTCCACTGATTACGCTCGATGATGAATTACTATCCCGTGCGTAAAAGTAACGCATCCGGGCACACGAACCGTACAGACCTCAGAGGTCTCTGTCCCAACAGTCGAAAAATCAGGCGATTGACAACCACGAGCAATTCGACAACTGCGGCAGCCAATCACGAGAAGACTGCGCAAAAGCGCGTAGCGCGTTTCAACTTTCGCTTCGCCACGGCCTATCAAAGGGGCTGGCTGACGATACCCGCGGCCCTGGTTTTGTAACTGAAGCGCGCGTCCACCGAAGAAACAAACCCCAATCGACAAACGACCTTGACCGATCAAGTCGAGGGATGCCATCGCTCAAGCCACACCGCACTCCGATACGCCCTGAAACGTACGCAGTAGAAGAGCTGCCTGCCAGAAAACGGCCCAACACCTGAACGGAGACGGTATCAGTGGTTTGATTTCAACTACAGTTGATCGGTATTGCTAAAGCAAGCATGTTGGATGAAAATAGCAAAGCATAACCGCACGGATGTGCTCCATTGCTAGTCCAACGAGACTAAGGCCGCAAAAGAGAAAAGAGACATGTGGAAAAAGTACTATGTGATATGGCACAGTGACTCAAGGTTATGTTCAAATCATATTGTATTATTTTGTTATAAAAACAAGGAACAACATTTTACCTATTATCACAAACTCATTCGTACAAAATAGCGTATTGTGGAAGCTACCCAATATTTGTAGGTACATTTTTTACGTGCACACGCGGCGGTACTCTTCAAAAAACGATTTGTTGGAGATTTCAATGTCCGATATTGAAGGAAACTACGTTTTATCTCTGGTGATAAATTTGGTTTTTTTTAAATACAAATAAACTTTTAAAATAACGTGAGTAAAATAACATATATTCCATATTTGCTCAAATTGTTCATCCATTTCCGTTGACTATAAAATAATATTATTTGATTATATACAGAATATGTCATAGCAATAAATGAACAGTATGAATATAAACGATTTGGAATACATAAAATTTGTGCTCTAATTATTTATATTGCATACCTACTTCATGATTACCCATTTTCATCGTATCCAACAAGTGATATTTAATTCCAGCGAGCAACATAATCTCAAGAGAAAATGTACTGTTTTAGTTACTTTTTACTTTGTTTTTCAATTACATTAGGATTATTGTGATCATAAGTACACAATCATTATGGATCTAGATGATTTACTGCATGAGTCAAATTTATTTCTAACCTCTCCGAGATTATTTCATGTTTGTCCTTACTATCACTAATCCATACGATAAACATGCTACAATACGTGGGCGTAATTCTGTAGAAGCAATTATCGTGCAACTGTTAACCACGCTCAATTACTAAAGTTCAACAACCCTTCAAAGAACGCCTCTGCATGTGGACTTTCTTCAGGATACACCTGATCAAACACCAACGCTCACAGCAGCTCACTAACTGGTTCGCCAAAAATTTGTCCAACAACGGAAGGCATTCCAATTTTCTGGCATAGAGAAAAACTTCCTAACCTGTGACGCAAATGCTGGAGAGTCATTAGCGTCGTTTGCAGCACCCTTCACGAAGCGAGATCCAGTGAGAGCGTGGTACTCAACGTTGTTCCCAAAAGGCTCGACCAGGCCGCTAGTGCCCCTACAACGCGTCGAAAGGAAGGAAATTGTATTGTTCCCAATTCTCCACACCTAAATTAAGTGCTTGTTTATTTGCTGGCTCATTTCCTCATTTCCTCGTTTGCGGTTGCAGAAGCTACAAAAAAAAACGCCGTTGACGCAAGTAAGCTTTAGTGCGAGTGAAAGACGCCATTCAAAAGGTTCGCGAAGATCGAATGATCATGTTGGAAAGCTTTGCGCTTAAGCACAACTCCCCATGCTCCAGCCAACGACCGCAGGCGGAAAAGTACGAACATCGTTCGATGCGGACAATTAAAGATTACTTATCACAAGGTCCAAACCCAATGCCCCGCATAAAGATAGTCCAAAATCGCCTAGCCATGGGATCATAAATTCCCTGACATCGGTAATTGCACCTTCGACTTGGCGAGGTCGACTTCGACTGCCGTTCGCGGGATTTCAGACGCGTTTCGATCTGATGCAACGTTAGCGATCGATTACGGTTCCTCAATCTCGCGACGGCAGCTCTCGCAAAACACGCCATCTAAATGGCTTCTCGCACGCGTTAGACGACCATTAACCTCTTTGTTGACAGCTCCGACGCGGCCTAGCCCGGCACGTTGCTGGAGGCCGGTCTGTTGACTAGAGCGCATAAAAGCAGAGAAGAAGAAGAAGAAAACAAAACCACCCTACTTAAGCTCACTAATGTACGCCACCAAAACAAAGCCAGGTCACAATTCCTCCCGAGGGTGGGAGTAGAAGCACTAGTACCCGGCCATGAAAGCAGTCTTGGCAACGCGCAACGAAATCCGAATAGTCTGAGCCAACAGGCGCGTTCGCGCTTATCACAACCCGTGCCGATTATTGAACGATTGGCTGGGTGATATAAATATGTATTTAAAAAAAATAGAGCTCTGATTAAAACACCCTGGCAGCCAAAGCGGGTCATCGGAAATCGCACGCCAAACAAACAAACAGAGCCCCCCCGCGAACAAGAGGGCTTACTGCAGCTGATAAGCACATCATCAACACATTTGTCGGCATTCTGCAATGGCATTGGGGATCCCATCCTCCGGTGTAGCTGGGACAAATAACACACCCCCCAAAAACGCACACATACAAACATCAGTAACGCTGGGGGCAGAAAATCAAATAGCATCAGTTAATGACATCTCGTCGATGACGAAATGGTGCGAAATCTGTGAGCCAACGCGATTATCACGCTACGTCAAGCTGCATCATGGCGTTTCCTCCATCGGATGACTGATTAGAAGGGAAACAAACATTATGGAGGCAATTATAACCACTGCAAGGTTAAGTGAGATTTGTTTTTCCTCTCAAGACACTCATACCAGTAAAAGAGAACATGCTACAGTTGCTACGAGAACTGGGACATTACCGGCAGATATGAGCAATGCTTCATGTACACCAGCGCGAAACACATGTCGACCTTTTACCTTAACCACGGGAAGTGAACCTTATCCACGTAAAGACAACGCAGAACATCTTCCTGCAGGCAACATTGAATGCGCCATTACGCTGTTCACCAACCCGCACAACGTTCCGGCAAATAATGTATATGAAAACTATAGAGCGCTGCAGCGACGATCATGGCGCGAGCCAGTGAAGTTTGCGTCTTTTCTGCCCCAGAAAATGATTTCGATGGCGACGTCAGCACGAGACAAGGACCACTTTATGGTTTGATCGAATAGCAACCGTCATCGATGGCTTATGGCGTATGGCCTTACCGAACCTGGACCGCTGCTTACATCTTGAACCGATTCATCTGGATTGGCAACAGCAGCCGAAACTCCATTGTTGACTTCAGCTACCGCAGTCCTACACTCTACGGTGAGCGGAGGATATGCAAGAATGGACCCAACGGTTACAGAACCGTCAAGATCACCGTAGGACGATCATTAGCAAGCAGAGCCACCGAGAGCTAGAAGGATGATAGCAACGTTGGTAAGTGATCCATCACTAAGAATCTCAAAAACCTGGGAGTTGAGCTCAAGAAGGCATCGAGAACCAATACCGCGCAAATCGCTCTTATTCCTAACAGTGTGAATAGCTAGCTAAAACAGTAGTAGAAGACATCGAAGACGGCTTCATGGGAAATGCTATCCTCGACAGATCAACAACCTGTACAGTTTGTCTGAAAGCAATGGAGAACAACGAATTGGCAGTATAAAGCACCTAATTTCGGATATAACACCGAGGCACCTAGGCATCGGACCACAAGTCAATAGCCAAGAAAACCCCAAGTTAGATGGAACGATGACCCCCAACCGACTGCCTCTCAAAGACAACGTTAGCCAAGGACGGCCAGGAGGTTTGCCATAACCAAAGCAATGTGGCATCCTTCTAACAAGAACAGGCAAGATGGTCTTGGTCCATAGATGTCTCCTAGATGTATGAGGTCAATGAGCCCCACTCTAGCTAACAGAAAAAACAACACCACCCTCATCCCTATATCGTTTACTAGGCAATGGGCTGGTAACAACAAATAACGATAAATTCCAGTGAACCAACGAACTCTCTAAAGGGATCATCCCTGTTAGATATGATCTAAACTAAAGATCAATAATACCGAGGTAGTTTTACTATCCTCAAAATATCCGACAGCATCTACTAGTGGTTCGTCTGATCCGCTTTCTTGGGAATCAGATCCGTCTTTCTTGGTAATTAGATCCAGCCTTGCAGGCTACCCCTGATCGAAAGCAGTACTATTTTCAACCTAACAGTATCGTTTTACTGAGGGATGGACTGTATCATAGTTAGAAGAATGCGCAGGTAGTCCCCCAATATTCTCGATGACTCGCGAGTAACCCTTAAAATGATAAAAATATATTCATCATTTCCATAGATATAATTCAAATGAAGCGCTTTAGTAAGTTATATGTTTACTTTTTGCACTACAGCACCTCTTCCACATTATTATCACTTAAATAATCAACATCACGCGGCCACTACTTAGTTTGTTTCCCACTCTTGATAAAGAAATTAGCACTCATTTATGCACGCAAGTCTGACCTTCCTAATGGCTACTAGCAGCTCCATCAGTTAGACGCGGGATGACCACAAAAACCATGCAAAGTGGACATAAAACAAGACCTCACTGTGAGTGCACAGACCTCGATTAAAAGGTGCACTAAAAACTCTATTCATCGTCTTGTTACCTGACTGTGCTTATAGCTTCCTTACAACTGCGAACATATCCGGTTCACTATCCGAATCATTTGTTTATTTTTTTATTGTGACAAAAACAAAATAAAACTTCCGCGATGTCGCAAATAACAGTTCTAACATTTGTAGCGTGCTTGCGTCATACCCCATCGCCATTCTAACCACATAAATAACGGCCACTACGCCGGAAGGACATTTTTGTTTACCTTTGGATGGCGGAAAATCCGGGATTTGTTATTCGCAAGGGAATCGAAATGGAACTGCCCACAACAGTGGGCGCATTCGTTAGAGGCCCTACGGTGCGACACCATGGCATCACAAAACGCCCTACTATTGGCACGATGGAGACAAAAAAAGGCCGACAAAGAGAACGAAAATCGCAGGGCGGGAAAACCCACCTCGTGTTGGAAATTGGTACCATCGGCATCACCGCGATGCGGAAAGACGAAAGACCGTAGCTCTCGGGGTGGTTGAAGGACGCCCAGAAAAACAACACCTCCACAACGAACGGCCGATTCGCGCACCAACACCAAACCGCCAACAACCAACATGTGATCGCACAACAATCGATCGCCCTAAACGAGCGGCGGACCGGCCGTTGCGCATGCAATCCGATTCACGGTGATGTTGGAAGTTTCTCGAAGGTGTACCACCGGTTCACTCGGTTGCAGACAAAAGCCTCGCATGATTGCACGAAGAAGGAAATGGAATTGGTTGGTGGACTTTGGATCACTTCGGATTGGAGGTTGCCAGACTGTCCCAATCAGCCACGATGCCACGCGATGCGATGGAAGGCGTACATTTTAGCCAGTTGCGGAATGGCATCTTCCGACTAATCGATCGCATTGGATAAATTCACATCGTTATGCTAATATAGGCTACCAAAATGTAAAAACCTCGTCATTTTCAATGTCTACCACTTCAACGACAACTGGTTTCGTGGGCCGTGTTGGCAGAGTTGACCAATTCAAACATGCAGAACATCTTTTTTCTAGTAAAAACTTGCACAAATTCGTTATACCGAACTCTAATCGTCGAATCGTTTGAAACCAGTCCATCCGAGCGGAAGTGTAGAATGTCCTTCATGTTTGTTGTTGTTCTTTTTTTATTATGTTGTGTTCCTCAGGGCAATGATCGATGCGAAGATCACACCGACATCTCCAGTCTCAAGCCGAATTAAGCCAGTTTTGAAGGCTGCCCAAACAGACAAAAGTAGATGGAGATCGCGTGAGCTCACCTCTCTCCGGTTGATTGGAATCCCGCTCCGGATCTGGATCCGGAAGTTGTTCAGCGCTACATCTCCGATTAGAACTACACCAGCATGTCAGTGGTTTATAGTTCGTTTCCGCATTAGCGCCCATGTCCATGCACGATGAGAAAGTGCACTGACGGCAATCAAACTTTAGTTCGGGTTGGAACCGACGCGATCGAGCGAGATCGCACCGTAATGGAGCTTTAATTTGAGCCCTTGATCGGCCACCTTCATGACACCTGCACAATGCCGAATGGAGTGTCGCGTTTTCACATCATTCCAAGGTATGAATTTGCGCTTCTGTTCGCACTCAGCGAATCGTGGCAATTTCGAACGCATTTACGCAATCCGCACGGATCGCACACTTTCCGTACTCGGCCGCCATCCGGAGCGATGGCGATGATGGCAAGTGATCTTTGAGATCCCATCTTCAAGGCTCTCTCAATCTTCTCATCCGCTCCGGATCATCTGCGAGGCAAGTACATCGCTGTAATTACGCCGGGGAATTGCGTCATCTCAAAATTACCCGTCATTGTTGGTACTCATGTGAATCTGGCTCGCGAGGGTTTTTAGCGTTCGGTTCGGAACCCTACGCGAACGCAAAAAAAAATATCACTGTTATTTCGCGTGCACTCGAATTCCACCTCACACTGCATGTGCGCGATCGGCAAACTGCCAACGTATTAGATTCAAAGTGAAACCAACGCCACAAGAAGATCGCAAAACCTGGCTGAGGGAAAAACCAGCCCTTGATTTAACCTAAGAGAAAAAGCCGCCACGCTAACGATTAATGCCGATCACGATCAATCTAACAGCCGAACGTAGGGTTTCTGAATTACAATGCGCAATGCGGGACAGATCGCGACAACCGCGACCGGGGTTGGTGTTTGAATTCTGAAGCATTCGAGGTAGGCATATGAGTGCCGTATGAGCAAATGCTGTACGCATAAGTGCCGCTATTTTTGCGCCACGATCAAAACCAATTCATCCCCGCCAAAAAACAAACCGTCATTGCTGCTAAGGATGGCGCTTTAATAAGCAGCATCACTGGTATGGTACAATGGAGGACGCAAAAATCCGGTTCAGAAGGGGTGTGTCCGATGACGCAGGTGGCTGTGAGTGTCGGCATCGTGCTAACGATTCGTTCCCAAACGCCATGCAGTGACTAAGGAAGTTCCGAATAATCGTGAGACTGTGGTTTTTTACCTCTTCAAACTCTCAAAGCATCCGGATCAATATTTGTTGGCACCTGGTGAGCTGAATGTACTCAAGGAAGCTCTTGCGACTACCACCACCTCGGCTGTTATTCGATACTGTGCAAAGTGCCCAAGTCTTTGAAGAGCTCGTTCGGAATTTTGCCAGTTTTGTTAAGTCATTTTACTCCACACTTTTTTACAATTACTGTTTGCGATTTTAAAACGAGACCCACTCTGTGCTTTTGCAAAGTAAACTCGAGCAAATGTCGATGAATATCGCATTCTCATTGTGAGCAAACAAAGCCCAAATTGTTTATTTAATACACTGCCTTTTGGGACGTTCTATCGAAGCAGTCAAAGCTTCATTTGGCAGATCGATGGAGAGCAGAAACCCGTCTCCTGAGTGTAGGAGCAAAAAGATATATTATACGATATTTTAACACAAACCATCATGCATATCACTTTATATCATATCAGTCATACAACATACTGGGAGATCTATCTCCTCGCTATCACGACACTCATCGTCAGCATCACGGATATCCGAAAAGAATTCAACGTCGTGGGAGGCGATCCACTGGACGCTGCGGCAACGGGATGTTACTAAGCTGCTAATGAGGATTCTTCGTAGCAATGTGCGATTTCCTCATTGACAGGAAGATACACATTCCTGGCAACAAACCCAACAAAGGAGAGAAGATCCTCACATCAGTGTGGTGATGATACAGTACTACTAGACGTCAGCTTTCTTGTATGCTGGTCGCATCGCGTGCTGTCGGATATCTTGGTATGGGTCCTCCAGGACCGTGGATTCACGATGTTCCGGCGTTCACAGTGAATCCGCGAGTTGCGACAATAGTACTACGCCAAATACGTGTCGACCGCTAGAACACTCGGAGACGATGTTATGAAGAAAATCCAGCCAATGAACCAAGAACATAATCCACCATCGTGTCCTGAAAGAAGGTGATACTCAAGGAAGAGTTGCGACTGCGAATTAATTCAGGGTTCTCACACTCTGCGAGATGGCAGCTGCAACGACTAAGCTCAGTAATAATTGCCAACTAAACACCAGCGTTAGGGAATAAAATTAAGAAAGCCGAGGATCGGCGTAAGATCATGGGATCTCCCACCCTTCGTGATTGGGAATTCCCAAATGCGAATGAAAACTTACCTATTTTGCTATCTATGTTATGAGTAATGGGATTTTATCAACCCAACACCTCTTCCTTCCATCTCACCGTATGTTTAAATTGAGATTTTATGTACTCCGCAAACGGCATACTGACATTGTACAGCGTAAAATCGGGTATACGTATAAACAGAATAATAAATGGTACAAGTAGTTTTATTTTTTTAAATTGAATTTGATAAACTTTTTGTCGATCGCAGGATCCGATCATGCTAAACATACATAAATAGTATGATCTTCGTCTGTTACCAAAATAATATGATATGTTCTGTTACCAAAATAATTGAAAATATTTTATTTTCAAAATTTAAATTCATTTCAAACGATGAGATTTATTCGATAAAAAACTCTAAAGCATTCTGTATTAAATTTTTTGAAATAATACATTCTTAACCCGTTATTTAATAAAGGATGCAAAGTTGATGTTTATCACGAGATTCAAAATTATATTACATTTACTCCAACTACAAACTAATCATCTATCACAATGAAATAACTTCTTTATTTATCGTCTTATCGAATTGCTTGGTCTAATGATTTATGAAACACATATTTTATCAATGCAGTGTTGCATAGTCTTTAAAACAGGCTGTTTCTGTCATGACAGCACATACATGAAGCCATTTCAGAAGGACAAAGGCCGTAAATGTGTTCTTACAACATGGTTTCATTAGCCCTGAGACAATTTTGCACCGAATGCATAATCGATCGATCGGCGTAGCTTCGATTCATTAGTATGCAGCAAAAACGGTGCATTCTGTTTTGCTGATTGCTCAACATAGATGCCATTTGACACTACAGCTAATGAACGAACGTGGAATTTTACTCTGTTATTCATTTATTGTTTCGTTTGAATGGTTTGTATCAGCTTTAAAGATTCACCATCCAACGCCCGTCCATATATCACTTGTTGCAAACCATACTGTAATTAGAGACAGCGCGGACTTCTTTCTTCCAACTGCAGTACGCATCTACTAAAGGTGGACCACAATGAACTGTCGTCGAATGAAAGCCACGAACGAATCGAATGAGTAATTTTCTGCTCATGTATTTGCAAATGAACCTTGATCATATACTACTCCGCTACTTGCATGCCCATTCAAAGCCACAATAAATGTGTAACACTTCAACCCATGCATTCCTGCAAATGAATAAACAAGAAGTGCTAAAATATCTCCTTGAATTTGAGTATTTTTAGTAAGAATGTTCCATACTTCAGCAATGAATCGGTCAAAATCAATGCGAACAAAACCCAAACAACTAATTAACGCACAAAGCTATATCAATGCACGAAAAGTAACCGACTTACCCGCGTGCAAGGTGCATTCCGTTCCAGATCACGCTTTCGCTGAGTGCTTTCGGATACGATGCAATTTAGCGGCTAACATGTTCTGCCGTTTTGTGTGAGCATGCTCAGAGCGCCTTCAGACTGCCAGCCTTTACAAATCGAACTAGCCTTCGTCCCAAACTAACCACCAATGGAATGCTGAATCTCAGCCTGGAGAAGTCTGGGCAGTTTGTAGGGTCCAAAGTCCACACAATTTTGTCGCTTTTCTTTATCACCCTATCCTACCCGTTGCTAGCAGACCCTAGCAGGCCAATGGGAACGAATGGCTCTGGTTGAAACAGGGCTTGCCCTCATGTTCTGCATTAAGGAGAAAAAAAAAATGCTACCCATCCCTAAACCATACCCGACCGAGAGAATTATGAAGGGTAACAACAACACCATGGTAGCGTCTAGCTCGGAATGTGTTATCGCTTTTGATTTCCAGTTTCGTCTATCTGTCTCCGATTTATAGTTCTTTTTTAACATTTCTTTACTCCTTCCTCCTCGAAGCGCTACACTTTCTTTCTCGTATTGGGTTGATTCCAACATCCCTTTGTCATCTAACCAGTAGTCTTATCACACGTTCTAGAAACTTCTTGTAACCGAAGGCACTAAATAGTGATCGCCAGTGAAAACCTACGGTATTTTGATCATCTTTACAAAATTGTCTTAAAATGTCCCACCTAGAAATGTAGGCTCCTAGAAATGTAGGCTCCTAGAAATGCTTTAAATTTGCAATTTACCACATCACATGACGACATGCGCGGGCTATTTAAATACCCTTTATTAACCTGTTGATTTGATTGCAGCTATTGTCGATTCATCACGCAGTCAGCAAACGCTCGCCGTCATTACTTGAAGGAAAGTCACATTCCCATTCCGTAAGTGCATCCGTAATCCGAGGAAAGCACGCCCGTATCACATGGCCGACCGTGCCGCGCCTCGAGTTACCATCCAGTCGTACTTTGATCTGCTGGTCCCAAAATCAACCCTGGCAGACGGAGCAGAAACGAAAATGATTAACATGTGAAAATGAAGTGAACGCTTCCGGACTGGTGCAAGGGCGTGCGTGACCGATAGAAGCACACACCAGTCGATGCGGTTACATATGCACGGCAAGGCGCTAAGATAAGCACGCCAGAAGATGCCCGGTACCACGTGGTCTTCACGTGATCTTCGATGCGATCACGAACCCCACGGAGCTAAGGCGTGAAATGCTCATCGATTGGTACCATGATAGTTTTCAATATAAGGAGGAGATCTACTAGCTTACGAAAGGCGTAACTTGGACTTTGATTTCACTGGTTTTCTACTGATCTATATATATACATATGTTTTTTTTCTTCAACATTTTCTGCCGACCAACAAGGTTAGGGCATGAACCTGAACCAAAAAACCCGCCGTGATGTAAGCTACTTCCTAAGCCTTGAACAATCTACGTGTAGACATCGCCACAACCGGTCATAACCGGTCGCACATACCTTTGATAAGATGATGAGGATGAACTGTGTATAACCAATGACCTTACCGTTTGCCGCATCGCGGCAGATTGTTGATGGTTTTTTTTTAAGTAAGTTTCATATATCAACCAGTGTTCTATCAGTCTCTCGGCCACCGAAATTGGACGAGATTTCCCGATCTTTTTCCGACACCATGGCCAGCAAGCCAGCGTTAATTCGTGATCAAGGCGGAATGTGCACCAGCAGGCATAAGGTATGAAGCGAAAGGTTATCCGTTATCATCACTTCCGTGAACGCCACTGGAGTGGAACAAGTGCAGAGGCGGTATGGTCCGATATAAATGAGTATGAGCATGCTCCGTACAATTAGCAGATTGCAGATACCAGCGCGGTTATGAACGCAGTAATTATATGGTATGCGTGTACCATCGTCAAGGATAAATTTTATATATTAAAACATGCTGTAAAGTGATAGAAATATCAATTATATTACTGCCTTTTCAACACTCGATCAATAAGAGAATATCGAAATAACAATCGCTACAAGGGTACATTAAACGTGTTATTTTGAATATCACACCAGCTGTTTCCTGTATTTGGATGTTCTAACAAAAATGTTTATTCTCAACATTTACTGTATATTACCAAATACTCATTTCAACACTTACAGTATTTTACAATATTTGTAGTTATTACCAACCAGTATTAGCATCAGAAATTTCATTAAATAGGCTTAGTTACGATGATCTCCATTTGTTTTTGAAACTTTATATGAATACAATAAAATATTGAATAGAAAATTAAAGGTTTTGTTTTACTATCAAATAAAATATCCTCATTAACAGGACCGTCCACCAACCCAATCTGTTTAGCAAAATGGTATAATGCTGATCTTAAAACCGTGAACAGCTCCTATTTAAAATTCAATAATTCGAACACACTAGCTGATATGCCAAGCCACGCTTGGCACACCGCTCCGGCGAACGACAAGTTTGCCGTTTGACCTTAGATTTCATACTCTTACCGATCGCTGCGTAGACGGCCCGGGCCCAGAAGTTAAGCAGTATGCAAAACGGGTTTGGTGCGATCAGCACCCATATACAACGATGATCGCGACGAGGATATTTTTTTTTCTTTTCTTTCTTCTGCGTCGATCGTTGATCGGAGGTCACAACGTTGCACTCGCACCAAGGCACGATGCCACGAAATCACGCTACGCACGGATTAGTTTAACTAGCGACTACGCACAACAACACTGCCGATTTGGGTTTTCGATCGTTTAACCAGGCCAATGCTTACTTCAACACCGATTGCACGGCGTTGCACATATCGAATAGGCAGGTGTACCGGATGAAAACAAACCTCGCAGCCGTTTCACCATTCCATGGCTCTCACTTCACCCTCCCTCGATCACCGCTGGCCGGTCGTTGTCTCTCCTTCTTTCCCGCTACCAATATTCCTTGACCTACCAATCGGAGAGTCCGGAGAGCGGTTAGCACTAGTGCGCTGTGGCTACATTTTCATCAACAAAAATCGAACCAAAATCGAAAACAAGACGGCAGCCACGGACGGTAACACGATGTTGTCAGGTCAATGTACGTAAACATACAATACTTACAATTGTAGATGTTGTTATTATTATAGTCAAAGGAATAGAAGATCGATACTTTGAATCATTGTTAACCAACCTGTGGATCTAAGGAAACCAACTTACCAACTTGCATTTTAACCATGCTCAACTGTTTCATTCACCTTACGTAAACCCAACCAAACACGATGCACTGATTAAGTTATTCAAATATATATACATATATATATATTTTCTCTATGTTAAGTTTTATTTTCCTTCGCATTTCAGATTCTTTTCACTTGTCTACATTTTCTGTTGCTAAATTTATAGTAACAAAATTTTACACATTTCGACTTACATTGCTGACGTTATGAATCGCTTTCACGTTATCATTATTTGTCGCGATCTGCTTCGTACGGAATATTCTTGGATTACCTTTACAATTATATCGCCCTTGCATGTGTCGCCCTTCACGGCGCATGGTGCTTTGTTAGTGTCATATCATATTCGTTCTACACTTGGTTGCTCGTTTTAACGTTGCCTATAGAACATATCTCAAGAAAGCCGAGCTTAGAGCCGGCTTGTTAATTGCAACGCACACGATCCACGATCTAGATAAACTCAATTTCCATCGAAACAACGGAGCTTTATTATGCAACGTCCGCGATTATTGGGCTTACTTGGTTTTACGCGATCTTTGTGAGGCATATTTTTCACTCATTGTGTTGTACCATTCAATGTTTTCACTGAAATGTTGCTGCTCACGTGTTATCTCAATTTTTACATCACTTATCTGAACATTTCTTATATTCCTCTACGTTCTTTGTTTTCTATCACCAGCTTATCACGTTCTGTATTTTTCGCGATTTGCAGTACGAATTTAAACAGCAAAACAAACTCATTTGTGTGTCGTTTTATTGAATGCGTCCGTAATTTACTTTTCTTGCCTTGACCTTTAAAGTTATTATCTTGTAACGGAATGAATTTTATATATTTCCTAAGCTACTTCAAGCAACGAATGGAGGGTTACTAAAGGTTTCTTCTTTGTTCAAGAATACACTTGTGAATTGAGAGAAATTCACAGTTCTTCGTTTGCAACGTTCATATCACTAACTGAAACGAAAACGAAGAGCATTGTGATCGGTTTCCTGCCACAATTGTAAAGTAAAAAAAATAACTCATCAACATGATATTTATATTGCTTCCAACACAAGCATCTGTCAACCATTTTGATGTTGCAAATATTATGGGATCGCCTTTCAGACATTCCTACATTTCAGGAAAGAAGAAAACCGTACGTTGCAACAACTTGCAAGCAAAACCATTGTAGAAAAACGCTTACAATGTTTTCACAGATTTGGCAAGTGTCAGAAAATGATTGCGCATGTGGCCACATATCAGTTATAAAAATGCTCGCTATCAAAGCGAATTTTCATTTTGAATGTAAGCTACCACAAATTCAACCGCAAAAGCACCCGAGTAGCAGAAAAAAGACTATGCTACGTGTCACCTGCCTCTTGGAACGAAAAATAAGCGCTTCATAAACTTATCACCATATGCTTATGCTTCATGCAGCGTTATCCCAATTTGACCCATCGACCAAATTTAAACAAACGCACAAAGCCCTACATACTATATAAACTAAATCACGATCACTGAATGTCTCTCGTGCGGTACACATCTGAGAAGAGGAAGGGATTTCTTTTTTTATTTTGTTTTTATTTCTGCCAATATGTATACCAATCGAGCGATATGTATACTTATCAGACATAATCCCAGAGTGAAACAAAAACCAACCAATTATTACCCGAATGAAAACTAAGCAATCGCTCGATCATTGGCAAGGAGCACTAACGTTCAATTGAATCGAATGAAACTTAAAGTATTGCAAGGGACTTCCACGACTGATCTTCGTTACTCGGTTGACTTTTGTTTTCCTTACTAAATGCTCTCGTGGCCACAATTGATGCGCCGATGATTGGTTTGAAAGACTTGGTGGGTTTAATTTGACGAATATCCTTGCTTATGGTTTTGAGGAGCATGATTTTAGGGATAAACAGATGAAACAGAGAAACACCCCATCAGTATGCAACAGCACAAATCAAACATAATGTTCTGTGTACGTGAAACAATAAACGAATAATAATTTTATTACGTAACGCTTTTACCTCATGAATTGAATTGTGTTATGCAACAGGGATGACAAAAATGAATCGGAATAAATAAATAATTTTCAACAAATTATACCCAATATCATTGTTTACTGTACCGCGGAAAAAATGGTTGAATTTTTGCTGTACCTCTCCGTTAGGTCAATGTGTAATGAATATATGATTTACCCATTCGATTGTTTCGATTATCTCAGATGCATAGATCGCTGCTCTTGAGCTCGCAGACTCTTCCTACAACCTGTGAAAATCATTGTATACTAGTCATGAGCTACGGCGTACCGCAGCTAAAAAATATACCCTACCATTATGTATTCCCGCAAACCAAACACGCAAAATCTGATACATTATCAAACACATTCATTCAACCAAATGAAGCACCGGGGCTAAATGCGTCCAAACGAGACAACATACACTCTCTTGTTATGAAAGAAACAATGTACAAAAACTATAAATAATTTAATATACATAAAGCTTGGAAAATGAAGTCTCAAGTACACAACCTTTGGTGAAAAGATTGCAATTTTGGATTGACATGCGAGGACGCGCACGTGTGCTGCATAGTAAATTTAGAAAGAAACAACTTTGCATCGACTAAATTACATCAATCAACCAACTGTTACGGCAAAACCGGGGAAAGCAACGTATTCTTCTAAGCACTTTTAGCGTGCCGTTAATCTAATCTTAATTTTCTTCTTTTTAACCTTCATTACAGTTGATTTTGTCTTTCCTTCTCCATTTGCCAATCACACACACACACACACACGCATGCTCCTGGTCTCGATCCAACTTCTTACATGCACTTCATGCGTTTGTCCTAAACTCAATAATAAGGTAAGAACAAATTATAGAACCCTCAAGTTGATCACCAAAGATTCAGGAGCCATCACGTACCTAATAATCTGGTTTTATGCTCCCCCCCGCTGTTCACACTCAGCAAATCAATGCAACTAAAATCCTAATCCCTCGAACGTTACCTCCAACTGGACATTGCTTCCCAGGATTGCATTCATATATGATATATATGACCTATCGTGCTTTCGAGGTTACCACGGATGATGGCGAGCTTGAATTGGGCGTAGCATAAATTCGATCCTCCGACAATGCTAATGGCATATTCGTGCACGAGCAGTAAGCATAAATCCCGAACAAGCGCACAGTAGGGATGACAACCACGAGGTTATGATTTTCTTATTTGGCTGAGGCAAGGGAGGATGATATTCGGCGAGTGCTTTAAACGGGACCAACGTCGCTCTGATACCGAGCCGTCAGATAGTTTGCCGCTTCACTCATCTGTTCGAGTGATCGGTACAAACCTATCAGATGCGTGCGGAATTGCTTGGCAAGCTCAATGCTGCGATCTTGCTCCTGGTTTCCCTCCGACTCGATACCAGAATCATTTTCCGCTGACGTTTCACTCTCGGAGTCGCTCAGCATGCTTGCCGAGTTAGAGGATGCTACCGATACTGTGCTCGGACGACGTGTGTGACCTTTCGCCGAAGTCGGTGCAATGGTAGCAGGGCTGATGCTGCTGTTTGTTTCTACCTTTTCGCTTCCGGTCGAAGACGATCCGGTGTTGCTGCTGTTCGTTGTTGCGACCGTGTTACTGCTAGTGCTATTTGTGGTACTACTACTGTTACTGCTACCATTAGATGAAGCCGATTTCGTCGCACAGCTCATGACCACCGACTCTTCGACGTTATCTTCCGCATCCTGGCGACCCCAGAGCAAATCCACCTTTACTACTTTTAGCATTTTGTAGACCTCGAACAGCTCGGAAGTGATCAAGACTTCTTCTATCGAGGCACGATTCGTTTTTTTACCATGGTGGGATCCAAGGTGTTGAGCTTTTGGGGCGGCAGGTACCGTATCCGTGGTGTCGCCAACCTATCCACACAAAAATAAATAACCAATATGAAGCACGATTAGTTGACTTTTTTCTCGCCTCCATAAACAAAATAGACTCGAGTCCTTCGTTCATTTCATATTAACAAACAGTCGAGTTCATGTCTAATGTCTTGCACACCAGAATCATCCGGATCCACAACATCGAGTGTTGCACTTTCTATAAATATTATTTATGCATGCTGCAAGGGACACTTGTCGCAAACAAAAATATCACATGCGTCAAGCCGTTGGTTTACACCACTATATGGGTGGCGGCAAATATCTTCGCGCGCACCGAAGTCGATCGCAATTCTACGCTGAGAAGCGAACCGAATTAGATTACTACAAAGCAATTGATCGAAAGTTGTTAAAATTAAAATACGTTACACGCATCATCCTGCGCATACACTACCACTATGCACAAACATACATGTGTGTATTGTTGTGATTTCACTTTCATTTTTGCAAGAAACCCTATCTTAAAAAAGAAATGATTGATAGCATTAAGGAAAAGAGAAATCCCTTCCCTATCCTACGTATTTGCAGAAACAATCAACAATGCTGAAGAAAACATATACATACTTGGCTTGTGTACCTCCTGGGTATTGATTCACAAAACACCAATGACATTGCAAAAACTATAATTTGCACCCGAGCTCAAGATGTATTTTTTCTCTCTTGCTTTTCTATTTTGTGGAAAATATTTGTATTTGTTTTTTTTTTATGTAAAATATATTCAAACCATGGCCTTCTCAAAACTAGGTGTGGTGATAGACCCCAACTATATTGAGAAATAAATAAGTCAACACACATTTAAGCTGACGCAACGATCCACATCAAGCAAAACTAATGCGCAAACTGCTCGCTAGTGACGTTTATTGCAGACACAAAAAACTCCACACTTTTCGAAGCGGCGTGAATAACGCGAAAATTGCACACAAAACAAAGCTTCCACCAACAGCCTCAATTTGTAGCGCTAAATATTTTCTTGGCTTTCTTGACCGACGACGTCCAGTGTGCGGTTTGCTGGCTAGGAAATCTTCATCGTCCAGCTGTTGCCACCACAGAAGATTGGAAAGTCGATGCAATCTCGTGCCAAACATGGTGCAATTGACGTCAAGGGAATGGAAAGAAGAAAGCAAGTTGAACAAAAATAATGGTTTCTCACAACAATGCTTGTAATGAATGTTATAAAGAAATGCTCTTAACGTCCGCTTTCAAAATGACACCATGGAAATAAGGTACAACTTTAACAAAACATCGTTATTTTAGTTGTCGTGAAAGCTGTTTTGTCCACATGAAAGAAGAACTACGTAAGCCTAGCCTTAAAACAATCCACCTTAGCAATTTAGTTGCATATCAAAATTACCTTACGATCCATCAAACGACAGGGCACCAGTATCGTTTCATCCATTATGTTTACATTCTTGACAAATTTTTCCATAGCATTCAGTATGCTTTGATGAGAAAATTCCTGATCATCGTGCCGAGCAATCCGCCGTAAGCTGTTTCTATATGATTCACATGGGAGAAAAAAAAACAAACACATTTATACTACATATCATAACAAAATTAGGCTCAGGCCCAGCATTATACAAATAGCAAATTTTTATAACTTTAAATGTTATATTGAATATTACGATTATTATGTCGTACACGGGTATGAAGACTCAATACTTGAAACGCTGTACAGTAACAAAAAGACATGGTCAATCACAAAAACCGAATGCGACCGAGGGCAGCATTGGCCTGGTATGTCACCATTAGCATGTAACGTGCAATTTCCACCGTAACATTTGATGTAATGGTAACTACAGGACAACGTGTGAATCAAGTAGAAAGCCTCAAGGTCTACCTTAGCAAGCACTTCTGTCCGTAAGGTTTACTTACTGGAAACCCGTACAAGTTCACGCTTACCTGGGGCGGGCACCCTTCCATATAATGATGCAAACGTCGGTGACATAAAAATGACATTTTGAAGTGAGCTTTCGCAGGGCAAAAATAGTATGAAGCAACAAGAGGACACAACTGCAAACAGATAAGCGAAATGGGAGGCCTTATCGTGTATCAAAAAAGTGGCCAACATACATTTGTTGCTCTCACTGCTTCAACCTTGCACCTAATTCCGTATTTCGCCTGTCCTTCTTTAGTAACGTTCTAACTCCTATCATACCCGCTTTCATCAGCAGGAAAGATGGTAAAAGAAGCACAAAAAAAATGTACTCATGAAATCATGAAACAATACGCTGGTGTTTGCAGTTGTCACCAAAATATACAATATGCAATGTGACCCTATATATTGAAAGATTTTGTCACTGACATATCTTTATCACTGCCATTTTTATAGCCACGTAGCCTCAATTATAGACGAAAGACGAAAATTGATGTGGTGTGAAGAATTGTTGCGGTCCTGCAGAGCGCTACAAAATGACAAAGTGCAAACGTACTAAAATTGAAGTTATTCATATACTAACCACATATCGTAACTAATTAATGCATTCATAATAGCCTCATTTTTTATCTTATTAAAAAAAATGCCAAATATTTGAAACATAATTTACAAAAAAACTTCTTATTGAATCATAAAAAATTGTTACTGATATTAAAACAGTTGTACTGCCTTCGTGTCATTTTTATCCACTCTTGTTTCATCCACTACCCGCAACCTTCGTTCTTTTTGGCTCATGGTGAAAAAAATCAACGCATCATTTTATACCGCATGTCCCTGAATAGCTGTAAGCTATGCACGGTAGCTGCTTGCGGCACGCACACGTGCAAGTATTTGCAGCACACCGCCAAGACCGCAAAAAAAAACTACCAGCCTGTCCAACTTATTCGAAAGCGCTAGTACTCTACTCCAAAAGTCTTCTTCTGCCACGATGGCACGCATTTTCGTTGGAGGTCAATTGTTGTGCCGCGCTGCGTCCAAATATCAAGTACACCTGCCGGAGTGGTACAACATTCCAAAGTCCAACTTTTCCAACCCAACCGCTAGGAAATGGGCACCCCAAAGGGGCAGCTCAGCTATCCACACGCGTCTTTCTTTGCCAATTGACTTTACGCCGTCTGGTCTGGCCCTGAGTAGAGGCCATTAGGGGACGGCACCTGAAGAACCTGTGGCTTTTTTTGTCTAACGGACTAGCAATGCTTTCTTAGTGTCTCAAGGTCCCAAATAGAACTACCTGAGAGCGTGAGAGTCAAACACGGTAGCTCTAACAATCAAGCTCAGTCTCTTCTCAAGAGGTACAAATTTTTTCTGTGATACCAAACTGTGGACAATTTAATGCAAGAAATGTAAGTGGTTGGCATCATGCTAGCAGACATTATTAGCCACACACTTGCCTGCATCGTCAACAAGCACATTCGACACAGCAGTGATGCACCTTTCAGGCGATTAATTAGCTTTAAGCCTTTATGGCATCCATCACTATCGATTGGATGTCACAAAATTACCTTATAATATGATTACCCTTACCAACAGCATGCCCAATCGGCTCATATATCCATCATGGATTTAACTCTATGAAATCAAGACAAAAGCTAGTTAAGGAAATATTTCTTACAATAACAGTTATATGAAATGACACAGCAGATTGGGGAAAAAGCCATTACGCCAAATGTCACAATCCGCTGGCACGATGAGCGAGCTGAGATGAGTGTTCACATCATCAACCGGGAACGATATTCCGCACGGTAGATGGTGAAACCGACCACGGCAATCCTGACCATCTCGTACAACCGCTTGCCACTCTCGCTTTCATTTGTGACGATTGAATATGCCACAGGTATCCGAAACACATTGAGCCACCCAACTCGGTCTCAACGGCATCCAAAGCCCGAACCGTTGGGATGTAGATTTCTCAAGATATTCGGTTGCTTTTTCAAGTTGCTGTGGCTTTTGTCCGGCGGTAGGGTAGTGGTGCAAACCAACGTGCCGATGCCAGCCGACTCTAAAACCTCCCCTAAGGCGGTGCAGCAACGGGCCTCGAACTATTGACAGTGGGGTGTTGATGGTGGCCGTTGGGACGGGTCGCATTATTGCTTCATCGTCGTCACCATCGTTCGCGTTCCGTCATGCGGCCGACCGGTTCGGTCCACCTTTGTACGCTGCGCGCGCACGCTCGGTGAAGGAGCGGCCGCACACTCGCACGACCTTGGCAAAAATTAACTGTGAATGAACGCGACGCGATCTTTTGCTGCCGATCGCACGCCCCAATACGACAGCCTCCTTTTTCTAACGTTGGCGTGCGCCAGATCGCGCCACCAACCGAGGCGGGCTGTTGAACTACGTCAGTATGGCTCAGCTAGCAGGTGCATGGTGTTCCTGGCACGAGCTCGAGCGATCTGCGATCCATGTCGTACGAAAATATAACAATGACACATGAGAGAGCATGCGGTGGTATCATGCTTTAGAGCCATAATTAGAAGATCCAACTGCATCACAGACGTCAAAAAGCTCATGTGAGACCGATTTCCTGGCGTTGTTCTTTAATTTCAAAGCTTTCTCGATGCATCAATGTATTCCATTTCTGGTAGACAAATCCACAAGATGCGTATCGATCATGGCAACGCACGAACATACACACGAAAAAACAAGTTTCTTGTCATAGACTAACGTTGCAGCTCCCGTGGTAGCTAGGACAAACAAGCGTGCCGGAGATTCCAACACAAACCAATCGCTGAGCGAGGTACGCTTAACGTTTCCTATTTCACTGCAACTCGTTCTTCTGCAGCGTGTTGGACTGAGTGTTACATAAAAAACTAGCTAGCCAATTATAGTAGTTTGGGGAATTTAGAGCGAAAGGAGGTGTGTTTTCCTTCAGAGTTCCAATGCTAGTGTTTGTGTGCCAGCGGCGTGTTTACGAAGCAACAGATAAACTATGGATCAAGAAGAATGTTGGAGACTAAAGGAGACCTATCTCACCATATTCAAGTAGAGCAAAATGAATGCGCACTCCCAGATATTTGGCACGAAAAACAAAAGCAAAACAAACCTCTGGAACGTAACCGGGTTACGTTCCGTTGATTTTGCGAGACTTTTGGGCAACTTTCGCCATCTTAGACTTCCCCCTAACAAGCGAGAGTGTCCTCGACATGCTTAGCGAACTGGGTTCGCTCCATTCATTGCCTTTCGCGATGAAACATCGTGACATAACGGTATCTCTAGTTCACCACCATCACCAACACATATCTGCATGAGCCTGTCGATAACTTCAGTTGACATTCTGTTTAGCTACATTGCGTAAAGCGCCAGGGGTTGGTATGGAAACATTATTAACATTATCCAACCGATACGTGGAACCGACACCCAAAAGACAACCTTTTTTTTGCAAACATTACCACAGTCAAGCATCCAAGGACATTCACAACCATCGAAGGACATTCACCTTCATTCTTCACTACAAAAAAGAACATTCCAGAGAATCGGTTCCACAGAAACTAGTCAATCTGTAGTGGTTTGAAGTAGACGCCGCGAGAAGTAAAAGTTGTTCCGAACGTGGGTTCTTTTCCCGATGACCTCCCATAGGGGTCATTCCATTCTACCAAGGGCAACAATTTTTTAGAGCAGAGATAGTATTAAAATACCTGAAGCAACTGTTGTCCTTCGAAAATCTCCTCAACTTATAGCCAAAAAGCCATTTGGATATGCAACAATATCTTAATAGAGACGTTTCAACTTAAAGTAAAAACGAAAAAGAGTTTTGGCGATAAGTAACCAATTTTGATTAAATATTCAATCGCTTTTTGCCCTCACGACACATCATTAAACAGAATGCGATGCACCGTTCTTCCCTGAAAGTTGAACCCAAGGTGTCGAGCGTATCATTCGCTTTAAATTTGAATTTCAAAGAAACGACCTGCATTTGGACGAGCACAGGTCAACAAAGTTTGAACACAAACAGTAGAAAAAGAAACCATTAATTATACATACAAAACCTCTTAGGTCGACTGTTTACCGTTGACTGACTGCGAAGTTTGCCCTATATATCGAATACCCATTCACCTGCCGACGATGCATATTAAGCGACGACTACTGAACGTACAAAGGACCTAACCTTATTGTAAAGGCCCTTTTTCCTTGGTCTCGAAATTAAAATTCATCCATGTGATTACAATCCCTTCATAGGCGGATCAGGTTCACTGCCATTTTGAGCGCTAGCAACGAAACGCTGGATACGTTTTTGGCTGGATGATGATTTGGCAAAGTTGTCTAAAGCTGATAAAACAGTACCATACGGTAGATTGCAAATAGTAAATGCAATCACTGACTACCGCTGTGACAATCGCTCTTATCTCACTTCAGTCACGTTGGCCATATTACTTCCACAGTCGAGTACAAAACCGACATTTTTGCACACGAGGATTATTTTCCCGTTCGTCCTCATTTCTCGTAAATATGTAACAAAATAGACAGCCGGAATATGGTAGAGAAACAGTTGGGTACTTTAAACAGTAAGAAGCCAATATGTGCCACGAAGCTTCTAGGTTTCCGACACAGCTATGGGACTAAGCCACATAGATACCATTTTTCTTGTACACCATATGCATATGATATCTATATTTGACGATTTATTTTGACTATACTGATACAAAATTTCAGTTATGGTGCGAACGCGCGAAATAGCATTTTTGATTGAGTTATGTTCCTAGCTTCGTGTACAACATGCAATTTTGCTTCTTCGTATTCCTACTGCCGGTCGAATTCGCGAGCTGATGGAAGAAAAATCATCTGATCGACGCGAAACCCCAATACGCAACGACGTGTGTAGCAATAAATAAGTGCTTTTGTATGCGTTTCAGAAGCCACGTTTATCAAATCTAGCTGCAAACCAGATAGAGACTGTGTTCGTTTTCAGCTTCGCAACCCATTCAGTGCGCATGCACCGTGGCACATCAGACGGGCAAACCCAAAGCATTCGAGTACGAACACACGCAGCACGAGTGAAGCAATTTTTGACACTTCATCCAGGTAAAGGCCGTTGGACGGACGTTATCTTACCTGCAAAGATGAGATGATACCATTTAGCTTATCTGTCTTGTCAGGGCATAGAGAAACGGTGTTGTTATCAGTCGCGGCAAACGTAAAGCGGATTATAAATGACTCGTTGAATCATTTACTGTCAGAGCTGTGAATCACCGGATCACACGCCCTACCTAGCATTTTCGCATGTCTAAAAAAACTTTCTCGACGTTGCTTGGTTTCATTTTGGTTTCAAACATTGAATCCAACATAGACATCAATATCGTTCCTTCAATGCAAGCTTAAAAAGGCACCACAAAACTATCACGACTACCGTAAGGATTCCTCGTACATCCGAATGCCATACCTCCTCCTATCGAACTCGAACGTCTTCCACGACGCACCGAAAACGTTGGCTGTTGCACAATACCCCGGGTGAGCGATGCGTTGCAGCACTTGAGCTGCTCAACATAAATAAGTGCTGACCTTAAGCAACGGGAGGCTAGCGTGCCGAGTCCGTCCAGTCAACCCTGGCACCAAACAAAACGGCACCAATCAAAGTCGCAACGCGATCATGAATCGCTTTTGAGAAGCGTTATGCGTGAGTGATCGATCGACGGACCAAAAAACACAATTAACCCGCTGCAGGGCCAACGGTGATGAACAGATGTTTTGTTAGCAAATCGATGTAGGGACGATAAAAAATCATACAAACGCCCGAAGAGCTAAGGAGGATAGCAATTGCATACGTCGAATTGCTGGATTAACGTCAAAAAATATCGAAATGCCACTTACTATGATGCATACATTTGTACGGCCTACTATCCATACATCACTGCGTGTTTACACTAATTTTACCCCAAACCGATACCACGATACCGAAACAGTTAACACGAAAAGACAACGCGAGCGATACGGACACGAAAAGAACAGAAAAATATGTCTTCCCTTGCGGTAATCTTAGCTCTAATAGCCTTATACAATAGTTCTGCATGCTTACCGGCTGTTTTCCATGTTTGTTGGTAAATCGGTGTAACCGTTCATTTTCTAACGTACGTAAGTGTTGCTGGTCGGCGAATGGTGTGATTTGCACTTTGGCGCTGCTTAACCAAATGGAGAAAATCTACAGCAGACACAGGCAACTTTCTCTTGCTTTTCCGAATCGGATTATCGCTCCTATGCACTCAGACTACAATGCACTCTCACCACACTTTTCCGTAATGCAAACGCAGCCTAACGTTATTTGCACACTAGAATGGATTCGATTCGCGACTACTTGGATGGGTCGTGTATTTCCCCTAGTTGCAATTGTGAATCGAGGATTTTCTTGCTGGATGATTCAGAGGCGTTCAAGGCAAGCCCTTGCTGCAACGCTAGTGTCGTGACTACCTCTATGTCCCACTGACAGATACGCCCTAGTCTTCATAGACGAATGTTGCTAAACGATTTTTCTGATACTTTTTGTATATGCCACTATTGTATCCTAATTGCTCGCTTCCTGCCTAACCCAACTTTAGCTTTTTAACACTGCAATTCGCACGCATCTACAGACACAACACGTACTTTCTTTGCTCTTTCCGCCCGTTCTCTAACAGCAACGCTCGACAGAGTGCGAAAAACGAAACTTTGCTGTCAAAAATTTTCTCTTACAGACGACGACAGCCTTCACCTTATAGCGCTAAGGTGCTCGGAGACTTTTCCTCGCGTTTTACATAAATGTTTTAAATTAAATTTCGTTTTCCTGCTACAGACGCGGGCCGTTAGATCCCTCTCGCGGATACAACCAACGAGACGCGACGAAAATCGGATTCGAATTGAAGAAGGAGCGTTGTTGGCGAGCAACTTAACGTCGCTCTATTCCGCTGCCCGCATGGACAGGGGTGGTAGAGCCATCATTCGTATTTACTCACCGTTTCGCAAGCGATATCGAAATTACTTTTTTAATTCGTTCCTTTACCTTACAAGCAGTTATTAAGAACATGTTGGTACTTTCAATTTTTTATCTAAACTATTTTTAAATTGTTACTATCTGTTATGGTTAGATACAACCTTTGTTACTAACCCTGTTTCGGTGATCGGCTGATCGGCAGACCGTCTCTGATTGGTTGTTTTCAGGCAAGCGTATTAGTTCGTCAGAAGCGTACCCTACTGCAAAATTGAATTGAAAAAAACCACGAATGTGTGCGTGCCATGACGGAAAACAAAACGACTCCAATCATCACTCGAAATATACAAAACGTTATTCGCAAATCTGTATAGCCACCCATATCACAGTGAGGCGGTACGGAACATACCGCGGTCATTTAAATTTTTTCATGAAATTAGCAATGTTACATACCATTTGTAATGCAAGTTGTTTCTAATATAGAAAGTATGATTCTAAGATTGGAAATCCAGATGGCGCCACTGTGAATTTTTACATTTTTTCTAATATATGTATGCACTATATACTATGTATGGTCTTATTATTAGTATTCGATTTGAAGAAAATGATAATTTTTTATTATGTTTGATATTTCATATCATATTTCATTCTTACTAAACGTATATTATTTTTGATACTAAAATAAAAAGAGGCTTTAGTATGATAGAGAGATTATTGATACTTAAGCAAAAGAGAGTAAGAGAAGGTACAAAGATAGAAAATCACACATCAGGTGATTTTAATCAATTTTCCATATACCCTATATTCCATTAATAAGTATAGAAAAGGATCGACAGAATCATTGGTATTAGATATTGTTTCCTTCATATTTTACAATCTCGATAATGGTAATGGTTCTTAAGTATTAGAAATGAGATCTTTGGAAATTATTCTTTGATACTTTTTATTACACCTGTCATATATTTAACGATTAATTTTATTTTTGTTTCAATAGTTGATAATAATTTGAATTAAATAAAAAACCGCTAATAAATAATACAGAATGTGTCAATTTTGTTGGTTTGAATGCATGTTCTCTATGTTATATGTTACATTGAACTATCAAAATAATGAATAAGAAAATAATACGTTGCTTAATTCATTAGAAAAAAATTGTTTTGTCTAGAAATACATATCGGCCAATTTTTTATTTTTTGCATATTTCGATAGAACTATTGAATTAATTTTCTTTTTAACTTTATCACTATGGATAATAAAAAATTCGTTGGAAAATTGATACACGATCAACATGGTTAAATCTATCTATCGAACTATAGTTTCAAACTGATGTTAATCTTTTATCGTATGTTTGGATATTCATAAAGTTATCGCAATTATTAGACAAACCATCAGAAAATTGCCTTTGAGGAAATTTTTTATGATTGTATACTTTAGTGATTACAATAATCGATTGCACTATTTTATTTCAGCAATATATTATAATTTCACCTTTTTTGACCGCCTTCTGTCTGCTTTATCTTTGTGATTTTTTTTTCATAATGGTATCAACAAATTTTAGGCCTCCTCAATGATTCGATGTACCTATAAATAAATGTTATATTTAACCGATAACCAGCAGGGGACTCTAATTTAATCCCGTTAATATACTAACAAGCCAGAGTAATAAGGTATGCGGTTAAATGCAGATTGTCCCTTCTCTAAAGCGTAAGCCAACACAATAAGAACTTCAACGTTTTTTAAAATAAAGTTTGCTTTTGCTTAAAAATTGGCAATATAGAAATTGTTATACGTCATTGTTGTGCGTAAGAGGAATAAGGAGTATAGTGAAAATAGTAGTAAACAAGAATGAAAAAAGGGGTTTTGAGAAAAGGAAAATTTTGCCATATGGCCATTAGTTGCCGGTCCTAGTTACTACTAAGGTTGAGTGGTGTCAGAACACGGATTAATACAGGAGGGCCCAGGTAGCTGGACTTCTGTATCGTACCGTATTAAAACCTTAGTAAAGAAGAAGAAGAAAAGGAAAGAAAAATGAATACAGCAAAATGGAAAATTATGAGCAGCAATTAAAATTTTGGTTATCAATGCTATTGTAGTCTTTTTCATCATCTTTGGGCTTATCACGACTATTTTTCACGTAGTCGAATAGTCGGTCCCATGTATGGGAATGACTTAGTCGAAATTTGAACCTGAAACCATGAGTGCGTGGTTGTGTCGTACGCTAACGCTTTCTGATTAATTTTTATTTATTTTTTTTTCTAAAAACTAAACCGAGTCATGGCAAATCCTTTGATTGGTATTCGTCTGTGACTAGAGAATGGATTCGATAATTAACGTCAAAAATGCATAAAGAGCGCCCGTGTGCTCATGTGCCCGTATGATATGACATCCTCCCAGCCATTGTGCACCGTATGATGTGTATTAAATCAAAACCACTCATCGAAAGATGGTATTTGATTAAATAAACGTGTGCTTCGCCTTAGCGTTACTTCAAGAGCAGCACGCCGGTTGGTGCATGATAACAAATGATAAAGGGGAGCATTTCAGAGTTCACAAGAACGATAATTGAGAACAGCTCTGCTAAGAGCAAGATGTACAGGAGAAGCAGAACATCAGGCGGCCATGTGATAGGGCAGCAGCGTGTCATACGATGGCCATTTACCGCATCAATTTTCGGACTTTCAGAACCTGTTAAACTCCATTCCTCCCTACCATACTGGATGTTTCCAGTTAAATTTACACAAGCGTGCGGCCCAGTATCAACTAACTATAATAATTTTATCGTATATCGATTCCATCTTATGAACGTAATACAGTTCATCAATTTTCAAATGTCATATCTTGATGAAGTAATATATTCTCGTAGGTACTATAAGTGTAGGTACGTTTGCAAACCCCCACTGCAGAATACTCGTGCGAATGTTCTAGGTCGTCATTTTGCATTCCACATGTTTTATTAATTCGACTCAATGCGTTGAGAAGAGAGGGTTGGAGAGATTTGTTGCAGAATTGAATACGATCGTCATGAGGGAATTGAAACGGGCGGCAATGATCAGGAATCTGCTCTGGTAGCTCGTCGTTTGAAAGCCCCCCTTTCGAACACTCCAGAGCCGTTCCCAATCCACGGGCCAATAGTGTCAACTAAGCGGAACGAGTCACTCCACCTAAGTCATCGCAAATGGAGAATGTAATCAACTACCACATACATGGTCTCACTTCTGTCCCACACGTTATGCAACGAGCGCAGCCTAGTGCACGCAGATGATCTGATAAGAAACCGATATGAGGATTTTTTACAACTAGAGCATTTCAAGTATACTCCTAACCTAATATAACGGAATGCCTTTAAACGATCAAAACAGTCTACATTAAAACTAACTATGAGTGATGCGAATGATTATTTAATGATAATTTTCTCTTTCATAGAGTACATATTTGACGCGAATACTTTTTCATTCTAAAAAGATAACAGATTTCAACATCCATAATTTAAAGATACACCAGTCTGCACAATTATATCTAAATCTAGAGAGCTTAGACGTTCGGTGCACTTGTAATTTGTTGTACCAAAAATGGGACTATTCATTATTGTACGTTTATAATTGTCAGGTTGAATTGAGAATACGTCGTGGTTGAATAGCAGTGATAGTTTCTTGACGAAACGATAATCCGTAGGAATCAGTCTACGCAATAGAACAAATCGAAATTTTCCTTCAGGTTCGCTACCTTGTTTTCAAACTGTTATTTACGGGTGGAAAAGTTTGTGATGTATTTCATATCTCATACTAGTTAACTCCTTTCTCTCTTCTGCCCGTGTCTTTTCTCCGTTAATATCCTTCCATCCCTTGTACGCGCTGTTGTTTCTTGGCATCAATTGTTGTGGTTTTCAACGAATATATGTGTTGCAAACATCGCGTATACCTCTATTGTTTTGATAATTCGCTACAATTTGTTAAATTAAACTTCACTTGTTAACTCAAGAGACGCTTGCACTTGCTTTCTTAGCACGTGTTTCAATCGAGAATGCCGTTTGACCTAAAATTAGACCGCATGCAATAATAAAATTTGAATCGGGAATTTTCTAGTGACCGTTGACCTGCCGAATAATTGTGCAGGTCACTCTTAATCTCTATGATAGGAATGTTCACGATGTTCCATTCTTTTGAATCCGAATTCGTTTTGTTTAAGAAATTAAAATCGGGATGTGCGCGGACGCACTTCCCGGCTACCAAAAATTGCGCATACGAGTTATCCACATGAGGGATAATCGCAGGGGTCAACCCAACCCAGAGTGCAATGGAAGGGCCTCACCCTGGGGGAACCGCCTTGCTGATCACGGTAACCCCTATGCCAGGTAAGTATGCTTTTCTCGCCGCTTTCGAGCCCACCCCATTCCATACCACCATGCTGCGCTAGCGATGTTTAACCACCCTTCGCTCGCCGCAATCGCTGTCATCCGCTCAGCAAAACAGAGCACCGTCGCGAAGAACGATGGGAGAGCACAACGAACACAATCCATTACACTGGGTGTTTATCTCTCTCTATCTCTCGCGTTCTCTCTTTTCTTCTCTCATATATGCTTTCTGTATGCATTTAGATGGTTTTTCGTATTTTTTACCGTAAAAAAGAAAAATAATTTAAAGTGCTTGCATTGCAATTTATAACAAATTAAATCAATCATTGCCCCTAGTTATGATTCGTGCTATATATAAGTAGTTGTTTTACACTTTTTGAAAACAAATCATAAATTGTAAATATGCTCAAATTAGGATCACAATTTAACTACAGGGTTCACACTATACGTAAAAAAATTTTTTAGCACAAATTTCTGGAAAGATTACGTGTAACACGAAATGTACAGCAAAGGTTCTAGTTTTATCCATTTGTTCGGTTTACTAAATGCTTTATTTGGTTGCATTGTGTTGCACGCAGAACGTATGCGTTGCTCACATTATTTCACGAGTGTATACAATAAATTAGTCAACAACGATTGTAAGCTTTGCATCCAGGCCTTTCAGTACCCAGCACGTCTTAATTTCGCTTATATTCTAAAAACTTTTTTCCATCACCACGCTGTCGAAGTGAATGCCAGTGTAGAAAATAATCCATGTGACCAAAAAGCACGCAAACGATGTCATAAAACCTTCTTTTACGACTTCCCACATGCCACCGTACGCATCCTCATCGATGTTTTGGAAGCTGGTGCTGTAAAGATACACAGCTCCACAGTTCAACAAGGCGAAGCTGTAAAACACGTGGCCATAGGTTATTAATAGTTAATTAAAAATCGGTTAGCATTACGATGAGTAAATACTTACAGTGCTAATGCGACGAATCCTTTGAGAGGTATAATTCCCATTACTATTCCAATAAGGATGCTTAAAACTTGCCGTGCCCAATATACTACATCTAGAAAATCATCCTACAGCAAAAAACGAATGACCATTAGTAATTTTCATATATTCATCAATTGTCCATCTGCACAGTACTGACGGCAGATGGAATTGGGATATGGCTATTTTATTTCATTCAATAACAAGATTGGAATATACATTTCACTATGAAGTGATACGAATCTTAATTGAACTGTAAGATGGTTAGAACTTCAGAAATACTGCAACTAATCCGAACAGAAACGTAAGCAGGTTGCATTGATTAAGAGAATTAACTTTCACATGTGTACCTTTTCAGCCCATTCGGAATTGGGTTTGATGGCTCGGTTCCATACAGAAGCAATGTGGGATTGCTTGCTTTTCGTCACCTTTTCGGTATTTGCAGTTTTGACGACCATTTTTAAGATTGCAATACAAGGGATTACCGATTTGTTACCATTCACAAAACACTAAAACGGTACAGTTTTATTTATTGTTCTGTTTTTTTATTATATTAAAAATAATTCCTACGCTTTGATTAGTTCGATGTCATTTGGCAAGATGCAGATGGCATGGACAACTCACACCAAACTGCTGTGAAGTTACATATTCAGGTTCAGTGCTCCATATTTTAACAATACGAATCTGATCTATGTACTATTGCAATTACAATAAATTTAACACAGTCCTCAAAAAAAAGGTTAATTCAAATGCTTTCTCTTACGTTTGGATTCTTGTGCTTTTTTTGGCTATATGCTTGCCGAAATGAAACATAATAATTACGAGGCGCAGGAAATTTGAGCATGTATATGTTTGTCCATCTATGGGATGCCGGTTTGTTTGACACTTCATCATTGTTGTTTTGTCAAATGTATTGAATAATCACAATAATTCCTGCGACATATTTTTGTTCTCTAAAGTAGTAAAACATGTTAGTGCTAAATACTCAGATGTCCGTAAGATGTTTTCATACAGGTGGGCAGGCACGCAGAGGCGATTTGGCAGTATGCGCTGAAATTAATCAAAAAACTATTCTTGCAGGTGTGATTTTAGCGCGAGGAGTTGCAGTACTGAACACGGAAACGAAGCGGTGTGTTCGAAATCCAAATAAATCAAGTCCCTTAACACATCTGCCGGATTACACGTTCATGGATGGTCGCGTTACACCATTTGGAGTACGTAGTAAATATATCAGACATGTAACAACAAAAAATGACCTTCGTATCTATCGCAGGCTAACCAGAAGAAAAGGATCCTTCAACAGCGTGAAATAACGAAACAAATAGTAACACTTTCTAAGGAAATGGACTTTGCCGTCGATCGACATAATCGCCTAAAAACGGAAGCGGTAGAAAACAGACAAAAACAGATTGCCGATAAGCTGAAACCCAAAGGTCATTTATTATTGAAGAAACCAAAGTGAGCTTATTGGTATCAATAAACGTTGTTAGTAGTCGTTAGCTGGCTTGTTGTCGTCGTGTTTCTATTCGTTCCATTAGCTTTTGAACACGCTTTCGACATAGTTCATTCCTCCAGTGTCCGTTAACTTTGAAATACGATCCAACTATTGCGCCTTGTGCTAGGTCCCAGTAATTGTTAAAATTATCAAGTGTCAGTCCAGAGCCAATTATTAGAGGAAGATTAGTTTTTCCTCGGAGGCTTTCCAGTTCTTGTCGGTCAGCGCTGCATCCGGTGGAGCTTCCGGTTATAATGAGACTGTCTGCAAGAAAAAATTCTGCCGCATGTGCCGTTTCGGTAATAGACACATCGCTTGTAATTGCATGAGAACTGCAAAGTAAATGACATTAATAAACCCTTGTCGGGAGATTTTAGTAGTACGAACCTGTGCTTCTTTTTTATGTCTGCCATAATGAAAACATCATCGGCGTCTATTTGTTTCCGGTACCGTAACAGTGATCCTGCACATGCATCCGTAAATCCTTCATCAGCTACGTGACCAAACACGAACCCCTCAGCACGTATGAACTGTAGCCGACAGGCCTTGGCCACCGCCAATGCCTCACGATTGCATCCGGCCAAAATCTGCACTCCACACGGCGTTGTCGGCATTATCTCTCGAACGGCAAGCGATATCCTGGTCATAGCAGCCGTTATTTCTGGACCAAGACCATCTTTCGGTCGTATGTAGGGTATATCATGCATGTTTTCCACTAACACGCCATCCTATGCATTGGACGGTAACATTTCTATTATGGATGTTGTTTCTATATTTATCTCCTTTTCAACTTACTACTCCCGTTTCGCGATAAATAATTGCTTCTGCGCGAACTCGATCGATGACCCGATCGAATTTACCATCGTAAAGCGGAGTTCCTTAAAGCGATACATATTTTCATGAAATAAATAACTAGCAGTTAACCATCAACGCGTGTGTGTTTTTGTTCTTACCCGGTAGTGCACCCACGTGGATCATTCCAATAACGGGAAAGGGTTTTGAAAAAAGTGACAAAAATGTATGCATATTTCTGTATCAAAATACAGTTACAGAGAATCTTAACCCAGCGCCTGCAGTGGATTGCTTTACAAACTGACCGTTTTACATTTGGGTTTTTGTTTGTTGTTTATTTCGGAAAATTGAAGCAATACATGTCAAACTGTGTACAGGGAAGTGCACCAAAAACGTTGTTTATTTAAAGTTATTAAATCGTTTTATGATTTTTTCTAAATAGATAATGTATGGTAATATCTGGGTTAAAGCAATACAAAATGTAATCATAACATTATATGTTGCTGTATATTGACAAACGCTACTTGAGAGAACGAAGCGAAAATTTTTGAGAGCTCATACCAAAATGTATTACAGTACATAATTTACATTTATCTTCCTATTTATAAGAAATAATTTGATAAACTTAAATTCAAACCAAAATAAAACAATTAATTCGTAATCTCTAATCATTAGTACTGTTAATTTAATCCTAGAATGATTTTAAACCTAAAATAAATTTCTTTGGCTTGTGTAGGCAATATGTAATTTTTGTTGTCAATTTCGTTGCAGATTAATATCAACAAATAAAATATGTGACGCCTAAAGTACGCGTAATAACCGTAATACTTAATGAAATTAGAAATGAAAATAATACCACCAGCAATTTCTAGCTTATTTTGTGAGGAATCATAATAACACCGAAAATTTTTCAGGGCAAGATGTGGGCTACATAACGCAGTGTATTGTGTTCGTTGTGCTCTCCCATCATTCTTCGCGACGGTGCTCTGTTTTGCTGAGCGGATGACAGCGATTGCGGCGAGCGAAGGGTGGTTAAACATCGCTAGCGCAGCATGGTGGTATGGAATGGGGTGGGCTCGAAAGCGGCGAGAAAAGCATACTTACCTGGCATAGGGGTTACCGTGATCAGCAAGGCGGTTCCCCCAGGGTGAGGCCCTTCCATTGCACTATGGGTTGGGTTGACCCCTGCGATTATCCCTCATGTGGATAACTCGTATGCGCAATTTTTGGTAGCCGGGAAGTGCGTCCGCGCACATCCCGATTTTAATTTCTTAAACAAAACGAATTCGGATTCAAAAGAATGGAATACATCTTACAAGTAAACATTCCTATCATAGATATTAAGAGTTACCTGCACAATTAATCGGCAGGTCAACGGTCACTAGAAAATTCCCGATTCAAATTTTATTATTGCATGCGGTCTAATTTTAGGTCAAACGGCATTCTCGATTGAAACACGTGCTAAGAAAGCAAGTGCAAGCGTCTCTTGAGTTAACAAGTGAAGTTTAATTTAACAAATTGTAGCGAATTATCAAAACAATAGAGGTATACGCGATGTTTGCAACACATATATTCGTTGAAAACCACAACAATTGATGCCAAGAAACAACAGCGCGTACAAGGGATGGAAGGATATTAACGGAGAAAAGACACGGGCAGAAGAGAGAAAGGAGTTAACTAGTATGAGATATGAAATACATCACAAACTTTTCCACCCGTAAATAACAGTTTGAAAACAAGGTAGCGAACCTGAAGGAAAATTTCGATTTGTTCTATTGCGTAGACTGATTCCTACGGATTATCGTTTCGTCAAGAAACTATCACTGCTATTCAACCACGACGTATTCTCAATTCAACCTGACAATTATAAACGCAGATAATTATTAGTGCAAAGTGGAAGCAGTTCCACTCCGTGTTTTTTATTTAATCGAACTGACCCACAACGGCCTAGGCTACGGCAGATTACATACGAATGGTATTAACGTGTACCTCCTATTGAAAGGGTGTCGCAGGAAGACACCGGTTTCGTTGTTGGCCCTAATGCCGCACGCGTGCAATGCGCGACAGCTACGCGGGAATGTTATGTTATGGAGCTGTTACGATTTTCCAGTAGCATAGACCATCGGAAATCGCTTACTGTTCCGGGAGTTAGGAAAGGGATTATACGGAGCGTATCAATCGCTTACTTGTTCTCGTCCTCTATCAATGAAATCAAACCATCTACCGTGTTACATTCTCGAATTGTATTGTTCAAAGGTGTAATTGATCTAAATGTGTGATCTAATCTACTGTAATCTATCCTTTGTTGGTTGTTACTCGTGTTATACTCGATGCCATGACAATTATATACGATTATCGATGTCGCTAGACACTGGTTAACCCACTATTAGTCTCTTACATTTGCTATTCTGCTTCATATTTGCGTGTTTTGGCACAGGTCTACCTCTTTCCTTGTCGTGTACGGGCAGTGTGATGAAAGAGGGTGCAAACGGATGACGAGGCTCCTTATTAGGCCATCTCCCATATCTCCCGTGCAGACAAGGTGCGTCCGTGAACGAATATAATGTGGAATATTGCTGCACACCGCCTTGCCTATTTCCCTGCCATTCATATGTGAACCTGCACTCGTATCATGTTTACCCATTGGAATGAATACTATTCTATACCTTACTGTAAGACTTTTAACATTCCTTCTAAAAAAGTGGCCTTTACGAGGCAAAAAGTAGGCAAACAAGTTCATATCATATACCAGATAGATTCTAATAACGCACCGTTCCGTGGCCAAAATTGGAGGACAGTAATAACAGTCTTTTAATGAGCTACCGTGTCGAGTGGCAATAGTAGAGCTATGGAATTAAATTAAGCTAATAAAACGCGCCAGACATTCGCAAAAGCAAAACGAACGGACGCATCCAGACGCATGTGCACGTCGTTATCGTATTCTTTAGTAAACATAATACTTTTTTCCGGGTTGCATAGAACGGAGTCTTTCGTGCGATTCACAGTGTGTTAAAATGGACGTACAAAAATTAATCAACAAAAACAAACAAACGTAAAAATGATGGCGGAAACCAACGAAGAACGCATTCCTGCGCTGGAACTCTCTCTTCTGCCGTATCTAAATATCATTCGTCCCAATATCTCCCTCGTTTCATTTGTTTTGCTTGAAGTTCTCCAGTCCCTTGTGATGTTTAGCTGAGCTTTCATAAGCGCATCCAAGCTCGGGAATACTTAAAAGCGCACAGATATAAAATGAATTATGAAATGGTTTCGATTTGATTGAGTCCATATATTAAAATTTTGCAGCGCTGCACAGGCTACACGTCAACCGTGTCCTCATCCTTGTAGACGGTCGATTCCCTATACATGGTTTTTCGTGACGATTTTTGCAGGCCTTCAACTAGCGTCTCCTGTATGGGTAAAAACATTGAATTAAACAAAAAAATTGACGTATGATCGAAACAGCAAACTACGTCGCAAAACAGCAGCGTGATTGACAAAATGGAAAAGCATTCAGGATAGTTATTTCGAGCAAAAACACTAGCAAATAGTGAAATGGTTAAATTCAAATGTATGCGGCGTTAATCATGTGATGGGAGCCAGTAAAGATCTATAAATGAGGATGATGATAGAGCAAATAGTTTCCAAACTGATGATAACAAACCTCAAACAAAGCAGTAATTTTCTTGCCAGCCACAATGCGCTTTATGGTCGATTCATCCTTGAGTGCAGCGGTGGTAGCTGTTGCAGTATTAGAACCAGTGATGGTTTTGGCTATGCCAGTGACTTCGTGATTTCGAGCAGCAGAATCGCTCACTTCTGTCTCGATTGTGATGGAATCACTACTCTTAAAGCTGCTATTCGGACTGATACTATTGCTACTACTACTACTGATAATGCTACTATTTCTTTGACTGTTTCGACCCAGCAGTAAGGACGGAGACGTGCGCATCCCTGTCGACGCCGAAAACGAGGTAGTCGAGCTTCTCATTAACGAATTACGCTCGAGTTCTACTGCTTGGCAAATATGGCGAAGAGAATTATCATGCCATCCAAGTTACAAGAACACAACGTGCATAAACAAACGATAAGGACGATCGTGACGTGGTACGCATAGAAGATCGTGTGGAAACGTGTTGTCAAATAAAACATAGAATAAAACAAAAGATAGAAAAGAAACAATCAAATCAACATCTAACATGCAACTAAACGTGATGATACATTCATTGATGAAGCGAATCCTACCTCCAAGCTTGTTCAACCCGGCTGCCATGTCTCTAACGGATTTTTTCTCAATGACGGCTCCTAAAATGTTTCAAAAATTGAACAAACGCTTTCTGAATTTCAACGAATACGAGATACTTACCAGGTGTAATTCCCAGTATGCTTCCACCCGTTGCGCCGGCTGCTGCTGTACTTATTGCACCAGGCGTGATGCCCACTATCGATCCTCCAGGTGTTTGACCGGAAATAAGCACCAGATCTCCATCGGTGTCAATACTATCGACCGATGATTCGTTAAACTCATTCTTCGACTCATGACCTAGCACCGACCACGGGCGGGGTTTCGGCGAAATGATTGGAGTCTTTTGACCAGTACCGTTGCCAAGTCTGGACGAGCCTTGTGACGGTTCTACGTGATGACTACGAACCGATTCATTGCTGGGTGATTTGCTTCCAGTAATGGAGGTGACACCCACGGGTCGAGAATCGCGTTCTGGTGTTTCAACGACCTCAGTCGCAGCTTTCACGAGCGGTGACTTACGATTCACCGATGGTGACACTTTTTCCAAGTTGTCAGAGGACCGCGAACGCGACGTCCAGTTCACACCTTTTAGCAACGGCGAGGAACGATCTAGCTTCAGTGGCTTGCGTTCCTCCAAGATTGGTGTCGTTTCCCCTGATGTAACGTTACTGAAACGTCCACCATCATCCCGACTCAGGGTGGGGCTGTCGACAAAGCTCAAAGAGCTGCACTCCTCCGAGGTCGGCGAAACTAGTGGAGTCAGCGTCGATGGAGTAGCCGAACCAGGTCGGAAGAAGGATTCTATTCCTTCATTTACAACCGTTCCCGTTGTCACTACGTTGTCCGTAGGAACTGCTTTTTTCGGGGCTCGGGTTTTCGCGCGCTTCGGACGTCCTGATGAATGATTTAACAATCACGATTAAAAATTCAGGGGCAACTCGTGGATGATTAATAGGTAGGTATCGAGCGGCTATCTACCTTTAACAAGATGCTGCAGCGTGAGTGATTGACTTGGAAGTTCCGTGATAGAGTCGCAGCACTCGTCCTCCTTCATACTTGGTGATTCATAGTTCTTCGATCCGCTATTATTGCTGCTGCTGTGCAAAATGCTCGATATTGACGTCTCGGTAACATCAGGTATGTTAGCGAGGCTTAGGTTTTCTACGCCTAAGCCCACAACGGACTGTGGTCGCACCTTCCTAGCAATAGAGCGCCGTTTATGTTGCAGTTGAGGCGTGGCCTGTAGAGACACATAACAATTCCATTACGCATTCTTCAATAGCCTACAACACTGTAGTAGTGAAGTATAACAAATAAAATTCATAACGGTCAAGGGCGATAGCAAAAAGGGTGGAATGTTCATGCAGTTGGGGGCGCAGGAGCAACTTAAGCTTAAAACTTGAAAGCCAATTTCCTTTTGGGCTCGTAATGCATGCAAACAGGTAGAGGTCACTATTCTGTTATACTCACTAGGTTTAGGTATTCCAATTTCTGTCGAATGTGTGCGATGTGTTGGTGGTATAAAGTGGGATGAAAATAATCGATGAAAATGTGGAATGAATTGGAACGATGGTAGATTATGATGAAACAATGACGATTTTTTTAATAACGCTTCACACATGAGCAAAACTTACCGTTGGAGAATCCAGTCCCAGTTTCGGTAAATCTAAGCCTCTCAGTTCAAAATTTGCTATCGGCTCGGTGCTCTAACCCGCCAACGAAAGATTATAAAGAATAATTCAAATGAGTACCATTTCTTACTTCTATTGCACAGTGGAGATGTACCTGACTAGAATTATTTTTGATACCGTCTAAGGAAAGTAAATCGTCCGCATAACCGAGCGGCCCCTCTGCAATACCTAGACCTTTACGATAGCGCGTCAATGCTTCCAGCACCTCATCCGTTGCTCGGTCAGATATTAGGCTGGCTAACGATTGTTCTACCTCACTGCCGAATCAAGAGATATGAACAAGAACCATTACATGGACTATTTCAAGAAACATCCGCCAATGTACCTTATACGATTCATGACTTCGCCACCGGCACTATTTACGAAGCAGCACTGTAGAAATTCTTCTGAAATCGTCAACCGTTCTTCACATCCCTTGCGCAATTCGGTCAGAACTACCTGAGAGCCAAGCGTCTTTGGACACTGCTCGATACCGGTACGTAACATCGTTTCCATTGTTTCCTGGAAATAAAAGAAAATCTGCGTTTGATGCGCAGCCCTTATAACGTATTGTATACCGTTAATTCTCACCTGAAGATAACTCTTAATGGACTGGTGCAGCTCAGTTTTCATTTTTCCCAGGCGCACCTCTATCGGATGGGGATCGCATCGCACGGACTCTTGCAGCTTAGGGAGAAGCTGTTTGCAATTTTCGGCATCCTCAAGAAGGCGAGATAAATTACCATCGAGAGAGCACTGACGCGATGACATGGTTTCTTGCGTTTCGGCGACTAGCTTATCCAACACCTGATGAGTAGATGACAACAAAAATCCATGCTGCAGGCTACGAGAAAAAAAAACAACAAAGGAGGCTGCGTATAGTAAGACTTCTTCATAAATTTCATCATCTCTTACCGAAAACCTTGTCCATGAGCACGCTGGAATCCATTGCCATTGCGGAACAATAGTTCCTGCATTTTTCTCATAAGCACGTCAGTTCGCTCAGGATGTTGCTTCAAACAAGGTGCAATGTCATGCAATGGAAAGGGCATGTTGCGCACAGAAAAATTGTTCTCCAGAGAATATACTATATCTGCGTAGCCCTGTAGTGTGATATTGTTTCGATCTAGGGCAATCGTCCTCAGCTTATTGTTGATCTGTAACGCCTTAGCGAGCAACCGGGCACCGATGTCTCCCATCAAGTTTCCCGTTATATCCAGCATTTGTAAATGCTGGTTGCTACCAAGCGCGTTGATGAAGTTGTGCAAATCTGTTTTGAGACGATTTTCCGCCAGCACTAGCTCTTGCAGCTGAAAGTCTTCCTTCTGAATCAGGTTTACCAGCGAATCCATTACCGTGCCAATGTGCTTCAATTTCATGCCTGCAAAGCATTTTGTCATGTAGAGTGAACGAATCGATGGGTTTTTGCCGATTGCGGTAAACACATGGGCCAGCTCGTAATCCATATTGTTGTCACTAATATCCAGACTGGCCAGTACGCGCACACCGTGAATGCAAGATTCGAGCACGTGAGCCCCTTGCGACCCAAGCGAATTTCCACTTAGATCCAGATAGAGCCCTGCAGTTGATTCATTACAGGCGAGCCCAAGCAGTAGGTGCTTCAGAGCTTCCAACGGGAGCTTGCAGCTGGCAATGTTGAGATGCTTCAAGCTCAAGCTACTCGTAAAGAACTGTTTGAACGAGGGTGGTATTTCTTTGCCTTTTTTCGTGCCAAAGTTGTTATGCGATACGTTCAAATGGAGTAGGTGTGTGGCACAACCACGCAATAAAGCACCAAATACCTAAAAAAAATATAACAATACACATGAACACATAAGAAAGCAATAATACTGTGCCCATAACAGTAACACTCACGCTTTCCAACGTTGTATCGGTTCGAGAGATATCCAAATGTTCGATAACATTCGGTTGAGCCAAAAAGTTGTACAAATTCTACAAAATACAAACAAAAAAAAACATGACTTAACCAACAATCTGACTAATATTGATCTCCTTAGAGTAACGATACGCTACATTTCCGTCGTCTTTGAGAATATTACCGCTTAGGTCGAGATACGTCAGTGAGCTCGAGATATTTTGATTCAATGAAAGCGAATGTGCTAGCTGATTGACACCCTTGGCCGTAAGGCCACAATGTGCGAGAGCTAGCTTGGAAAACCCCTTGGACATTTTTGCTATTGGTCCAGCCAAGTGTGTAGCTCCTGGAAAATTTCAAAAATTGAGTTGTTTAATTCATTAATTCATATCTACATCCATCAAACATTTAAAACAGCAAAAGCTTTAGACATCCACAGAACAAAAATACTACCAACTTACCTTTGTCCTCAATTACATTATGGCTCAAGTCGATTGATCGCAATGCAGGTGCAGAATTTGATATCACAGCAACAGCTAGCTTATGTATAAAGTCAGACCTATAGAAAGGGGTGAAGCGTACAAATTAGTCTACTCGCTCGGGAATTGGGCTATTGACACACATACTTTAATCCCAGTGATTCCAAGTGCAGCTCTTCAAGCCATAGAGATCGTCGCAGTATCTGCAGCACCCGTTCAAGCGTTTCCGTTGACAAGCGTGTGTGAGATGCTTTTAATCCACGGAAAAACGTATTGTACTCGAGTGCAGCCACTATTGCCATAAGATCTTTTTGCTCCAGGTGATCGAAGTCGCGCAGATTTAGAACTCGCGCATCGTGCGACAAATAAATTGTGTCGATGTCCCAGGCAACTTCCTCGCGGTACTGGACTGCATGTAGATCACACATGCAAGCGTACTGCATGCTAAACCCACCGCACGGGCCCACATTACGCGGATCTGATGGACGCAGTTCGTCTGAGAAGATGGAAGTACGCTCCACTGGATTCACATCGATCTACAGAAGAAGGAATGATTTATTGCAATAATTAACACGTAATGTCATCAAAAATGCAGTCTAATACGTATATCAAGATTTATGTTTAGACTTACTTTACGAATTATATACCGCAGCGGGACTGTGGGAAATATCTGCTTAATTGCAGATGATAAATCCGTCAAGATTACGTCGGCATTCTACAAAAAAAATCCGCACACACAAATACAGCGTATGAAGTGGTAAACCAGATTTGAATTAATATATTAATCATCGACTAGAAAGACACTACACCCATTCTCTTACCGATGTAAAACTTCCAGCATCGCCAATTGTTGAAAAGGAATAAGTTTTGTCATTGGTGGTTATCGTAAAATGAGTTGGCTTTCGACTTTCAATCGATTGTATATCCAAATAATGAAAATGGCAGTCTATCTGCAGGTGGCATAGGAGATATGTGATACGTTAGTTTAGCATTAACCCACCCTTATCGAATCTGACGGCATGTAGCAAGATAAGCTACTTTAGTACAAGGTGGTACAAAAAAAACTTACCCTCGTCGGTACTTTGGCTGTAAGCAGATACACTCGAACCGGTGTGAAAACCTGAATACAGATTTGCGTTAATCATTTTTAAAACACTGTAATTTGAATTAGACGACATACTCACCAAAACTCTGTTCTCTGTTTTATCACTTTTCACTTCTAGTTTTACCATATACTTCACCAAAATTTTGGTGTGGCGTCCAAGAAGTGTTTTCACACTCTCTGTAAACGATAAAATACATATTTAGATCAACGTTGAAAACAAATTCATCATTTGAAATGTGTTTGTGATGCTAATGACCAGCTATTAGGCAAAACTAATTCTGTATCACCTGTTATATTTTTATTGCCACTCAAGTAAATTAGACTCAATACTTTTGTTAGGTATTTTTCGGCATTGCCGAGAATTTGAACCACCGAAACATCACTACGACTCTTCGAAAGCATATTGACTGTTTTCTTTTCCTGCCAAGACTAAACGGTAACGTAGTATAGCTTGAAAATTATCCTATAACTGAACATGTCTTATCAGTGAATCGATATGATATCACTCGAACTCCAAGTTGGTATTGGTTACGGAATTTACACCGGTATCATCTTAGCTCGAAAAGTACGCGAAGTGGAACAACAATAAAATGCGAGCTCGTTGATTGAATTTTCAAACCTCAGTATGACTCAATGTGCATTCAAGGTACAAGGGCTGTGGCTTTTCACGGTTTCGCGGAAGTCCTGTATGCATTGTTTCTCAGCATGGCACTCGTCTTCATCATAGATTTGATTATCGTTTTTTATCTAACTTGCTAGTCCGTCATGCAGCTTATATTGCTTGCGCTAAGCCTTGATATCTTTCGACGATTAATCCTCTGTATTTTGGTTCTTTTTCAATCACGATCTGGGTGTAAATATTTTCCTACGGAAGCATTATTTACCGTTTAGATCTTTCGTCAGCTGCGAACGGGTCGACATTCTGAAGCCACATGGAATGATGTGAACGAATCTGCAAAGATTTTCGCACCGCACTGATTACACCTACATATCGGTCGCAGATTTTGGCTTTCTAATTTCGGCTCAATTATACGTGCAAATAGGGTGCAGTGATTACAAATTCATAGACAACCCGTTTAACAAAAAAAATCGTCTGACAACCATCTTTGATAATTCTACAATGCACTGGCGAAGGTTGGGTCTTTGATAATTTTGGCAGCCATATTGAAATACAATTTGGCAGCTGTAGTTGAATTTGGTCGTACAAATCATTGGTAGCAGTACAGCTAGAATATATACTACGAATCCATCTTCTTCATCAAGAGCGGCTGTAGAAAACTGTTCATTTCAAGTAGTTGTTTCTATGCTTTGTTAAATTAAATAATACTCTGCGTTATGTTTGGTACGACGGGTTGCTCCCAATTGCGATTGCCTGCCTGTCTGTCAAATACTGCATCCAATACGAATAATCATTAGGGACTTACCTCCTGTGATCTGTGTGACTGTGCCAGAGATCATTCGAAATTTTTAAATCCAGCTCAGAGGTGATACGAGCAGGCATTCGTAAATTATGTTTCCTCGATTAATTTGTCGTTTTCGTCAGTCAAGCTGTAGTGTAGGTAAGTGTTGCTGCGTGTGACGGTGTGTGAATAAAAATGCTCTGTTTCATAAGCAAGTGACATTCGTTGGACCGTTTACATGCGGAGAATGCAAACGCATTGACGATGGTTTTGGGTGCATGGTGAAAGTATGTTGTGAAATTACCCGAAATGTAGTGGATCGCTGCGTACCACGATTTACACATTGCTAGAAAATCATCCAAGCAACTTGATTCAATCATAACACGTCATAAAAATTTGTAATTTAACTGCGTCGAAGTGTGTTGCATATTGTTGGGCAACCGAGTAGCACTAGTTCACTACGGTTCTTCACTTGCCGGCTTTTCTGCGATGGATGTGCTCGAAACGGTATTGGCAAAGCTGGATGCTGGAGAATACAAATCAGCTCTCGAAATTGTTGCCGATCCCGGAAATGACGAGGCAATAATGAGGCAGACGATGGAATTCGTATCGTTGATTAGCAACAACTTGACGGATGATTTCGCTGAAAATAAACCTGATTTGTACGCTACCACAGAAGCACTGTTGAACCGCTTGGCGCAAAAGTGCAGTCCTGCGGAGGTGTTGTACGAATTGATGGAAAAGATTCGCTCTACTACAAGTGACGAAGTTTTCACAAGTCTACTGAAGTCGTTGCAAGTAGCTATTTTGCGACTACCCTTGAAACGGGCTCGCTGCTTGGAATGGGTTTTTAGCACCATCATCGAATACCTCGATAAAATCGAGTTGCCCAGTGTGCTGAGCAAGGATATGGACGAAAAAGAAGAGATTCTTCTTGAAGGCGAAGAATCGATTCGCAGGATGCTTCAGTTGTACATCACGTTAATGCTTTTTCTGGAGCCAATCGCTAAACACCTAAATCAACCTGCAACAATCATTTACTACGACACTAGCGTGACACAGAAAAATGTGCTGGTTTGCTTCATGCTACGGCTGATAGGAAAACTATTTCCCTTTCTTCAGCTGCAAAGGATTGAACAGCCCAGAAACACGCTTAGACGCCCGCACAAGCTAGCAGGTAATGGGATTTTTCACCCCACATGATATAGTTCACTGATCATCTTTTTGCTTTTAGTTGGCAAAAGCTACTCCATTCAGGTGGCCGAGGATATGATCTCAATGTTTGTAACACTCTTCCAAGATCCTCTTTTCTTGCTAACATACGGAGAGAAAAGGTTGAAAATTATACCCCACGAACAGGATCACGAAAATGAACAGTTTTTTGGTAACGACTGTTTTATGAACACCTCTACGTACACGTCAGAGGGTCTTGCATTACTGTTTTATATGCTGCTAGCGGAGAATTTGTTACCAGCCAGTAGCCCACAGATATATGATTCCCGTTACATATTCGAAGCAGGATTGTACCACGTTTCGGTACTGTTGAGTAACGAACGTACTATAGTTTATTTCAAAGGCATTCGATTGGCTCAAGGGCTAGTGAAACTATTGCAACAGTTAACGCTTAATTCACGGGATTTAGATTCGCCAATCCATAGTTCATTTTGTGAGCGTTTCATTCGCGCGCTAGAGCGCTCAGCAAGTGTACGCAACCGAGAGATAGGCATAAATGTTTTTACTGAGTACATTCATAAGTTCGACGATGAAGGTCGATACACAATTATATCTCACATTTTGAAAAAATTCGAGGATGATTCGGTACGATCGTATGCCATCAACGTGTATAAGGATCTTGTTTTCAAAGAAATTCGTCACAGAGCACAAAAAGAGTCGCTCGTCCGATGGTATAGCGGCGATATTCTGCAGGATATGCTCACAAACCACGTATGCATATTGAAACAAGGAGCTCAGACTGATTTATTAGATAACAGTTATAGCATCATCAGTGCATTATCGACGCTGTGGGTTTTGTTAAAAACGGATCAAGCTAATAGAAGTCAAATTTGGGACTTCTTTGCAACGTTGGAAAAAGAGTTTTTACTCGAACTTAGAACTGCGCTTGATTTGAGCCGAGCGCATTACAAGAACGAGTTGAAAGCTACCGTCGAAGGTGCCCATCGGACAACTACTGATCAAATGCCGCAGATTGCGATTAATACGATAAATGGAGAGATGCCCTCAGTGTTGTCACATCAACAAAAAGAAGAACTATGCCAGAAGATGATTTTGCGCCTAGATATGTTAGATTTCCATTGGGCAAGGGTGAATAGTGAAATCGAACATTTAAAGCAAAGCATGAGTAAAAGCAAATCGATGCAGGAGATGGATGTTGTGTAGAGTTGAAATACATAAATAAATCAAATGGTTTACTATTTTATTTTTTTTCCAAATTTGTCTTTCATATTGTTAAATGTGCTTTATCAGAAAACAATGTTATTGATCATTGTACCCCTTTTAGGCAGGAATGTACTATCCAGCACGAAAACGGTCGCCCTCGCAGACACCGCCAAGGTGCCTGCAACAAATATCGGAAGGTGTTTTGGAACAACTGATTTTTACCAACGCGTAAATGAAAGCTTTAATGATTTTCGAGCCCGAGAGGAGAAGAAAGAGCAGGAGTTCGCAAAACAAAGCGCTGGTGCTACTGGTACTGGATCAAGTTCTCATACAAACACATTTTCGTCTACATCGAATGACCAAGAATCGTCCGATCCTGAAGTGAAGCGTACAAAGGAAATGATTCTGGATGCGGCCTTGGCATTTGTACAGTCGCACGGATGGTCGAAGCAGGCTATTGCAAGCGGTGCCGAAGCGGTGAACTACCCCAGCGTTAGTCACGGATTATTCCCGAATGGTGGAATAGAATTAGTTCATCACTTTTACAAACAGAGCAATCTTAAATTAATTGACTACCTCAAACAGCAAACCGTAGACGTCGAAAAGGTTCCAAACCCGTCAGATTTCGCTCGCAGAGCGATCGAGTTTCGTCTGCGCTTGCTAGAACCATACTTAAAGTACTGGCCACAAGCACTTGGCCTTATGGCACTACCACCGAACGCACCGCATTCTTTGGCCAATTTGCTAACATTAGTAGATGACATTTGCTACTACGCCGGAGACCGTTCAGTAGATGTAAGTCAATCCGTGAGCCATTGTGAAGAATGACTGTTGTCGCATATGCTGATCGAGATGCTTTTATTTTCATGCTCTTCGGTAGTTTAATTGGTACACCCGTCGTATAGGGCTAGCATGTATCTACAAAACAACGGAGCTGTATATGCTGCAGGACAGCTCGGTGGGATTCGAAAAAACGTGGCAATTCCTCGAACGCCGAATGGAAGAAGCGAATCTGGTGCATGGATTTCTGGTTAAATCAGAAGATGCTACACATCATCTGCAAAACGCTGTTGGGTCGGCATTCACAACGGTAAACATTCGACTTCAAACCTTGCCAAACATTGGGTTTATCAAACAATTTTTTTCCTTTCTTTAGGCTCGTAATATTCTTGGTTTTAATTTTGATCGACGATGATATAACTGAAGTACAAGTGACCAATACCTCAAAGCCATAAAGAAGATATTCCTCGCGTTATAAGGATAGTAGTATTCTAGGTGCTGTATGGATGAATATTGGTATTTGCTAGTTCAGCAAGGAATAAAATAAAAACATAATTTTGAAACAGAGAAATAATAGCGAAACTGAAAGAAACAACGAATGATATGTGTAACAAATTTTAAGTCACTAACAATATAATACATCTTTGCTTAACAATATTGTTTATTTTATAGTTGTTTAATTCGGCCTGTTTTTCTTTGGTGACACAATCGTGACAGAGACTGTTATCTATGTACACACGGTGTGATTCCGTCTATGATGGAAAATAGTAGCATAGCAAATATATCATCCATCGAAATCTACCTACCAGCTAATGATTAGAGTGGACGGTATGCGTACCGTAGCGGAGTAAGCATGCCATTAGGGAAACGTTTACGAGAAAAGATTCCAGCTAAGGAAAGGTTCATGAGTTCGCGTTTACATGTTATGCACAGTTGACGGATTCCACAACGTCTTACTTCGTCCAAGGAATATTTGGCAGATTCGTGTTAATGTTGTAACATTTTTTTTTAGATTTCACTGGTAAACGAATAGCTCATTCTGTATCCGCCCGCCTTGCTTTACACAACATTCGTCGAATATCAAATGCTCAACTAGAGATCGTAATAGTTCTCCTCCACGTATTCCTTCAACTTTTCTGGTAAAGGAAGATGAGCAATTGATATGGCATCAATTTTTTGCCGTATGATGAAACGACATAAATGCTGTAACGAGGACACTTCGTAGAAACGATTTATCGGTTTAGTCAGGCGCACAGGAAACGGAGGCATCAGCATCGAATCCTGCTTAACATAGCCAATCACACCGTACTCGGATTTCTTCATCGTATCCTGTATCAAATCCACCATTGTTTTATACGTGGTTGGCGTCGTCAGCCCCGAGAATGACCTACAAAAAAGCGTTTGGCGTTTAAAAAAAACGTTGTAGCGTCGATCGTCTAATATCCATTCGGCTGACCAGCTACATACCAGTAATTGTTTTCAAAGTCGATACGACAGTGCAATGTTATTCCGGAGCTTCGAAAGCTAACGGTAAACTGATGCTGTTCGGTTTGGGAATCTCGTACCAGAAACGTTCCATTCACCTGCTGAGCAAGTCGCTTCTGCGCAGCAAGACGTGTTAGTTTACCCCAGTACCATCCGTACTGTAACAGATCGATGCGCATTTGCGCCATCATTTGATCCATGTTTTGAGCGCTCTCTTGTGCCGTTTGTACCGATAGTACGGACGCCAGAACCGCACTTCCATCCTCGGCTGTATTTGGTTCAGTATCTCTACTATTCATTATCACAGGTAAATTAGCATTGGGTGACGAGAACCGCAGCGGATTCTGCGTATGCCGTTCAATCACGATTCGTGCGAAATCATTGCCATCGACACTAGAATTCGCATCCCGTGTAGGCCCATTGAGCTGGTTTGTGTCGATGTTATTGCTGTTTGTGCTGGCAGTAGAAGCGCTAGTATGAGCTCCCAGTGTTCCTGCCACGTTCGGCTCAAATGCTTTCACTTTGACCGACGTAAATTTTTTCTGGAATCGCTTGCGCAGGGTGTAGAAAACATTTCCGCCCTCATCTTGGTTATTGTGATTGTTTTCATTGCTGGTAAACAACTCATCCTTGACAGCTCCAGCTTCATCGTTCTTATTGCTGTGGGCCGTGGCTACTACAACAGTCGTTGGAGACGAACGCTTCCTTCGAAGCGATAGAAACCAATTAAAACGGCAAATGCTATCTGTTGATGAGGGCCGTGGAGCGGTGGCTGCTTTCGATATTCTGTTCGAGCCTGGTCGATCGCGAGTGCTTTGCTCGCATGTCCTGGTTGCTCCATTAACTCCATCTATTTGTTCCATTGTCATCAATGGTAAATCACCGTTTGCGGATTGTAGCAACGCAAGTACACAGAAACTGAATATAATTCACATTTAACACAGATTTATCTTTTGAGCACCAGAGTTGGGAATTGCTTCGTTTTCTTTTCTAGCCACTGTCTGCTACAACTACATCGTAGTCTACGTCGGAGCCATTGGTGTGGATGAAGGCAAAGAAAAATATTAGACTATTCCTTCTTCTCCCTCTTTTTTGTCTGCAAGATGTGCTCCGAGCTGACTAGTTTATGCAGCTTTGACGTTCTTTTTTATTTAAACCTTAGTACTGGAGTGAATTCAAGTGAAAATTAAGTCATCTTACGCACGGTGTAGATTTTATAACAATTTACATTAATCGTTTTGATACAATTTTGATTAAGAATTAGTAAACAATTTACAGTTTTGTTTTGAAAGTCTTGTTATTCTGACATTGTTGTTGACGTATGCTTCTCCGCAACATTAGGTAAAGGTTTATATTGTGAGGTAGCCGTGCTACAATAAGCTTTACAACTTCGGAAGATATTTTATACAAGAAGGAAATATAAGTCATTAAAGCCCTTTATGATTTAGTATATGGGTATTAGGCATAAGCTGGCGAACGAGAGATAGAGAGGGAGTCGATTTTGGCAAAAAAATTATTACAAGGATCATCATATACAAAAAACAGCTTTATTGAATGCGTTCAATGTTTTAAACGGCTAAAGTTTGTAGTACTCTGAAATAGTTTTCATTTGCTTTCTAAGATTTTTCCGTTATAGCCACCTTTCTATGCAGCGGTCTTCCAAACACTTCGTCAGCTCTGGAGTAGTTTAAATTTTCATTACAAAACTTAGTTGAGAAACCGAGTCCGGTTCAAAGTTTGAATCATCTAAAGTGTTGTCTAAAAATCTAAAGGATGAAAGACGCTTACTAATTCTACTACTTCTATATTTGCTGACGACTGGGTCCTTATCATATGTATGAAAACGAAACTGATATGTATTCTTGAATTGATATTTCTTATTTCACATAATAGTTTATGTGTTGTTTTATAACCCATTTATATATGAAATACATTCCGCAGATCTGTATTTACTCTTGATTCGTCATGAACCATCAAAAGGTAGTAAATCCGAAATCTGAACAAGCAGTGTTGAGCTTGAAATAGCTCTGCTTGTAATTTAGCTTTTTATTAGGAAAATTTTAGAGAGCATTGTTTTTTACTCGATGTTCAAACTTCAATTAATCTAACTAACTTTGAATGACATATTTTATCCAATACACATATTATCTCCAACAAAAGGTAAAACGATGAAAAATGATTTATAACTTTTAAATGAGTGCTAATTAAAACCTTGGCTGAATCATACGAGTTATTCAATATTTAAAAACGCTATTTAATCTCAAGTTACTCATTTAAAGTGAGACTTAACTAAATCAATAGATATCGCAAAATCAATAGATGCCTTCGTGGAATTGAACTAAGACTGCTCCCACAAGAAAGGTCACTCCTCGCATTACCATTTAATAACAGTTTTAGGATGTTTAGTTGAGGATCATGTGCTAAACGAGGTAAGATTTGTGATACCAACGAGCCTCATACTCCGTCAATCTTATTATTGTTTGGGCGTTTCTTTTACGGATGAACTCAGATCGTGATCGTATGATTTTTGGACACCATGAGTTTAAGAATTATTTGTTTATGGTTTCAGAATCGTTATCCTTATGTGGCAAATAAAACTGATTCATCCTTAATGCTCTGTAGTTGATTCGTTTTTGAGAAAAATAAGAAGACAAAGAAGAAAACGTATGGCTCAATACGATGCATTATTGTGGTTTTCATTAGTTTTCATTTTCCATTGCGTTGTCCTTTCTTAAAACAAAAAATCTCAACAAAAAAACAAAAAATCTCTACAGCAAATTACAGTAACAGTTTCTATTTTATCTTCTAAAGGATTGTATGCAGTTTTAACAAAATAAAATAAGTTGATATGACATCGAGATCAATGATGGCTTGTCTGTATTGCTATATTTCCAATCCTTTTGGAATGGAAGTGTATTGCATTTAGTTAATAGTCTTTTATCCAAATAATATCTCTAAATGCTCAATTTACTAATTTTACTCGAATTTGTTTCATGACGCTTGAACGACATATGATTCAAATCTCATGATGTAATGAGTAATATATTTATTTTACAATCAATGTTACAATCTATGTACAAAATAATGCTTTTGTAACACTCCAGAAAAGCTTAAGTTTGTTTTGAATTTTACTTGAATTCTCACCTTCCTTACCTTTTTTATCCATATTATGCTATGTTTAAATGTAATAAATATTCATTGTCGAAATAATGTTGAATATTAAAAACTATTCAATTTTGAATGAAAATAACAAATTCAATTTCCGTACAAATAAAAGATACTTCATTATCATATGCATAAACACTGCAAAGGTCCTTCAAAATAACTAAACAGTCATGCCGAATGTTGTACTTACTAGCTCTGACTGAATATTCAAACTTTTCGCGAATTTTGCGTGGCTTATGATAGAACGAAGGCAAATGATCTGGTCTATTTGCTAGCTCTGCACGTTGCGAAGAAGAGTTCCTTTCCTGCGTACTATCGCAGAGACAACGGGGACGGTTCTTGGTGGTGTTTGTGAATGAAGGGCTCATCAATCGATGATCGCTTAATTCCAAGCTGAGCTATTTCTTTCTTCTTTCAGCCAGCAGCTATCAGCCCAACTGACCAATACGAACACACACATTTCTTGCCAGAGATAAGACATCAGGCAGCCGTAGCACTACACCAGGGTGCGTTAACGTCGGGGTCGCCAGAGGAAGAAAGCATCAAAAGTGCTCATAGAGTAGATTAAGGACTTCAGTTTGGTGTTGCGCGTCAACAAGTGCACGGGCTGTGATAATAAGCTGCTCTTGGGGTTTCATTGATTAAGGGCACAATAGGAGGGAAGTTCTCTCAGCATTCACACTGTAGCTGATTTGCTCTTATGGTACGCTGCACCGGAACGACGCGGACAGCGATTGAACGCCAACATGCCCGAAATGGTTGCTTTGAATAGCCCCGAAACGGTCATTCCGACCACTTCCGAGATTGATACACGGAAGCCGCTGAAGAAGAGAACCAGTGCCCTAAATACGCTCTTTTACTATCTCGGCCTGGAACAGCGATCCAGTGGAGCTGCCAAAAAAAACCAGTGTCTCCGAATACTTAGTGAGTCAAGCATGTTCATTTCCACGGGTACCACATCAAATTCTCTCTCAGATTGGTGGGGCAAGGATCAGTTACGATACACATTGTGTACTAGTTCAGGGATCTTGCGCTTCTATAATGTCATGGCTCCAATCCCACTCTTGCATAGTCGAGCTTGCAGATTTCGTATGGCGCCACATCACACCAACATGTGCTCTGCAGCTGATGGCAGGTGAATAGTGATGGTGTTCCAGTGTCAGATTTGAATACTGAACTGCGGTGACCTCTGGTGCCTTATCTGTTCGATTTATCACGCAGAGCGTCCGAAAAAAGGACCGTCAACGAAAGTGAAACGTAGCTGCGCGTGTTCGTCGCACCGTGAACGGTCGTATCACGATCGCGCTCAGTTCTAGCGCCCAGGCGCAGAGTACCCTCTCACTCGAACTGTTCCCGCTGCTGAGCGGCTGTGATTTCAAGTGTACTTTATTTTCCTCTTTTTTACGCTCGGTACAGTTTCGCTTCCGCATTAGATTCCACAGCGAGTGTGCCCGCGAGACCCGGTCCGATTTGTTGTGGTTCGATTTTCCTCGTTCGCATGCAAAAGCTCGCTCACACTGGCGCCAATAGCCCAAAAGCGTTCCGTCATACGGCAACCGATAGTCTCCGCGCGCGGTATCAACGGTTGTCCCGCGATCAGCAGCGTGTGTAATCATATTTGGATTTTTTTACAACCACAATATCAATTTTTGTGATGCCAAACATGATCGTCAGTACGTCGCGGGTCAAGGATTACGAACTACGCCTACGGGTCGCAGCTTCATTCCAGACGCGACGTATGCCATGAAACGGAAGCCAGGTTACGTAGTGGTAGCTGCTTCTTTGCTGATGTGTTATTTGTAGGTTGGCTTGTCACCTAATCTAGCAGGAAGTATTGAGCTTTATATTGGACCTTCCACAACTGTATGGAAGCAACTTGTTTTGCTATTCAATTTAATTAAACCGCAAAAAGTTCTTTATGACTGGAATGGAACGCTCCACAATAGTTTTCGACCAGTTCGGTATCCTTTTGTTTTTTGCAAAGACCGCCATGATGATCTTGTCGATCTTGACGTCGCGTTCGGATTTGAATCATTGTTTTGCTCGTTTCGACAACGTGGGCCTCCGGAACCACTGATAAACGGGAGTAAAGTACATGATCCTCGAATTTGCGTATGATTTTTCCCATTTTATTCCTTTTTTATACATTGTACAAAGTACTTCCTGGCGTAGGGCGCATGAAGGCATTATCACGAACCGTTGATCTTGCGATGAACCGTAAAGCCATGTCAAGGAAATTGGAAACATACCCTTTTGTGCGTGACAAGCTCCTGGGTCGCTAGTCGTGTTCACAGTGAATGTACATGGCACACGTGCAACTAGGGTGTGATCGACGCATGTCGCATTTTCAACGAACAGTGTTTAACTTCCAAGCGTTACAAAATATTCTACCGCGCTTGGAAAAGTCCAAACCAATGTTGTCCTCGAAAGCCGGGAGTCAACTTAGGTAGGCTGCTTGATCTAGAATTGGTTTGATTCTTAAACTCATAGTAATAAATCCTTTTTGTGAAGCAATTGATTCTATGTCTATCGCTAGTCGCTGGCTTTGCCGTCTGTACCAAGGCCGCAAAAGGTCACTACGCACGGCTTTGAGCACGCGTTAGTGATAATAAATTTGATTCTTTTCATCTAGCGCCATCAATGATTAATGGCTGCCTTCGCTGTGACGTTAACATCTTGCCTGTGGTTAATCATATTTTAAACACTCAAATAATGATTTTTAAATTTATTTTTCGGTTCAAGCGATGTATGATCGGTGTAAAATGAAATTTGGGCTAAAATATCATGTATATGGCTGACTGTCTGTCTTTGTCATTGCAAATATACTGTTGAGTTTTACCTGAAATGTGTCAGGATAATGAGTTGGATAGGAGGATAATAAGTGACAGGAGTAAAAGTTTTGAGTGGAGTAGTGATTAATTTTACCGTTTAGAGCAAGCAGCGATGGAAAACTGCTACCTTATGGCTTAGCAATTACCAATTGTAAACTATAAGATCGCGTATTGTCTGAGCTAATTAAGTAATATGTTCATATTCCATAAATCTATCATCGTCGATTCAAATATCAATCTATCATCGTCGAAAATCATATATAGTCGATACACATAAAATTGCCAATTCTATTCATATCTATCGATTCAAACTATGTATATTCCAAAGTATTGGACGCTCAAGCTTTTTACATAAAATTTATAACCTGCGATATCAACAAATAAATTTCTACTATCTTTTAATTCATTTCAGTACTTGCTGTTTTGTTCGCAGTATTTGTGGCAAGCGCTGTGGGATTTTTCATTATGTGGTGTACCAACATGTACAATAATTCCTTACTAGAGGTAAACAACCTAACATTGCCTGTGATCTCAACGCCGTGGACACATATTAATTTGTTAACACGCGTTCTAGAATTTAATACTTAGGCCAAATTCTACGGCAGCAGACTGGTGGGTTAGGCCACCAGTATATCCTTTACTTAAGGTGCACGTTTTTAACTACACCAATGCTGAGCAATTTCTTGCCGGGAACGATTCCAAACTAACTGTGGAAGACTTAGGCCCGTTCGTCTACAAAGAGACGGCTGAAAAGGTGCAAGTAGTGCATAACAACGATGGAACTATTTCGTATCGGGTAGGTGCATATAAATCTAAGTATATACCCTAGTGTATGTAAATAGATGCATTTGGTTTCATGACAATAGATTGTGATATTAACGCACTTTTCGTTACTCGTTTATATTGCTAGGAGCACCGCTACATACAGTACTTGCCGGAGGAGTCCAAAGGAAAACCGTACGACCAGGTCGTGGTACCGGACGTAGTGTTTCTTACGGCTGTCTCCAAGAAACGGTTGGAGGGCGCGTTCAAGCAATTCACGTTCAACGTTGCTGCCAGTTCGGCAGGTTCGAGGGCATTCACAAAGAAACCAGTCGAGTCCTTACTCTGGGGATACAAGGACGATTTGCTGGACATGGCTAAGTCCATGTTCGATTCCGACATTTCTCCCACGTTTGGAATGCTCATGACGGTAAGACTGTTCATGATGGGTTGTACACGTAGGATAGATCAAAGCCAATAATTGAATATTTATCTTCTTGCCACGCAGCGAAATGGGACCAGTGCCGAGAACTTTACTATCTACTCGGGAGTAAACAGTCTGCGTGAGCTGGCCCTCATGAAGCAAATGGACGGGAAGCCACGGTTTGACTTATGGCATACCGACGAGTGCGATAACGTGGGAGGCACCGATGGGTCGCAGTTCCCCCCACACCTGATGGACCGCAAGCAGCCGCTGCATGTGTTCATTAAGTCCCTCTGTCGAAAGTTTCCTCTCGCCTACGACAGTGAGGTGACGGCTCTAGACGGCATTCCGGCGTGGCGCTACAAGATACCGAACAATGTATTCTCGCATCCCGACGAACACCTGCCAAATCATTGCTTCTGCCATCTTGAGTCGGGATCGTGCCCCCCCAGTGGCCTGTTCAACATCTCCGGCTGCTCGATGGGAGCGCCCATTTTCGCCTCGTTTCCGCATTTCTACACCGGCGATCCTCAGCTGATCAACTCAATCAACGGCATCAAGCCAGAACAGGAACTGCACGAAACGTACGCCGACATCCACCCACGGTTGGCTTTCCCGATCGACGGAGCTTCCCGCTTCCAGATCAACATACAGGTGCAGAAAGCATCGATGGTTTCAGGTAAGTCTGAGCAGCAGATCGGGATTTAGAGCGTTTCCTCTCATGCCTGCATACGGTGGCATTCCTACAGGGCTGGAAAAGTTCGCTGAAGGGCAGTACCTGCCGGTGATCTGGCTAGAGGTCGTTCCTGGCGTGATCTCGGATGAGCTACGAGAAATGATCTACCACAGCACGTACAGTGCCAACGCCATCCAGATGTCGCTCCGCGTCGTTACGCTAGTATTTGTCGTCCTCTCCTTGGTGCTGCTGATCGCGAAGTGCTACTATGGTACAAGGAGCTTAGAGAAGAAATAGACAAACCGACGATCAGCAAACAGCTTCGCCAGGCTCGACGACAAAGGCACGATCATCGCTTCATAGCAGGAAAGCTTCGCCTTGAATGCTTCCTTGCAGCCCTGCAACACGAATACTCACGACTGATGGACATTGCCAGGACAAGCTGGCAATGCTCTACCATTCACCGTGCCTTCCCGTAGCAGCATAGGTTTGGTGCGTTCAACACGCGCACATTGTTTGAACATAGAGATAGCAGGTTGTTTCATATGCAGCTACCAGCGGCTCGTTAGACGATTGCATTTTTTTTTCTTCTTAGATCGGGCGTTGTTCCCACAATCCCATTACCAGTTATTCTCGTGCGTTAGTGCGCAACTGCATGTGCCAGTTAGTAGGAACTAGGATAGAGACTACGTTTTACGCAGCAGTCGGGTTTTTTTTTCATTTCGTCTTGTAAGTTAGCTTGCACTTCCTACACCCTACATCCCCGCTCTCGTTCGGCTAGCGTTAATATACTACGATCATCATCCTCTTCCTGGCTCTCCTGCTGCTGCTCTCACCGATCGACGATATGCATGTACGATAGAAACTGATTTCAGAACGTGCTTCGCTGCGCTGCAGTGCACCGTTTTGCAGCCGATTGCAACTGATATGCGGAGCGGAATGCATCACCTGTTGCGTATTACAAAGCCCCGTTCATCCCGCCGCTGAGAACCGTTCGGTGGCGGTCTGATAATAGATAATGATAATGGCTAAGCCGTTTGCCGTGAGCGACGTACTTCAATCAAAGCAATAAAACAAATTCGTTGCGGTTGTGTGGATATTAATTTTGCACGGCTTTGCTTCGCTCCGCATTGTTCGATTGGAAAGAAAACAAAAAAGGTGTCCCGGTTGTTTGCCGAGGTACAATCCGTTGATACCGACGATGCGTTTGATGCGAGCACCCTGCTAATTGTTGTAGATTGTTCTGCAGCGTAGCGTTACTGAAGACTGTTTGATGATGACTCAAACGGAGATACATGAGCCTTCTGCGGTGTGCATCACGAAAAATGCGACTCAACACGTCGACGTACACGCCCAACCACGAAAAGCTAGCTGGCACTTTCAAACGTGCATACAATTTGCATTATCAATATTTACTAACCTTTCTAAAACACTCGTGCCGACATTTTTCTCTCTTTCGTGTCGCCGTATCGTGCGCACTAATTTCACGTGGGTGAGTGGACGATCGTTTCGTTGTCGGTTTGCTGTTTTCGGTTCGGTGTGTAATTTCACCATGAAAATATTAACATTTTTGGATTATTCATTACGTGTTCATATCGCGTGGTCACGTGGAGGTGGTGTTCTAAAAAGTTTTTCAATTTTCGCTTCCACCCTGAAGCCCTGATGCACGTCGGGGAGGTGCAGCTATTGTTGGGACGTTCTTCTACGATAGCAAAAAGCTAAGCATCCTGATCCATCTTCTTCTGGTGACTCGCATCGGTGGTTTTTCTACGAGAGGTCGAAACCAAAAACAACTGTAAGCAAAGTGAAGAAAAACGTAGAAGAAAAAAGCAACGAAAGTCTCATATGTGTACACACATCCGCATGCGTAGCTTCCTGCACAGGCTGGCCAATTTGAAAGCCAGTTCCTGACCACACGCGGTTAACCCTTTAGTGTGCCGTTAAACGCAAAATGTCTGCTTCAGGCGTTCAAAAAAAAAAAATGCTTTCGAGATGACCACATAACTTGACGAGATGCAAAAGCTTAACATTTAATCGATACAGCATCGTTCGTCATCGCCCAAAAAGCTCGCAAGATCGCGATCGCTTCCAGCGCACGTTAACTTCGAAGGGTTATTTTGGCGGGGAGATTGGAGCTAAAAACTATAATCCATGCCGTGTGGTCAGCCCCCACAAAGCGCTCGAAGGGGGAGGGAAGATCGCGTTCGATCGCAAGCAAACGCGGCCGATTCAGTCAGTTGACTAAACTCGACGCGTTCGGAAGTCAGTCTCGAGACCAAAGTGAGCGGAAGAGAGAGTCACACATCCACACACATATACACACACGCGCGCTCTAGCGGTTTCTTTGACTGCGTTAAGTTTATGCCCTTTTCTTGTACTCGCGCGCGCGGCTAGACGTAGAGAGTGCGTGTGGTTGGTTATGCGAAGGTGAAGGTGGCGGTGTAGTAACGTGTTTGGCGTCCGTTTGGTTTTGTTTTTGGCAGTTCACAATCCCGTTACGGATGTAAAATATCGGTCGCGGTCGTAGCGCTTCTGCGATAGTAACGGTTACCGTGGCGATCGTGAGCGGGTTGTCACGTTGGCACAGCCAATGAACCTTTAAAACCAAGCCTGCTAGATCGAACAGGGTGTTTGGTGGTTCTTTTGAAACCACCGTAGAAGCCCGTAAGCTTCCTCAAATTTTGACCATGCTACACTGCGCCACGTGATGTAACACCGCCACCGCCGTTTTTCGGGCATTTTGCATCGTGCTCATCATCGGATTCGGTCGCATTTATCGCGTATGCCATAGTTTACCGAACGGCTGTTGGCTCTCTGCTGTTTGTTTGCTTTTACTTCCGGCCAGCACGGCCGGTTGCCAAAAAGCTTTCTAATAGGTTTTTTTCTCTTTCAACTTTGCTGCTATTTGACTGCAGGCCTCCATACGTAGCATTCGTTCACTGTCGCTTCCGCGTTGGAACCGGGCGGCCGGTTCGATTCGGTTGTGAAAATTCCCAATCAGTCCATTATACGTTTACGAAGCTCCTACGCGTGCTTTCCGCATATGGTGAGGTGATATCCAGTGAGATAGATATCGCCCGGTGAGCGACAGTGCGAAAGGCTCCCTGACGTAATCGAACGTACCTGCGCGTTGGCCTTTCGCCTGGTAAAAGTGCAACACCTCCAACACCTTCAGCAGCATCGACGGCGTCAAGTGTTGCCCGGACACCCGGATCAGTTCCAGCGTTCCAGCGTTCCAGCGTTGAGAAGCCAACACAGAAGGACTCATCATGTTTCTCGGAAGGCGCAACTTCAAGCTGTGTAAGTGTTTTCGCATACATTTACCCCACCGTGACGTGAATCATCGTCTCATGGTACGGGACCCTTTCCAATTTCGATTGTGGTGTGCAGAAGTAAAAAAATGGCAAATTTGTAATTCGCCTCGCGGCGAGACGAAGACGAACGAGTTTTCTCTTTGGTCAGAAGAAAATAAAATTCAAAAACACACATCTTTCCCCCAAGCAGCATACGCGTGGGCTTGTTTTTGTTTTCGTAGGCATTTTTCTCTCCGTCCATTCCGCACGAAAATGTCGTGCCACATGCGAGTCGGTTGCGCATGGCTCCAAGTTGCCAAGCGGCGCATGAAAACTAATTCCGGTGCAAAATCTAGCCGACCACGGGCAAAATGGAACGAAGCTCCCGGTTTGGGCCGAGAAATCGATCAGTTTCACTGTCAGTAGGTCACGTGCCGTGCGAATGCTGCCTCGCCAAGATCCTTGGCTGGACGGTTCGACCGGAGGAGAAACATTTGGGCCGTTTGCGTCTTTGAAACGCAACCGAAAAACTGCTGCTGCTGCCGCTGGCATGACGGATCGATTCGGTTCGCGCGCGCACTGGGATGTGAAGCGCTAATTGATCTCACTTACTGTTTTTTTATGTTACTGTTGAAGGTTTTGAAGGGCTTCCACAGTACGAAAGCTACCACGCAAAGGGAGATCCGAAGCAGAAGGAAATCCCTCTGGTTACCGTTCTGCTAATTGCCACTAATGGGTGCAAGATGCAGCCAGAATATACGATTTTGGACGTTGTGGTGCCTTCAATTATACGAGGCTAGACAAGTGTGGGCCAAATGTTCGTTAAATGCTACACGTTAATACACACAGTTCGACGTTTCTCGTCTTGAAATCATACCATGGAAAACATTTTCGTATGCAGAAACCTATCCATTTGATAACTTTTTGACGAGAGTACACTCTTGTTAGTATTTTGAAAATCTAATTAAAGTCTAAAATCTAGCAATCATCATAAAACCCGCATCGTGCAGCAACGATACGTAAGTAATGGTTAGATGCGATGGGTTGATCGTATGTAACCTCTCCTGACAAAATGAAAATAATTGTTCGTCTTTCATTAATAACCCCAAAATAAGCTCATGATGTTTACAGTTTCTCTATGAATTATGAAGCTGCACTGAGAAAAACACCACACCACACGACCTTCACCTGCATGTATCAAACGGGAATGCGAAACGGTTATACACGTTGTTCTTTTTGCTCTTGAAAGTAATTATATACTTCCATCCAAAGATTTATTGAGCTGCCGTAATAATATCAAAACACAGCCCAAAACCAATCAAAAACATGGTTTCAATTTGACTGATGGAAATGCTAAGACACTTCCTTATTGTTTATATATTTCTGCATGTAACTGCACAACATATTGTAAAAATTGAAGCAATTGTCGAAGTGATTGTCGAAATCGACCCCAAGCATTTCGAATGACCCTGGCGTGGTTTCCCTCAAAAAATCTTCAAAAGTGCCTCGCAACCATTGACACTGGTCGAGGTGGTAGTGATAATTTGAAGCTACCTCGCGAATGCGAACGTTTTGTTTGCTGCCAAAGTGAAGAACGACCGTCAGTACCTAATGACCGATCGCTGGCATTCAGCATTCGCGGAGGTGGCACGAAAAGGTAAAGAAATACTCCGCAACCTTCATTGACTTATCGGTGCGGATGCGTGACTTCGTTACCAAATGGCCCACTGGGTCGGTAGCGGTTGTTATTTCGCGTTCGATTTGCTGTTACGGCTCCGGAGCTTCGGGTTTGCTTCAATGTCAATGATGCTAAATGAAATCTAGGGCTGCCTGAAAGCGTTTTTCCTCGAGCACCGTACGTAAAGTTTGGCCAAGTGTATACAAATGTAGGATGAGTAGGGTAGACTCTACATCGAGGGCTCGGATCGAAATAAAATTGAAAATACCTAGTGCCTCTTAGATTGAACGATTCGAACAGTAATTAAACGGTTTATTTGCAAACTAAATTAAGAATGCATTAATTTGTTTCGCGAAAAACGATCGGCTAATAATTGATCGTCTGTGAAGACGCCTAAATATAGGCAATTTGCTTAGCTTAAACCGGTTCGGTTTATCCGTTCGAACCTTGTCGATCGCAGTTATCCGGATGGAGCAATTATTTTGTTGACCGCGTGTGCTTGTAATAAATGTTGAAGAAATATCAGACCCATCGCGTCATAAGTATGAAACAACGAAACAGGCAACAGAGTAGATATGTGATATATTTAATAGTGAAGCAATGCGTCATACGCATATGAGCAGCTCACAGGTTAATTGGTTAACCCTCTCACCGTTTCTAACTCTCAATGATAACAAGCTCAAAAGTACTTGGAACTACAAGCTCAGATCATCAGCGGCTTTGCGATTACAGCTCACGTTCAGACAGATCATTGAAACGAATAATTATTATAAGGTCAGTCTTCGAGACCGGCATGACGACGAAGCGTGGCATTCGTTCAACCTTACCATGAAGCTTCGCTTGGGGCGCGTTCGCCGGACGAAAAGGTACTTTGACCAATCGTAAAAGGTTGTCCGAGGTGCCATGCTGAATATGACCTTCGATTATGACTGCTTGGGTGTGCTGCGTGCGAATCCTTGCAAGCACAATGAACCATTGCACGGTATCGAGTTGCTATTATGTTAGCACAATAGTTTCACCTTTTCATTCAAATTGCATCGCTTACGGTTTTTGCATGGCAATAAGATTTTACTGGCGGAGTGTTTAATATTAAGATGGCATACCGCAGGGCAGAAAGGCAAACGATCAATTAGCGAATGAATCACAGGATTTCCCGGTAGATTGGATTTATTCGCTAAGACTGCTCATACGTAGTAGAAAAGAACAGCAATCTAACGGTAGTGACGGTATTTCGATTGTAACCACGCTGTATGAACTACTCTTTGACTAGCTTTAGCTACTGAATCCATCCAGCATGTGTTTTTATAGAGAACGAACAGTAAGGTTTCTGAACTCTTACCAATATATGCCACAGGTTGAACCATTCTACAAGCACTATAGCTGAGAAAAAAATAATTAAAACTGCTTTATCATATCTGCAAACGAAAAGCTTCTTGCCGGATCTCTTGAATTGCCTACCGCGAGCAAACAATGATGAGGGTTTGTCCGATTTAACCCACTGCTCATGGCGCGGAGTGATGCTGATTCATAATGCCACCTTTCCGCCGAATTCCAGGAAGCCAGGCTCCTTGCCGCTTGACCGACGCACGCGATACGTTGTCCAGCGACGTGTAACAACGGCACTGATTGCTACTCTTGGGGCAGCTGTAACGCACCGGCATGCGAGATCTCCGACTTTTTCCTACTACGCCTTCGAATCCGTGCCTTATATCACCACTAGAAAACGTGTTTTTCAAGTGATAGCAATTAAAAACCCCTTGACCAGTCCACTGTCACCCCGCGTGAGGTGGCATTCCGTATCGATTCTTATTATACGAATCGTTGGAAGGTCAGAAGACAAACGGGAGAACGGTGGTGCGCTTTTATCGTTTAGAACAGCATTTGAAGTAATTAGCATAACCGCGGGGGTTTGAGAGGGCAACAATAAAGCATGTTATCAAGTCGAACGGTCGAGCGCAAAGCTAGTCCTGTATGCGAGATAATATTATTGTGCCCGTTGCGGGTGCTTTATGTTACCATCCGCCTATTGCATTGACTCGTGGCTACGATTAGGGCGAATTGACAGAACGTGACGCGCGCTCTGCCCTGATCTTCCGGAACTAAGCGCACCGAAATTTTCATTCTAAATGCGCTACGTGTATGCGTGTATATTCCCACCAGCCCTATCAGCTCTGCTGATCTTCCCATCGATCGGGCTGGCGCGCCCAGGGTAATTATAAAATATTTTCCATCGACCGCTCGACGGGGCCGGATTTTCATTTAACGGGTGTATTTTTTAGCAACGATATAAAAAAAACCAACCGATCTTATCGGAACGAAATGCACATCATCAGTAATCCGTGCATCAGCCGGGTATGCAAATTCAAAGCGAACGAAACGAGCTAATCAATGCGGTTCGTAGAAGCAAAAAAAAATTCAACGTGTGTGCGCGCGGCTGAAGTGCATCTAGAGAGTTCTTATGAAACCCTCCACCCGCCAGGGGGGCAGGATAAAGAACGAAATCTTCAAACTTCAGCCCGAACTCTCATCATTTCTCATCGTTAGTGTTTTGCCTTCAATGCCGCCATCGCTCGAAGCTCATCAGCAAGGCTCTAGTTGTAATGAACGCACGAACGTACAACCGCCAACGGAATGGCCGCACGTGGATAGAGCGTTACGTCATTAAGCGAGAATAATTGGCTAATTGTGAAAAGTGATAAATCTTTGCACCGTAATTTACACCTAATGATACAGATCGTTTTCTTCGCGAGATACCACCGGAATGCGATTGAGGGAACTCGTTTCCCAAAACCCGTTTTATTCGCGTGTTGTGTGCGATTTAGGAGGCTTCTAGCTTAAGCGTCCTTGCGATACAGTGTTGCCAAATCACACCAAACCCATTCGCACATATTGTGTTTTACTGTGTGTGAAAGAATGTGGGCTGCTGGGAAAAGTTGAATCGGCTCGATGACCTAGCGACGCGGACATTTCTACACAATTGGGATGAATATTAAGCATGTTTGCTGCCAAAAACAATCTCGACACACCAGTTGAAGCTTCTAGCGTTAGCGCAGACGGACGTGTCCGATGACTCCGACGGAAATCAAATGTTGATCCAAAAGCATAAATATTGTGTGAATAAATAAACGAACCGCTATCGACGCGTTCGTTTCGGAAGCGTCCGGTAATGGATTTCCTAGAGACCAGCATCCGTGATGATGGTTACCGTTCGGCATTCTAAGCCACTGTCGGGCTCGTTTTGTTAGCTTGTAGATGTTGTTTTTTTTTGTTGTTGCTCCTTCCCAACTTGCTTGTTGTTCTTCGCTCACGTTCTGTGCACAATAAATTGCCGATTTTCATCTACCCCGTGGGCTCTGAGGCAGCTCAATTTGCTCTGCCCGGCATGTGTGCGCGGTTTGTGGCGAAGACTAGACCCTGACAAAGTGACGGAACCATGTTGATCATTTTGCGTCAGCAGCTTCCAGCAGCACCACGTCGTATCGTATTCGGGTTGTGCTATTATTTTTGCTGACTTAGTCCGATGATGTTCACCAGGGACACAGGTGGCGAGGGAAGGGAGTATCTGATCCCTCCCTTTTCCACTGACCTCGCCTACAGTTAGCGATGGCCCATGTCGAAGGAGATGAGCTTCATCACTCAGGCCGTATCAATGGCAACAACCGGAGGACGGACGACCTCACAACGCCCCGGAGGCCACCAATGATTAGAAACTGAATTCGAAGTAGCCCGCCGGCTTAGACAAGCCCTCTGTCTGAGCACGAGCACACCGTCTAGGGGTTATGGTAATTTGTCATCGAAATAGATCAACCAAAGCCATAGTCAGCCGTCGTGCGGTTCATTAGTGCGTCTGCGTTGTCGGTGGTGGCGACGGCTCGAGTTTCCTTGGGGCTTTGGCGCGAGCAAATACAGAACCGGTGTTGAAGACAATGGATGCGATGTGCTTGAGACGACGGCGGCACTTAAATGGCGGTCATAAAAAGTGTCACCATGAAGTTATGGATATTTTCTTTACCCATCGCAATGTGGTGGGTGCTTTCAACCGAGAGATACGAGGAAGCATTCGTCATTTTTGCTGGCAACCGTGTGATTCGGCACGAATCGGTCACGGATGCGAATAAATGCCAATCAATTCTAAAGGAAAGCAAAGCATCGAACAAATTCTTTTTTGCGTCCATTTTAAGACCGTAAGCGATGTTTATCACAACAAAAAGACTGCGCTACGAGCAACGAGTTTTTGATAATTAATAATGTTTGCGTTGTGAATGCAAAAGTTATCTCGACCAACAAAAAAAAAACAACACACAATCGCGGTCAAAAAAGAAGACTTTCAGACTTCGGCCTGACATTGCACGAAAACGAATTAAATATGACTTACATAAAGCACTGTACCACGAGATGAATGAACGCGTTCATGAAAAGCACCATCGCTGCGATGCGTGGAAAAATAAAGGCATAAAAGCGTGTGACATTTAAATTGCTCCAACAAAACCACGTGGACGGTAATGGAAATCAAATCCTTGCCGTGGTTCGTTTCCCTTGCGTTCGCGGCTGCAAAGCGAGCATCTCCCTGCGGCGAGTTCGTCAATTTGAGTTCAAGGTTTGACGTTTTTGTCGTCATTTTTCAACGCCTGTACGACCGTAATGTAGAGAACTGCCTCACCCGATGCTGATGGTTGGGTCGTGGCTGATGTAGCAGCCAACCGCACGGAGGCTGGCTCGAGAAAAGCGAATAAAAAAGTCCTCCTACCGACCAGCCGAAAGGGGGCAATCCGCTCGCAAGTCGTGAATCCCACTTCTAGAAGCCCCCAATACGTACAATGGGACGCGCCGTCTCTGGTGGGGGAAATATTGCTTAATCGTGCGTTAAAGAAATTAAAGAAAGCTCTCGGTACCGCGCAGCCGTGCGGTTTATGTGCAAGCTCAGCACACCGTGCTGCTCGCTGGTTGTGCTTCCCTTCCAACGCCAGCAACTCGTAATGACGGTTGAAGCATTATACGGTGTTATGGACGCAAATGGGGATAGTAGACGCAAGCGGGTTGTTGGGTATGCGCACGGTGAAAAAAGGGCAAAAAATACTGTAATGAAACAACGTTACTGTCCGTTCGACTCAAGCAACTCCTCAGCCATGAAAGGCAACTAAGGAACTTTGTCTTGAGCGTACGAGTACGTGTTTGGCTGATCGGTGTTGGCAGAGAATACCGGATAAGTTAAGCTACGAATTAAGGAGAATCAATTTCAACTAGCAGTTAGCGCATGCATTTCAAACTGTTTGAAATATTTCACTTACAGTGATTGAAAAAGAAGAGCGGTTTCTTGATCAATAAATTCTCATAAACCGGTTCAAAGTACTACTTACTTGTACATCAAAACAGACTCAGTAGGCCTCGGTCATATTTGCACGAGCTTCCCAAAGACACTTATCAACCCAAAAGCGGCAGAGCTGCACTGCGCGAGCTTTAGAAGCCCAATAAGTAGTAGCGCGGTAGTAATTTGTAACCCACCGCAATTTCTGCAGCAGTCCACCAGCATTCGCGCCATCACCAATACACTGACAGGAGGTGTACTATCCAGCGCGCGGCGTGTACATGTTGGTATCGGTTGCGGCATTCCGAAAGGCTCCTGCGAACGCGCGCGCGCTCGCTCTAAGTCAGAGTCGCCATTCAATTTCGCGGGTCTTGGTGATCGCGCTACTCAGAGATCGAGGTTTGTCGTCGTCGTCGTCGTTGTGGCCGATGATGGGGAAAAAGCAGCATGAGTTGGACTTCGAAGTGTTCGCAAGACGTCCGCGGGACCAGTTTCAGAGTGAACGTTGAAGCGCGCACACGCAACGTGGTGTGGTTCGTGTTCGTTGCGGAATTTGTGTTACCTTTCTGGTTTGCAATAACCTTCACACCTATTTTGTTGCTGTTGTTATTGTTGTTGCCTCCGTTCGTTGGTCCACTGATACACTGCTGCGGACACCCGCTTCGATCCGGCTGCTTTTCACTAGTTGGTGATTTGTTTTTGTTTCTCCGGTGCCCTTGCCTCACTCGGTTATGCTCTCCTAGGTTTCGATCGAGCTAGATCATAGTGCCGTGATAGTGCGCGCTTTTGAGCTCCAAAAAATTGTGGTAGCGAGATGTCGATCAGATAGCTAGTGCAACGACGAGAACGTGGTGAACGCACGCGTGGCGAAGCCGTTACGGGCGCTAGCTCGAACATCGAGTGTCTTTGGCAATCGCCACTTGCCATCGGCAACACGGACAAACTGCGTGTGTCACGTCGCAGGGGACAGCTGTGAAATGCTGCGGATTCGAAAATAGAAAATAAATGTTCGATCGTACCGGCGATCGGAGCCACGAATACTGACCCATTCGATGTTTGTGGCTGCGTAAGTTCGCTACCGTTGTGCAACCGTGGCGCACCCACCATTCAGAGACACTTTCCGCCCGGAGCTACCGTTTCCTGGACTGGGGGTTGGAAGCTAAACAGCACGCTTGTAAAGTTGATAAATATTTAACCAGTACAGCGGGCGGGCGTGTGAATGTTTAAAATCAGCTGCAGCAGTAGTTGCAACAACAGCAGTTACGGTAGTCGCGCCTGTGCAACCCTCTCGAAAGCTCCGACGCCTCGTGCAAGAAAACTGTCCCACTCGAACCGTACAACGGTTTTTGGTTTTCATTTCATCGCCACTTTTAAAAGCTCCACAGAAATGGTGATTGTTTTGTTGAGATTTCGCGTTCGCGTTCAAAAAGATTTCGTTCGTTTTTTTTGTTTTATTTGCGTCAAGACAAGTTCGTCGTCGTGCTCTCGGGGTGTGTGAAACGTTGTTCGTGTGCCGTGAGATAGAGAGAGAGAGAGAGAGAGAGAGAGAGAGAGAACGAGGGTGGCCCTTGTGGGGAGATCTACAACGGCAAGAACTGTTCCGAACGATTGCGAGGCTTCGGCTGGCTAGAAAACTAGTTTCTGCGAGCTAGCCCGCGATCGCTGATTGCGGCGAGCTGCGTTCCCACCCGGGGCCACATGATGCAGTGAGGCAATAGCATTTATCTCTGCACCCCCTTGATCCCGTGACCCGCGCTGTGAGCTCCTGCAGTGCCTTCGAGGTGGAGCCGCACGACAACCTCGTTTACGACCTTGCATTTGACCAACAACACTGCGCGAGACAGGGCTCCATGGGAAACCGGTCCAACGGTAGCGCGACCGGAAGGAGTGTTCGGGTGGTGGAGCGAAGGGTGGTGGTGGATGCCCTCCACATACCACCAAGATTAAAAGGCTATTCTCCCAAAAATCACCGTCACCGTAATCGAACACCGCGACGCGATTCGGTTCCGACGGTTTTGACAATAAAAGACTTGCGCGATACGGCAAGCGACGAACGCCGTGGTGCTCTCCCAATTTGTTGCCCATTAAGAGTGGAGCATGTTTGATGGTTGTTTCACTTTGCAACGGGGGTGCCATTGCGCAAACGTCCTCCTTTTACGTCCACATGGGACGCTTAGCAAGAGAATGCAAGAAAGCGCGAGAGTAAATGAATTAGTTCGACATTAGTACTACCGCATTTGTATGTTAACGAGCGCTCGAAATATCGGTGGGCCCTTTTACTTTCTGGGCTGTATCCCCGTTCGGGTGGCAATGGTGAGAAAAGCCACAATTCACCATTTAAATGGTACGCGGGTTGTTACAAAAGCAAGGGGACCTCATGATCGCTGTTACGACCGATGATTTGTGAACGTGCACTTCAATCGAAATTTCATATTGAATAGTTTCACTGCTTACGGAAACTTTACAGACACACACACACACACCATCCGGAGCCGGAATTTTGCCGGAGAAATGACATTCGCTGAACAAAAGCCCCCAGAGCACATTGTAAGATCGATCGTGCGCCACCCCGTCACTCGGCTTTCGGTTTTTCTTTGTTTCGCTTAGTGGACGCGTTTTTTTTTCTTGCTCATTTATGTCCACCGTGCTCTCGCTGCAACAGTGTCGTGCAATAAACTTAAAACACCGATCAAGACAGCGCGGATTTTTTTTTATTGTTTGTCTCGCTGCGATCATTCAAACGGAACCCAACGCCCGGATAATAGAGCCAGGAAAAGCAATTTAAGACGGCATCACCGGGGCACGTTTGGAGCCATTTCCTTCGCTCGTGTTTTTCTCCACCCAGTACTACACACGGGGCTGTGATCGGTGCGATTGAAACGATCACCATTATAATCCTTGAGACGTGGCAGGCTTGGGTGCAATTAAGTAGCTTGTTCTAGGGAACCGCCGCGTTGGGTTTTAGTTGCATCGACCTGCCAATTAGACCCCTTCTTGGCGGGGCGTCACTCGTCACTCATCATAGCCCAGGACACGTTCTGATCGAGGGCCGATTGGGTGTGTCCGACGGCCAGTTTAGCCCTTAACGTTTAGCCTAGGCTTAGCCCAGGCGGAACACTTACAACCTAAACACTGTGACCTCAGCGCGAGCAAACCTGCCCACTAGCCCCTAGGTGACTAGTCAAGCCGTACACAGCGCTTGGTTGCCTTCAGCTGAGGTGACCTTTCCTAGATAAGCCGCGCCATTTTCGAGAGCTAATTGCGATGAGGACCAAAGCAAGTTTCGAAAAGGATGTCGAGTGAACGACGGCTGGACGTTGCTGATTTCTTTTGCTGCCAAAACGACAAACCGTACCACACTTTATTGGCGCGTATAATGTGTTGCTAATCGTTGATTCGTTTTCACTTCTCGTCCGATGTGGACGAGCCGGTGTAACGCGAAAACAACAGAAAACATCCTTCGTGGCAAAATGCATCGGGTCGAACAGGGCGGGGAAGGCAAAGGCTTTCCACGGCTGCCAACTGCAACTGCAACAGCGAGTGGAGCCGCCGTAACGGCGGGTTGGATTGCAACAAAAAAAGAAAGATGAACCGAAATGAAAAGTCCAACCAAAGAAAGATGCACCCACCGCGAACGAAGCAGCCGCTCTTGGTTGGGTGATTTTTATGCTTTCTTCAAATCAAAAATCCCATCTGCAAGCGCGCACCGATCCGTCCATCGATCGATAGGCAAAATGGGTGTGATTTGTGCGCCCAGCTGGCCACAGTTGAAAGCAGCGTGTAGCTCGTCGATGGCTGCCACCGTACAGCAACACCACCGCCAAAGACCACGGCGCGGACTGTTAGCCTAGATATAATTAATAGAAAGCACGTACGGATCGGCCGGGAGATGCTGCCTGACGTGAGTCGAGGGTGGCGAAGGCAGCACTAGAGTGCTCTAATTAAATGCAAACGATGCAAACGAGACGTTTTGCTAGCTGCGTTCCTCCGATGCGTGGTGTTCAGCCCGGCGTGTGGATCAGCATGAAAACAACCATTACTGTCCGGTGGCGCGGTTGTTCGAGAAGCTACGATTTTGGGCAGCGATGAGTGAAACTTTTCTCTTTCTCGCCAGGTTGTCTTGGCTAGAAAGTGTGCGCCGGAGCTTGCGGTAAAATAACACCGGATCGAGTTCTTCTCACCGATGGTGGACACGAAAGCGACATCGGACAGCGTATCAGTTTGCACGCGAGAATCGGATGTCCCAATCACCCGGTGCGGAATTCTTGCGATTGCGAGCTGGTCATGCATCCGATCCGATTGACCAATGCAATGGCATCTCGGCAGGCGCTAGTCCGCGCCAAACGCAATAGGGATTGGCTATGCGGGTGACTGGCCTCACGCCCCGAGTATGCCACAGGTTCTTGTGACATTTGTGACATCTGTCACAACACAGCCGTGGCACTCTTAGTGGCCAAAACGGCGCAAAAAAAAACCCAAGCCACCACGCTACGCCACGCGTTCTCTGCAGACTCGGTGCGTGTAGCGTTCGAGTTTCATCACACGTGCGCATTTGGTTGTCAGTTGGTTCGATTCCGCCCCATCGCCAGTGCGCTCGATGAGTATACAACTTTTCGCAACCCCAAAACCCGCGCTAGTGTGCCATTCGATCGTGTCCCGCAACACAAAGATATTGGCGTGATCGTGAGGCAGAGGCTGCGAACGAACTCAATCTCTCTGGGGCGCCCGGTTTGTGCCGAGACGAGGCGAGAAAACATGGCGCTGTGACCTCCGGGCGCAACCCACCACACACCGTTCGCTCGGTGCGTGGCTTGCCTATTGGCTAATCGACATTTGAGCCAGCTCTCGGCACCGAAACAGGTTGCTCTCGAGGCGTTCGCAAAGGAAGAAGAACTTGCGTGCGCGCGTTCGAATCAGCGAGGCGACACTTGAACACGTGCCACTCGAGGCACGAGAATCCGTATTCGAGACGGCAAGGTGGAATTTGGCAACCAGTTTGACAGCTCACTGCCAGGTAGTGAGTGCATCTTCGAAACGCTCGACGAGCTGCGTTACTCATGTAACGCATGTAACGCGTGCCGTTGCGAGTGATGGTGTCGCAGCAGGCTACGTTAATGCACGTTTTTAGAGGGCTGTTTTCTTTTGAACCGCACTAAAAGGCACGTTTTAGAACGAAACGACCGATCGCGCCGGAATTGTAGCATTCACGGCATTCCGGTCGAGGTTCGGGTTCTTCTTTGTGGCTGGTGCCCAACCGGGCAAAGCGTACAAGGTGTGGAGTTGCATAATGGCGATCCCTTGAATCGTCGACCGTGCTCGATGGCGAACGGCGAATTCCGTCCCCGGCTTGGGTAGGTTTTCCTCTTCGATAGGACACTTCTTCGCCGGTTTGGCAATCGGGTACGGCCGGTCCGTATCGCTCGAACCCGTTTTCTAGCGGTGCGATCGAAAACGTGACATTTGCGCGACGGTGGCCGGTGGCTCTGCGCTGCGTCTGTTGCAATTTTGTTGCGATCGGCTGTTGTGGGGTTTTTATTTTTCGCCCATGCCTTCAGATCGTCCTCTCACACGGGGGTCCACACATGGGCTATCCAAAAATATCCGTCACGCGGTGGGGATTGCGGCCGAAAGCATTATTCAACGATCGAGCGATACAGCGATCGGCGAGGCGCTATCAGTGACGATTCGCGATGTCAAGAAACGAACCTGGTAAACACAAAACAAAACCTCCAGACGACCTTTTTCCCGTCTCTAGTGACGACTTCCGCGTTCTACTGGTATCACTTTTCGAAAGCATAAACAAACATCTCGCAGCGGGCGAAGTTAATGGCACGGCAGCTCAGACCCGATCTCAGTCCGGCACAGAACTGGTTTCCCTCGGAGAAGGGTATCGCTTTTCCGGACTGCCTACCCTCAGGCCATGGTGGAATCGGAGGCGGGTGGGTTGCAAGGACCGATCGATCAACTCATTACAGCGGTCGTCCATGAGATAAAATGGCCACCAACCCTTGGAGAGGGAAGCGATTAAGCGCAAGCGCCCATTTCCGATCGCCACAGCTCGGATAGTTGACATAGCTGGTTTTCAGGCGAAATTTTACACACTGGCGTTGACCGTATTTCGGTACAGCATTAGACGCGTGCTCAACATTGACGACGCACGTCACGCACGATCGCACCCACTGAATGGGACGCTTACGACGGCTTCGGTCAAACCGTGCCAATGTCCCAAAGGTCGCGTGCTGACAGAAAAGAGGAACCAGCAGGCGAGCATGCGTAAATGTTAAGCAAAATTAAACCCCGAAAACCTTCCGGACGATAGGATTGCAAGGTCGTGCGCGATGTCGAATCGAGTGGCGGGTGTTTCGAGTGCGCGAGTGAACGGCAACGTCGTGTAAACAAAACTGGAAGCGAGAAAAAGTGTTGCTGGACCAACGAATCGTCGCGAACGCGGACCGTACCATAAACAAGACACCCTTGGTACAACACTACACTCTTGTGGTACTCCTCTGCGAGAACCGAGGAAATCGAGACAACGATATCCTGGATGCTTGGCATTCTCGTGCATCGTCGTGTTCCAGTTCCTTTCACCGTCTCTCTATCTCTCTATCTCTCTCTCTCTGTCTCTGTGTTTGATCCCTCAACCACCGATAAAGCAGCGAAAGCGATCGAATAAATAGTGCCAAGTGTTCCCCCTAAGTGCAGCAGACAGGATTCGATTTGCAAATTCCAGCACGGCACCCTCCGTTGCAGTAGTGCGCCCCGTGCGAACAAACAAAAACCATGTACGGCAGAAGCAATCGGTTATGCGCGAAACTGTCCAGCGCGTTCCTCCGCAAGTGGTGTAAGTATACGAATTTGGGGAGTTGCTCTCAAAACGCAAAGTCCGCAAAAAAAGCTATTGTGCTTGCTTGCGTACTTCAAATCGCTCGCCAACATCACCCGCTCCAGGATATCCGGGATGAAACTAGGTTGACTTCGTCAATATGCACCACGGTGATCGCATCAAAGAAGGCCACTTTCAGGGAAAAAGCTATCTTCCTGAATAATGCAACACGCAGCGAAGGGTTAAAACGGTTCGCCACCGTGAAAGTGTGTTTCACTTTCGGTGAGATTTCTGTGGCCCAAAAGAATTCGCAACCGTTGCATAACCGTTGCCGTCTGCACGCTGTTCACGTCGTAAGAATGGCAATGAATTAAACTCGTTCGTTCGGTTTCTGATACACTCCATCCACTCAGCACGCGTTATTCGCTTTCTTTCGCCATCGCAATGGGTAAAACCCATTTTCTCAATTTCTCCAGTTCTTCAATTCGGCCACGCCACCACACCACAGTCGTTCTCCGTGGGTCGCCGTTCGTTTCTTTGTGTCTGTCCCAGTGACAAACCCACCTGACCAAGACGAACCACTGCAGAGGGCTGGAGACTTGAGGCTCCAAGCCTCACGTGAACCATTTCAGCGAGAAAATGCTGCAGCATATTTGCATCGTGCAGCTCGCCATGGTATGGTTGATACCCTTCCGAGGAACCCTCTGACTGATGATGATGGTTGGCCAGTTCGCGAAAGTAGTGGTGCCTGCAGCCTGCGCCAGCAGAGTCGTGTACGTGTGTGCTCACCATTCGCCACGGCCAGGTGGGGAGACTCCGTCCTCCTAGGCATTAGGCTGCTGGCCAGCAACTGCTGCCTGGGTGCGAGCCATACGTAATGAATCCGGTTCCATTCCCCTGACCACACATCGTAACCACACATCGGTGTATTGGTGATCGAGGCTAGGTTAATGGAAAGAAATTACCATTGCGTAAGGGACTTTTGCGCACGGTGCGAACGAGGTAGGTCCAGCATGCCAGCTCGCTGGGCCAGAAAGAAAGCCATGTCAGGTGGATATGGCACACATCGAGAAGGAGTGCTTTCGCGTGGCACATTGGAAACGCAACACCCGTAACCCCGAAATGCGTTAGGCACACGAAATCGCACTTAGTTCGTACACACGCCCGATACGCGATGACTCAAAGCGACACATCCCGGTCGGGGTTTATGTGCGAGACCTTCTCAAAAAAAAAAAAAATAAGAAAATAAACGCCCCATGAGAATGGAGCGAAGAAAAAAAAAGCCCACCCCTAGTTTGGGCCTTTCCCACGGTTCACCGCGAGCAATCAATGCCACCACGAAGATGCGCTCGGATAGCGTTGTGAAAACGGATCATGAGATAGCAATAATTGTGTTACAGCATGGCCAACATTTAAATAAACCCTTCGCGTGTTTAAACTAGCGCGGCACAGGTTTAGTGCCAACCTTTCGCGCCCTCACCATTTGCACAACGGACCAACGGCCTGTTGTAAAACGCTGTCACCGTCTGTAAACCGTCCCGTGACGGCCCAAAGGTGTACCTTTGCGTAGCGTTTAGCTATTTTGGGGCGTTTTCTCTCTTGCCGACAAAATGCGCCCGGCCAGTGAAAATGGAGAGTTAAATCCTAAGCCTGGTGGTAGTTTTTTTGCTGGCGGAAATGAAAGTGTGAATAAAGTGCCCCCCAACAACGGTGGCATATGGCTACGGGTGGCAACGTTATGGTTTACAGTAATTTCACAATGCTTTGTTGGATTAGAGTTGCTCGAGAACGCGTGAGATTTCAGGTTTTCCGAAACCACACCAACCGGAAAGCACATTTCCAGCTAAAACTTTTGGAATCGAACGAACGAAACGCTCGCTTTTCGATATCGGCAGATCGCGATAGAGAACAGGCAGAGCTCAAACGTAATCGATTCTGACCAAAGCTTTCCCGACCGCACGACCCGGTGTGCCGTAGATTTTGGTCGAAAATTTACATACTAATGCGAATCAGGTTTATGGCTCTCGCTGGTATTTCCTGCTAAACGGCGATCGTGGCCAGGATGCACCTTCTGAGCAAGACAACGTAAGGTCAAAGACCCGCAGGTTTTTGCAGACCCACAGCAAAGATCGAGCGGTAACCACGAATAGGGCGCGATTGGGAAAATATAAAAATATCTTCGCCTGCTTCGAAGATGGCCGCCCAAAGCCACGGCGTCCGGTTTGGTTGCGGCTTGTTTTTTTTTGTTGCGATTCGCTGTCGTCGTATTTGCGAGACTACGCAGACCGCTCCGGGAAGGTTAGAGCCATTTGAAGGATAATTGTGATGGCGGCCATCTCAGGGTCAGGCACGGACGCGATATCAATTAGGCAAGCCTCAGCTCAGAAGCGTCGCTGTCAGTGCGAGGGTTAATGATACTGACGTTGCCAAGCACCATTAGCCAAGCGCTCGAGCTTTTAATGGTGTGCGACAAGCAGCATTTGATTTTTATTACGCTCTTCATTATTTTTTTTTAGTTTGTTCGTAAACATTTCGCAAAACCCTTCGCGTTGAGAAAGTGCGCTCAGAATGTTCAATTGCGCGAGGCGGTTTTTTTGTTGTTGTTAGAACGATACTCGATAGCAACGAGGCGACACGTTGGCAAGGCCAAGGGGATGATTAGCGTTTGCAGCGATACAGCCATCATAGGAGGCCATGATGACTGGCCGTTGGCGAGCGTGAATGGCCTTTTGAGCGGATTAATGAGGATTAATTTTGAGCGGATGCCCTGTGTACGGTGAAGAAGATGCCAGTTGGATGGATGTGGTTCTTTCTTCCACCCAGACCTTGACGGTCACAGGATGTTGCTTAGAGTTTGGTTTTCTCTCTTCGCGTATGGAAAACGATCTCCTTCCGCTCTGTGCCAACGATATGCGGTTACATGATAGAGAGAAAAAAAAACGAAACAACAAATAAACCCCACATTATCCCATGATTTGGCCACAGTTTCTATGACCTTAGAGTTTTCGTCGCCCACTTTTTAAACCGGCTTGTTAAACCCCATTTGGTGGTCATCGAGCATGGCAACAGCAAACAACCCCGGCGCCGTCAAATGGTGTATTTTCTTCGTCTTCCTCTCGTTTTTGCTGTCAACGCGTGCGTACACTAATCGGAGGTCGCCCGCTAAAGCCACACCTGACACCATTTCCGAATCCGCCTGTCAAGCGAGCCCGCGTGGAAGCTGTAGAGTGACAATTTAAGGACGCACCTAACACGGAACGCAGAAGCCCGGGACAGCTCGAAAACGGGACAGAAAGTGAAACCGAAACCGGAGACAGGTGGCGTACGCACATGTACGCTCGGTTACAAGCAAACAAACGCACACGCGCCCTATTGCGCCACCAGCCACTACCAGCTGGTGAGGTATCGTTTCGGAGCTAGGTTTTCCCACACCATCAGGGCCGGTGGAATGGCCGCTCTGGTCGTAAAACAATGGCCCCGGCAAAGCAGAAGCTGAAGTTTCTGCCGCGTACCATACTCGACACCCCGCGAAAGGTTTTAAAAGCTCGCCAAGCTCAGGCTGGGTGGGAATTTTTCTCAGCTTTTCACCACCTCAGCCACCCCTTAAGATGGTCGGGGGAGTTTGCGGGCCATTTGTAACCTACCTACAATAGCAATATGAGCCGAGAGCATAGCGAAGGCCGGCGTGGTTTTGGAGCCACTGGAAAAATGCGTGCCACAAACCGCTGCCGTACTCACCGACATAAGCGTGTTGCATCACACCCACCGTACCGGCGCGGCTGTGCCAGATGACCGGCTAACTCCGGGTTAGGTCATCCTCCTCTAGCGCACCCAATCGCACCCAATCGTTTGGCTGATGGCTACCACATCCACAGGGAGCTGATACAATCGACGCGAGGAAGATCGCAAACGGAACGCGATCTGGCGGATACTTTGCTATCGGCGATTGATGCATTTGCATTTACAGAGCGTGCGCGAGACCTAGTTGCCCTTAGCGGTGGCCTCGTGGTGATCTTGACCTTCCGCGACGTGAACACTTACACGCGCCAATCAATCGCCCCTTTAACTATCCCCTTGGTGCCCGGGTCAGGTGTCCGCCGATCGATAAATCACACCGGGCACCTCGATTACCTCGGCACGTTTGCACGTTGCAGCAAAGATGCACCACATCCGGGACCTAGCCTCCTGCAGCGCTTAGCTAATGCGCCGGTTTTTCTTTTGCACTCGTTCACAGGGTTCGTGATAGCGTTCGCACTCAGCCTGCTCGTGCTTGGTGCTCTAGTCACATTCGGATTCACGGCCTTCATCAGGACGATCATCGATCACCAAGTGGCGCTGAGGGTAGGCGGACAGTCCTTCGGTTGGTGGTCGCGGCCACCGGTAGAACCGATCATCAGGGTCTTCGTGTACAACGTCACAAATGCGGACGAGTTCCTGAACAACGGCACCAAGCCCATACTGGATGAGCTGGGCCCATACGTATACGTGTAAGTACTCACCGTGCAGCAGAAGTGATCGCACTCGAGGCCTGAGATTGAAGCCGTTTTACGGATGTGTACTATAGGCTGCTGCTTTGGTAGAGCGCACATCCAGCATAAGCCCTGCGGGGGTTGAGTAAATTTTTTTGTTGATTTTTTTATGCTTTTTTTTTGTTCATTATTGTAACGTCACACTCAAGATCTCGTCAAACCATCTCGTACTGCTCAAGGTTAACGAGGCAGGAGCGGTGAATAGGGTCACTTTTCTTCGTACACTCGATGAATCACTACGCTGCTTGAGAAGGTGTATCGGAATCACGAGACACCCCCGTTTTTTTCTGTCGAGCCACATTAGTGTGCTTTAATAGCCAGCGAACAGGCCAGGCGTCATCAACGGCGGGTTTAACCTTCATTTAAGATTCCACCGGTTTCGTGTGTGCGATAACAGCTGTACCACTTGAAAAGACGATCTTTGCCTGTTTGAACGATATAGTTTGTGATCCAACGTGTGTGTCACGCTGATCTGGCTCACACTGGTTCGGCGAGGCGTAGTGCCTTGGGATTCGGTGAGGTATCAATTCCTGGAGCCTAGGATTTGCATAGATCGAAGGCCGAATTATGATGGTGAATTTGAAATTATGCGCGATATTATGATATCATGCTCTCGGACGCAAAGTTGGTCAAACGGTATGCTTACGCACAGGTTTAGGACCCGGCAGCTACTGCGTGTTTCAAATGCAAATGCAAAGCAAAAATAAAAAATAAAATAAACAAATGAAACACAACCAAAACGGGACTTGTAGGTCGGTCGCCCCGCTCTAATGTGTGCGCTCTCTGTTGGGCTTTTCTCTTGCTGCAGCCAAACGTGGGAAAAGGTCAACATCAAAGAAAACCCGAACGGCACCATCAGCTACAACCAGAAGCGAGTGTACATCTTCAACGAGGATCTGTCGGGCGGGCTCGAGGATGACGTTGTAATCGTACCAAACATTCCGATGCTGAGCGCCACGTCGCAGAGCAAACACGCCGCCCGGTAAGTCGATCAAGCAAGACGATGGCAAACAACACCGCCCCAATAAACCGTGCCCGATTGCTCCACGTGCTCACTAACGCCCGAATGCGGCTGCTTGCTCACTTGGAACAGGTTTCTGCGACTAGCGATGGCGAGCATCATGGACATCCTGAAGATCAAACCGTTCGTCGAGGTATCGGTCGGCCAGCTGCTGTGGGGCTACGAAGATCCACTGCTGAAGCTAGCAAAGGACGTGGTGCCGAAGGAGCAGAAGCTACCGTACGAGGAGTTTGGGCTGATGTACGGCAAAAACAGCACCTCGAAGGTGAGTCAGTTTGCCGATGGGCAAACAGCGTCGAATCGATCGAGTGCGATCGTGGCTATTGTGTGATATCTTCATAATAGAAAACGCAAACGTAACAATGGCAGTGGGGATGGTGTTCGGACCACGTTTGGTGTTCGAGAGCACGTACTTACCATGCCGCGGCCGCGTAATACCCAACACCCTTTGGGTTGTTTGATCAGTCCAGACGATCGTTCTGCGCCATCACCACAGGCACTCGGGCTGTGGTGTGACGTCATTAGCTTGACATTTGTAAAATGTAAATGATCAAAACCACTCGTAAGCAGTAGGATTTCACTTCCGTCGTCGGTGCAAATACGTGTTGATGAGTGGTAAAATGTTTCAAGCCTAGCTGCTTCAAATTGAATTGTTTATCCCCCAAGACGAGCAACGCTTGTAAAATGATCATGATGCTCGTATAGGTTTTGCAACAAACAAAAATTCATATCTCCATAAAAGAGCTAGAAGAGAAAGAAAATTCAAATCACGAAAAGCCGGCTTACATTTCTTTTCTCTACTTCGTTTATCAAGGACACTGTGACTGTTTGGACCGGTGTGGATGACATTACGCAGTACGGTATCATCGACAAGTACAACGGCCGTTCGCATCAAACGCACTGGCTTTCGGAGCAGTGCAATCGGTTAAACGGAACTGACGGGTCGATTTTCCCGCCTCGCATCACCAAAAACTCGACGCTCCACGTGTACGAGAAGGACCTGTGCCGGCTGTTGCCACTAAGCTTCGAGAAGGAAGTTACCGTTCGAGGAGGCGTCAAGGGCTATCGCTTCACACCGTCACCAGATGTGTTCGCATCGGTGGAAAAGAACCCGAACAACATGTGCTACTGCCCTGCTGGGCCACCTTGTGCTCCGCACGGGCTGTTCAACGTGTCACTGTGCCAGTACGGTATGTAATATAAAGTAGATGTCTATAAGCTTTCATCATCGAGAAATAGATTTGTTGCAAGACGATTTCGGGCTGCTATAGGCTTAGAATGATTGAAAAAAGGGCACTTTAGAAAATATGGTTAACGACAACTGACCGGTTGACTGCTCTCCGTAGATTCACCGATTCTGCTCAGCTTCCCGCACTTCTACATGGCCGATCAAACGCTGCGAACTGCCGTGGAGGGAATTTCTCCGCCCGAGAAAGACAAGCACCAGCTGTTTATCGACGTGCAACCGGTAAGTGGCTTGCAACTGAATGCTTACCAGTGTTGGGACGACTACTAACGAGCCTAATCCCAAACAGGATATGGGTACGGCGTTGCGAGCACGAGCACGAATCCAGATCAACCTCGCTGTTAGCCAGGTCGTGGACATCAAGCAGGTCGCTAACTTCCCGGACATCGTCTTCCCGATTCTGTGGTTCGAGGAGGGCATCGACTCCCTACCGGACGAGATCCTGGACCTGATGAAGGTAGCGACGACCATTCCACCGCGGGCCAAGTTCATCCTCACGATCGCCCTGTTCGGTTTGGGCGGGTTTCTGTTCGTGGTGGCCGTCATCTGCCTCGTGCGGAAATCGCACCGCCAGAGCACGCTGCACCTCGAGGGCTCGAACTATCTGGCCACGGCGTCGGTCGATCAGGCCAAAAAGAAGGCGAAGATGGACAGCGGCATGAACAGCAAAAGCAACTAGGCCTAGCTTTACGCGTGGCTTACCATCGCTACCGGTCATGGCTTCTTCGCTAGGCCGTTCGAGGAACCGATTTGGTGATAGCACTGGTGTTTAGCGAACCACTACGAGACTTAAAGGATCAATACGTAGGATATATGGGCCTGATCGCCATGCCGAGGGAATTGCGGGGGCACTGAGAACGACAGCAAGCGGCAATACGCTCGCGTTTCCTGTCAAGCCACACGAGGGACAAAACTAGGGTCTAATTTGTTGTGGGGTAAATCATTTGCTCAGTTCTTTGCACACTATCGAATAGAGATAAAACAGTGGTTGGAACGCGTCCCAGACCACCGTACCATGAAGTTAAACGCGTACTGTGTCAAAAAAAAGCACTCATTCGAATCCCCTTTCAAGACCAAGATGTGTGGAAACGATCGTATATTGCCAGCCTTAGGAAGCCTTAGCAGAAGAAACACATCACAGCGGGGTTTGCTGTCCAGTACGCTTAGCGTACGGTATGGAGACAGGAATGTACCGAAACCATTCCACCTTCTATTATTTTATGTGATTTATACAAAAAAAAGGGAACGTTGTTACTGAGATACATATGCCATCTAGGGTAATGGTTGCGGCCATACATCAGGCAATGTCTAGAACGAAGCGGCAAAAGAAGGACCAGCACGTCGAATAAAATTAATCAGCCATTATAACGGATGGTGTATGTGTCTTAGCTTGGATACGGCTACTACCTCCGCTGCAGGCGGTAGTGTGAAGACAGGCTTTAGAGTATAAACGCCAACTTGCTTCAGTGTACCGTATTCAAGGGTTTGTACTTATAAGCGCACGTGAACGTATAATTCAAAATTTTAACTACCTTTCATACTACCCAAACAGAATACAATGCACGGACGGTGTGCCTAGCGATTAGAACGAAAATTGCGTAGAAAAATACTCCGTACGAGACGACAAACAAAAGCGAATACGATCAGCTAGCAATCATATCACGGCAGATAAGGTTTTGTGTTTGCTCTGTTTGGATGTAAAATGCAGAAACTAGGACAAAAACACGACCCACTCGCACTCAGATTGGCGCGGATCGTGGGATCGTGGCGTCGCTCTACTGGACTCATTGATGCATGCTTCAGTTGCCAAATATAAATGTACTTTCTTTTTCTTTCTCACCTGCTCGCTACTGGCAAAGCAACAATCCCTTTTACAACCTTACACCCGTACGTAGTGTAAAATGTAATATGTTAGCTCGTAAGTGTATAAATAGTACGGTGGCTAAGGTCCGGTGGGGATAATATTAGATTCACGAACAAACGAACACAAAAAAATACAAATCGGGAAAGGTTTGAGCAGGACACCATATGCAAACACTCTTAACAATAAGGCTTATTAAAGCAGGCAACGAACCCGTGACATTCGATAAGCGCTTCGATGCGAGTGGTGGGTACACATTGTATCGAGTAATTTAGGATTGACTAGAACGAATCGACAAACTAGGCACGATGTGGCTCTGTTGGGCGAGTAGAATATCTAGAAATTTATATGCATCACATTGCAGGCGCCGAAGGTTACAGTGTTACTTTTCTTTTATGGAACAAAGTGGAAAGAAATAAAACATAAAAACACAACAATATACGCGATCGTGTTTTAAGTCTCAACTAAGAGTGATCTTTTTACACCAGCACAAGGGTTATGTTTTATGCGGAAACTATTGAAGTATAAACTCTATTCTTCTTGAACCGAAGCGTTTCGCGTTCACCGGTGAAAATTGTTGAGCTAGTAACGGAAATAAATATTTTTGCAGGGAATGAAGAATAAAGGGGAATGGAAGGAAATAAAAAACAAAAAAATACTGCACTACTGAAAAATGTGCAACATAAAACACCAGCAATCGAATCTAATGCAAACTTTTCTAATGAAACATAATTTCCAAAATGGTAAAAGTGGTTTATTTACCTGTAATCGCCATACTAAAAACCACTTTGCCGGCTATTAGTTGTACATTTTTACCAGCACACTGCATCCTTAGAGCTCTGTGGTTGGGCAAAGCGAAACCGATTCATGTGATCTCCGCCCATGAACCGCGCTGCAAAAATACACACATACGCTACTCCTTCTACTCTCTCATCACTGATAAGATTCGCAAGATGATGCCCGACTTCAACGTTCAACTGCCCAGTGCGTCCAAAACAAATGACTTCGGTACTCCGGTTGGTTCATTCTGCACCGATTCATTCGGCGGTGGTCAATGTTGTTGCGCTAAATTCCCCACCAAAGGGGTTCAATATCAATGGCAATTGCGCGAACGATAGTGATAACGAGCGAGGCGTACGAATCTAGAGCATAATGGCGCTCGTTCGCTTACGCAACAGCACATTCTGGCACGAATGCCACGCGGTGCTGATAAACAAAACTTTTACGTGCGCCTCTATCGTACACTATCTGCAAAGGATTGCGCTGATAATGCGATAGATTTGATTTGTGGTCTCTATCACACAATTTGGGTTGAAATACAAAATAAAGAATGTCTGGTAAAGGTGTGTCAAGCGGGAACTTCTTAGCCAACGCATGTACGTATCGTTACCAGATGATATGGTTTAGTAGAATTAATGTTTGAAACACCGTCAAAATATACTCGAAGTTCGTACTCGTAGATCTAACTGACTTTCCGACCGCGAGGCAAGAGGCATGGCTTACCACGATCGCTTACAGTTCGGTCAGTTCGACCAATCGCGCGTAGCACTGGCACTTATCAATTCATGCTGTGCTGCTTTGAGTGTTCCCGCCAATGAGGAACAATAATAAACACACCATACGTACACACAATGATGCTGGCGATCCAGAGAAACAGAAGCGGGAACGCTAAATAGTATTGATAAGAGGCATATGCGATAGTTGCGGTATTGTAGGTATATTTGGGTTTTAATCGCAATCTATAGGGATGCTCGGCAGTTCCTCACAGACAGCTAATCAGTACGTACGGTGAGTCGAATCCTGGTTCAATATTTGACTTATCTGATTTCGTGGCAGAAACAACGGACGGGATTTCAATACAATCACTGGAGCTAGTGCAGCGTGTTCGTAGTGCCGATCGGAGTTACTTTTGAATTTCCGTGGTGTAAAGATCAATTTTTCATCGGTTGCCCGAACCACCACCCGACAATCGATAGTGTTACGGTTTAAAACCTTGTGCCGTCGATGTGAATTACTGTGAACATAGAGTTTTTCTTCCATTTACCGGACACATTTCACAGACAATAGTTCAAATAATTAGCTAATATGGATGTAAAGTTGTTGAAAGCAAACAAAATACCGCTTCAGCTTCCAGTTCGCAAGCGGCATTCAAGCGCCAAAGGTAACGTTAATTATTTTCATCGTCATTGTAAAAATATGCGGCTCCAAATGGACACCAAAGCCATCCATCTATTCCATCCTTTCGAAATAAAGCACTATCATGAATATGACTTCCCAAAAAGAAACATATTACGTCGTGAATCAAGTTTATAGCTGCATGTGATGGGCATTCAGCAATTCCCATCTAGGCCTAAAAAGGGAGGGATAACAGAAACTGCGTAGTCAACTCCACTTTGCTCCCGTCATTGAATTTCGTTGAGTTTAAGTATGAGCGTATGTATTAAGCAAATTACCAAAAATTTGATTAAATCAATAAAAAGTGTACATGATTACGTTCTGAGATCATGTGAAGGCATGTGGCACATCTGGCATAATTATTCAAGCGATACATGCGTTGCACCCATGCAGAGCACAGCACTAGTACATTATCATATTTTCAGTGAAGTTCATGGAGATGTGTTATGAATGCTCTGAACATTTGCTTTACTTATCGGTTCGAAGCAAAGATGACCTTCGTAAACGCCACTATTGTTTCGATGATTAATAAGAGAATCAAATCAGACAGTTATTAACCGCTCCAAGTGTTTACTCATGCTGCGCCACGATGTGCGATAACCAACATGTGTTTGCATCGAGGTATATCGTGGAAAGTTTGAGTAATAAAAACAACAAGTGTTATGTTCATTCAGTCATTCTGCTCAAATAGAAAAAAAGAGATGCGGTATTCGTGTTAGAGGAAAACCATATATTAGCTCGACTACGCGTTATACTTCAAACGAATGGTAAACTACCTATAAACGAAACCTATTATAAACGGCAATTGTATAAAACCATGATCATTTGATAAAATGATCAATTTTTATGTTACGAAGGGTTCAATTTGTTTTCGTATCGTTATACAATTTTCTTTGGGCATTGTAATCAATTAGAGTTTTCAGAAATATGTTCAGTGTCCCTTTAAAAGATCATTAAGAAAAATATTTCATTATCTCTTTAATAGATTTGCTTCTATAAAGATATAGATTCATAACAACTCTACGACAAGATTCCATAAAACTTTTATAGATATGAAGAGATAAAAAAACTTTATCCCTTCTGTTAACTATTTCTGTAAAAAACTTGTTTGTATTTTTAAAATTTCATGCACTTTAGAAAATGTGTTGTAATTGTTTTTTTGCAGCACAATTTTTTAATAGTGACTTTATTAGATGTATAAAGCGATTGTTCCGCGTTTAATCCAAGTGTTCAGTTAAGGCTTTAAATTATCTTCCATCAATCTTCAAATTATCAGCGTCCAAATGCCGTTTGCATTTGTATTTAAAGATGTCCCAGGGATATGTGTATTCATTTTAAGCATCATATAATTCATTTCCGAATTACTCTTACGTTGGCCAACGATCAATTTCCGAACTCAAAATTTTTTATCGTTTCAGCGCTCATTATAATATGTATTACTACTGTCATTGCAATCGCGTGTTTCACAATGGGATTATTTTTCCACGTCTACAAACCAACAACCTTAATACTTGATGATCGATTAACAATGAGGCAGATTATGCCCTACTATCGATGGTGGAAGAATACCACAGACGTTCTGGTACTGCCACAAACATGCCGCAAATCGATCTTGACGTGTGATTTAACCATGCGTTTTTACTTCTCTTATATACTGACCTTTTATGTAGGTTACGTGTCGAATATTCATCTTCAATGTCACCAACTCCGACCGATGGTTAGAAGGCTTAGACGATCAGCTGCAATTGGAAGAAGTGGTTCCGATCGTTTACCGTGAAATGCTAGAGCATGACAATGTAACATTTCATGAGAATAATTCCACGATGTCGTACGTAACTCGAAGGAGCTTGGTATTTTTGCCTGACCGCAATGTTCCAGGAATACTTAACCGAACCATCGTAGTGCCCAATATATCTGTACTAGTAAGTAAGTTCTCATATTTGAGATCATGAGTGCAAACATAGCGGTAAGCTCAAACTACTTTGTAATTTCGTAGAAAAATTGATCCATTTAACAACAATCATAATCAAAAATAATTTTTAACAAGTTACAAATCTTGTTTTTACAAAAGAAAAAAAAACAAACGAAGAAAGTAAAGAAGTAATTTGTATCGAAGCTGCAATACCATAAAAAACCATTCCTAGTGTTGCCGTTAGTGCAATCATATAAGCAAGCGCTTGCACTTATGACAAAGTGAAAATTTTTAACATAAAAACAAATACAAAGTTACAGCATATAATTTTAAAATATTACTTATTCATTTCTCCATCAGTCAGACATACTTAGCAACATATTTCATGGTGTTCTATTATAATTTATTTCTATTTATTTATTTTTTTTAATTGTATTCCATACAAATGGAATTACCTCTTTTAGGGAGTTGCAGCGAGGATGGAAAATTACAATTACTTCATGAAAAAAGGGCTCAACTTTATATACTCCATATCTGGTGACACCGTCTTCAGTAAGATGACAATTTATGATTATTTATGGAATACCCGTCCACCATTTTTGAACAAGGCTAAGACATTCGTGCCCGGCATGGTACCATCGGAAAACGTGGGCATCTTAAAAACGGTACAAGTCTCTTCCCAAACTTTTTAGCTTTTTGGCTCGATCCTTTCACACTATGTTACTGTTTGGCTTAACATTTAGATGTACGAGGATCACGAAGAGCACGTGAATGTGCGTCATGGAAAGCGTTACGGCAACGATCAGTTTTTCATGATGAATTCCTATGAGTACGAACCGACGGTACCCGGCTTCAGTCTTGCCAATGGTGATTGTTTTGCATCGATTCTCAACTCCTCCGAAGGTGCGACCTATCCGCAGAATTTGAATGAACAGTCGGTGCTACTCTACTGGCGCAAGACCCTTTGTCGGGCCGTACCGCTGTATTTCGAGCAACGAATTCAAAAAGGTCCTCTTACAGGATACAAATACGCGCTGCCGGACGATTCGTACGATCGTTTGCCTAATAGCTCCATGGACTGCTATAAGGGGCAGTTCGGTCTACTAGAGAACGGAATGACCGACACCTCAAAGTGCTCTCATGGTAAGTAAATACGAACAGGTTCTTTTAAACTCTTAAAAGCTCCATGAAGCTTCTTAAATGTACAATTTTCAAACAAAACGTTCCTAAACCGGTGCAAGGTTAAGACAATCATCACAATTTAAACCAAATTATACCGAGTGTTTCGCTCGGTACACCACACAATCGCTGCAACCCGCCAAAAACAAACCCGCCAATTAATAATCTCTATAGACAAACGAACTACACAGCCACAAAGCAGGTTTTTCGTCGCACGAAAGGGCAACGGGGGTATAATAGGACTACGCCAACACGAAACGAGCCAAAAAGAGAACGAAACATTGTGCAAAGTCTGCTTACGCATGCACAACACGTCTGCTTACGGTACACGATCCACTAATGGAGCTAGGAAGGATTCGCTTGGGTTTTGCGCCAAAAAGGGTGTCAATGTCGGTGAACGGTTGTTATGTCTTGCAATCCGGATCTACTCACAAAAAGCATAGGTTCGTTATCTTTGCATTAATTTTGTCACGCGACGTTGAGAAGAATCGCAGGCATTATCATTACGAAGCCATGATAGCGATCATGGCGCCAACCAAACTTAACCTATTCCAACGAAATGCATTCAGCTATTTTGATTCTTCTAGCACAGTGTAGTAATGTATTGGAGCAGCCACATGTAGATTTTATTGGTGTAAGCATCTTGCTGCAGCTTATGTAGCTAATGCTCATCAAAATATATTTTTCCGTTTCTTTAATGAAATAGCTGACAGTGGCATCTAAATTACAAACTTTAAACAAACGCATCTGTAATAAAATATGTACAAAAGGCTAGAAAACGATATGATCGGAAGCAGTAATGCAATGTTGTGAAATATGCTTTATTTTTTGCAGACGTACCAATCGTGGCCACGAGCCCACACTTTTACGCGCGCAACTTCTCCACCGCTCATAAAATAGCCGGCATGAAACCGGACCGCGAGCACCAGCATAGCTACGCGATCGTGGACCCGTCCTTTGGCATTCCGCTCGATCAATGTGCACGCACACAAACAAACCTGGCTATCCCAAAAATCTCCGGCTACTCTTGGGAAATCGAACGCTTCAGTGAGATGATCATCCCATTGTTCTGGATCGAATACGTAAGTCCTGTAATGCGTAGGATGAAGAAAACAACTATGCAACTTACCACGCGCCGTTTTCCATAATTTCCTTCAAATCCAAACAGCATCAAAAAGAGCTGCCGGCATACATCGTGCGAACACTGCAAGCCTTCTATGTGATACGAGACATAGAACCTTATCTGCCATACGCGTTGTACCTGTCCTTCGCACTTTTGGTAACGGTAGCCTTCCGGGAGGCAGCGGGATATAAAGTTAAAGGAAACGCATCCCCAACAAAGTACACGAAGCAGCACATTGACAATCTGTAGCACACATTTTGCATTGTTAGTAGTACATTCCACACGCCATCGTCACACCTTCTTTCCCATGCTTAGTGATAATAAAGTACAACGCGTTAAAATAAAAACGTGCCATATTTTAGCAAAATCCTGATGAAATTATCCATTCTCAACAACTGTAGTTCATTTTATTACATTTTTTACAGATGTTTAAAATTAGCAACGCCCTGATGATAGATATTTTATTTGCATATTTCTCTGTACGATTTTAAAGCTCTTTAGTATCTACAGAAGAATAGTACGTTATAAATCTAACTACGTAACATTAAATTAATTCAAAACAAAAATAAGCGCATAAATATAATTCACCAAATTTACTTATGTTGGCTACGGTCGTATCACCCAATGTGCGAGGAGAATGACTCCTAAATCAAAGCTTTTTTACTACAGACAAGATGCATTGCATGTGGATACTAGACACAGTTCAAACCAAAAGCCATACGAAAGTTTCGGCTTTGTAACATTCTTAACAACTCAAATTCTTCTCGTATTCTCCTCGTCGCTAAATCGTTCGGCATAAATTCTATCACGTAACGCTGACTGTAGGGCTGGTGCTAGCACCGGTTCTAATTCGGCGATTCGCTTTCGGAAGCGCTCGCTATCGCGGGCGGCCACCTCCCAATCACCCTTGCGTGCTTGACGGTAGGCGAAGTCCCAGGTTCTCATGACGTGCACTATCGGTTTCGAATTGAATCGAACCTATTTGATGGAAATAGAAATAAATGAAAATTGTATCATTATTATGTAACCCCAAAACCCACAAACATGTGTTTCTCTTTTAGCTCTATCAAACCCCATTACAAAACGGTGTACAATATTGTAATTAAAATTTACTTAAATTTTAATTTTCTTAAGGAGCGATGATAAGCTTTTTAGTGGCAAATCATTAGCCAGAAATACAACTCATTATTTAAATATTCTTTCTTACATTGCATCATACACAAATAAATGAGGTGCCCTTCATGAATCAACACAGCGGTGAGAAACCCCCAGCGCGACGTTGCTGATTCATGGCTGATGAAAGATCAACTGTGCAGACGTACTGCTACCATCGTTACCTACCAAATGGATCTTCAATCCGGCATTCAATGCCAATCAGAAAAAAAGCAGATTTCTTTTGCAGAACCACTCAGTTGCACAGGCGTTCATTATAGTTTACCTTTGTAGCAATAAAACGACATTTGAACAGTTTCCATGGCTGAACAATCCTTTCGTAGAGGGTACGATCAACAACGTGTGAAGGGCGTTTATGTGGCAATGAAGAAATGGAACCAATCCGACGAACATGATTTTTTTTAATAATGCATCTATACGCTGTACCATTACTAGTCGCTCAAAAGTGAGCTTATCACTATCATACTGTAAACTATCGCCAAATCGCCTGTTCACAAAAGATCATTACTAACATGGAATTAATGTGCTGTAAATGTTGATATAGTGGTAAATGTAAGGTGTAATCACAGCACGTGCCATCGTTAAGCATTGAATGGCATCCTTCACTCAATGGAATTCGATTCCAATTGCCGACTAAATCGAGTAAGCGAAGGAAGATCTGTTCACTAATCTTACTATGCTGCCTATCAGTGATAGATTAAATTACACTATCGTCCAGACGATGGGGTGTACCATTACATACCTTCCTGTCCTCGAAGCCCGAGGAAGAATTTGAATCGTCCTGTTCATCATCACCCTCCTCACAGAAAATGACGCTTTCGTCATCGTCGCTGTAGCTGTGCTCCTGTTCGTTGCATCCACCGGCTCCGTCAAGGCTCTCGCCATCATCACAATCATCGTCAGTGAAATCTCCGCTGCTATAACCCCACCGACCTTCCGCATCATCATCCACATCGCGTTGGCTATCGCCCGAATGTTGGCGGTGCCAAACGAAATTAAAAGCTTTACACAAACCCCGCGAAGTACGACGTCGGGCAGGACTAGCGGAAGGTGTTGTGAACACATCGAAATCCGTGTACATCACGAACTCGCTGGCGTCAGGTTCGGTATCACATTTCAAACCACCTAGATCACCGATCGCGTTCACAGTTGTGCCAGGAGGGGTGTTAAGAGAAGCGGCAATTGAGGCAGGTTTAATTGGCTGATTTTCAGGGATGGGTACTGCGGCCGTTAGAAGATCACCTTCACGATCCACCGACACGAACCCATCCTGTAGAGCGTCGTGAAAGCTACCAATACTACCGAACGACGAAGGACTAAAGTTTGACGATAAGTAACTGAGGTGTAACGAGGGTATATCGATTGCATCGTAATACGGTGCTTCCCGGTAGTCGTAACCATAACTGTCATCCATCGAGGAACTTAAATCAGGATGGTAAAGGTCGATATCTTTACGATTTTTACCACAATTTGTAGGTGCTCTGGATACATGCTGATTACTTTTGACAGATTGTTTACGTCGCTTCTTACACAGTTTCCGCTCGGTGTGTAAGATATCCTCCAGATACACTCCTTCCGGGGTCATGAAGCTATCTTCCATTGCGCTGTTGTACCCCAGCGGAATCGTTAGCTGACCTGCTCCGTACTTGGTTGTTTCAAAAATAGGTATATAAGGAGACGCAGGAGCTATTCCTTTGCCTGGAAAATCGTCTTTTTCTTTCGAACACGTTGCGGCTTGTTCGCCCGGCTTCCAGAATTTGTTCCAAGAGTGGAAAAAGTTTCCCAGAATTCTTCGGGCTTTCTGCGTCGCGCGCATTCCTGCTTCTTGTTGCGGTGGTAGACTATCCATGCTGGTGTCAACTATCTCGCCATCATTATCAACAGTTTTACCCAGGGAACGGCTCTGTGCATACCATGTATTGTATCCTGCTTCCTTAATGATAGGGCCAGTGTCGTGCATGTTCTCTTGTGAATGTCGGTAGCAAGGATGATTGCGTTCAGACAGCATGACGTTCTAGATATCGCTTCACACTAACACACACTTGTTAATTTTTTTATCTACACTACTAGCTGCGTTTCGATTTCTATGTACAACGAATTTTCACGACCGATTGCAATGAAAATCAATGGGAACAAGCTTAAAACGTGTATTTTTCCCAACGATGCGCCAAAGTAGCCACAATATTAAGATTCAATGGTGCGCTCTGAGTCATCGTGTTTGAAATCAGCATAAGAAACATGAGCATAAACATGCGTAGGTTTAGCTGCTCGTCTTGTGACGTCGAGAAAACACTGGCGCTTACGCACGGATTCTTTTGTTCCACTATACTAGCACCAGTTTGCGTGCGACAGCAATGATTGCAATTCCAGCAATAAGGCTTCTCTAAATGCCTTACAATACTCAAAATACACTCTTTCCAGGATGGAAATGTATCGTCCGAGACTCTGTTTTTGGCGAGTATATCCATTATTTACGTCAGTTTTTCATTTGTAGCAGATTTCACTTGCGTATTTATTCTATGCTGTTATTTGTCGCCATTTTGTATTAAGTGCTAAAAATACATATTTTCTGATGCAATTTAAACTGACAGATTTCTGGGATTGCTGGTTTATGACAATGAGTTAATAACTGCTATTCATCTGAACTTGATCTCAGTCGTCTACAAAGATCTTGCAAGCATATATTCTAACCAATTGCTTGAATGCATGAATTTTGGCTTAATTTTCCATGTTTGATAAAATCTATTTTTTGCACACTTTATATTTGAAAGAAAACGAAAACTGAATATTTGAATAGACCTACATTATTAAAGTTTACTAAACGTATTTATTACCATGTTGAGAATAGTTCGTTGAATAGGGAAATAATTAAGAATGAGCACAATGAGAATCATAATATTTTGAAAGTAAAAATTTTAACGGACAGCTCTCAAAATGTTCCATCATAACAGCCTAGTTTCTATCAGAAATAGGTTTTTGAATGATAGATTTAAATTTGGTTATCTTTTCTGTTTCTTGAATTTCATTTCACAAAGTTTTTTTAACATAACTAGTTTTTTGTACAATTTATACTTTACGATGTTTTGAACGGAGTAATATTTGACAGAGGCGAATTTCACCTGGGACATCAGTAGCAAAGAAGAATATGTGAAACCGCCAAATTGAACAGTACTTGTCATACTGCTCTTAGCGCGCAAACAGCTCTGTCGGTGAATTTACAAAGGATAATATTTTGCATTTTCAAATTGTATAAAATTGATTGAAAATATCGTATCAGCTTAGTTTTTCTGGACTAACGGCTTTAGTTTTGTATTTAAAAATAAAAGGAACAACTCAACCGAAGAAATTGCTAACAAAGCGTCACTTTTTTCTATAGGTTTCTGGCTCACCAAATACGAAAGGTAGTAGCAACAAAAACTTGCTTCTCGGAACAGAAATTGAAGTGTGAAGACAAAACAAATTTTTTAATTTCTACTTTGCAAGCGGTTGACCGGAAGCAATCGTTGTTAAGTATCATCAACGCTCGCGTCATCATGCCCTCGGGAACTCTCGATGTTTGTGAAAAGTACTATGGTACGAGAAACATATACGAGCTTTTTGGGGTCGAGAAAAGCGCATCAGAACAGGAGAGTAAGTAAGCCGCCTGGAAGGCAAATCTTTCACTTTGCCCAAGATTGCTCGCTCATGGTTGTCGATAAACTTTTTTGATTCACAGTTAAGAAAGCCTACTATCGTTTATCACTGCAAACTCACCCTGATCGTGTGCCTGACAGTGATAAAAAAGAAGCAACCGAAAAGTTTAAAATACTGAGTAAGCTTTACAGTGTTCTCAGTAATAAAGATTCGCGGGCCATATACGACGAACGCGGGATTGTCGATGACCTTGACGATACGACCACCAACTGGATGGCCAGATGGCAGCAGTTTTTCAAGCCCATCACTACGGAGGATATTGACAATTATAAGAAGCAGTTTATAGGATCGGAAACGGAACGCAATGACATCAAAAGGGCGTACGTTAGTGGTAAGGGCTGCAAAAACTACATGATGCAGACAGTTCCGTTCATGACGTGCGAGGATGAGCCGCGAATTGCTGATATTGTGCAGGAAATGATTGATAGTAAGGAGGTTCCGGAATACGCGATCTTCACCAAGGAACCGAAGGCAAAGCGAGATCGTCGTCACAAGAAGTACGCACGTGAAGCAAAGCTGGCAAGCGAGATGAAGCAACATCAAGAAGATCTGTCTGCTCTCCAGCAGCAGATCGCAGTCAAGCGACGAAGTGCATTCAGCTCGCTCATAGATTCGTTGGAGAGCAAGTACTGCAACAACGATGATGAAAATGAAGAACTTTTTGAGCTTGGCACACCACCGAAAACCAGAAAAACAACACGCAAACAAGAAGCGCGTTCCGGCCGAGCTTCTAAAGCGAAGACAGAAAAACGTAAATCATCCAAGTAAACTAAGAGATTCTTCTTCTCTTATTTCCGTTTTTTGTAATGATACAATTAGTTTTATTCGTTTAATACGATAATTTATAGTAACTACCGTGAAAGCCTCAAGAACAAGGATTATTTTTTGTGGAATCTCCTTTACGGTAAGGCATTATTCTACAACATCTTATCGTTAAGATACATGAAATAATAATGCAATGAATATAACAAGCAAGTGCTAACAAGAAAAATGTTGAAGCGAAACATCACTTCTTAGACTTTGAAAGATCTCCTTGAGGTTTTTGCAGGAAAAATAAACATTAAACATCGTAATAAATTTATACAATCGATGCTAACGAAGAGATTTTTATTCCATTTTTTTAAACTTATTTGGAGACATCCATACATATCTACATAAAATATTTATCGCGGAGAAATACGGTTCGTTAGCGATAGATGAATGTCGCATATCCTGGATTAGCAGCAGTACTGTAGCCTTGTGCTACAGGCTGAAGCAGGCACTAGATACTATATTAAAATCCTCAGCAGCTAAAGCATGCACAATATCGAAAGTTGATGAAACCCCTCAGCAACGCATCTAAAAGGAATTGCCTTGTCCGTGCGAGTAAAGTGTCTTTGGAAAGGCGATAGGTAATTCGATATAATGATGATTAATTTCCACGGTAAATTACTTAGCTTTTCGAAGATGAAATATGATCATTTCTTTTGTGAGCGAAATAGGCCGCTAAAACTGTTCATTAAATAGCTTTGTTAGTGAAAAAAAGCTGTTTTATAATTCCTTGTTTTAGTAAATCACTTATTATTTGGCTATTGTAGCTTTAACCAGCTACAGCTGAAAACTGGCGCTGCCAATCGGCAATGGCATCCATTGGAATTAGATTAAAAATGTGATAGAAAATAAATATTACAACACCCGAATACTGTCAAGTAATCTTTTGGATTTATTGATACTTTCGTTCGTTTTGTCTTTCATGAAAATATTTCATGCTGGTGGAATGTTGTAAAATGTTACTTCCAACCCAAATCTCTGCCCTCTTTTCTACTCTTCTTTTCGAGTAGCCTATCAAACTCATCTTCGGTAGGGCTCGCTCAAACATTACTATTTGCCAGCAGTTAGAGCACCTCATTCTTTTGTCTTATTATCTACGAAATGCTAAAATATACTAAAGCAATGAAAAAATCTCACTTTTGCATTACACAGTCAATATTATTCAGTTACAGCTGGCTTACCACGCAAACTAAACGAAAGAAACCTAGGAGGGGGGGGGGGGGGGAAGGAGGTGATGCGTTGCATCAGATTGTGCATATATTTTAAACATCAGATTGTGACGGATTTTAAAATTCAAAAATAGTACATCGTGCATGCACACTTACACATGTTATACGCCACTTCTACAGAGGTTTGCTCAGGTTCTAGTAAACTTAAATAGCGGTTTGTGTTGGGTTTAAAATTTATCATAAAAAATACATCACTGGAATGTCGCTTAGCACCACTTTTGTGTAGCCTTTTTTTGTACGTGTAAAAGGAACCTGCACAACGACGCTGGTAGTGCGGTAGACTATCCGAAATTACGATATACGAGTGTAGAGATAAAATCAATGGATGGAATGTGTGTAGTACCGTTGCTAGACTATCACCACCGGAATAAACACGTAAAACTTAGAGAGCAAGTTCGTTGGGACCAAATACAATAAAAAACATAACTCTTGTACAAACGCGTTCAACTTAGCTGCTAAAATAATTTATCTGAAAAGCTAACCTTCTTCGTTATGGCATAAAGCAGTAAAAATTGTGATAAGTCTTTCGAAATGTTAACCTTCAGCGTCCCCCGAGTAAATCATTTTACCGTACTAAGCAAAGGACGTACGTCCTGAGGCAGCGAGAGCAAATGATTACAGAGCTTCGAAGTGGTTATTATGTCCTATTTTAAGATTGCCTTCTAAATCAGTGCAAAGGCTGGCTCCTTCACTTAAAACGTGCAAATTAAAATCGAATATACAGCAAAACACTGGTCCTAGAAATGCAGCCTGACGCCCACAAAACATACAATTTCAAACTAAACAAATTTCACCTACATTCAGGCACTTACATTGTTCGATTAAATGTGTTCACTCACGCGTCGTTCATTTGCTTCGTTTTATGCTTCTTTTCGCACAATTGCTAACGCACATATAGCCTTGCCATCGATTCGTGATTTAATTTAGCTCCCAAAACCTAAATATCATATAAAAAGCACATTGCTACAAATGTTTAACTTGTACTGCTCATTAGCGTGGTGGCTTGCGTATTTTGTAAGCAATATTTTTTTTACTCTATTTATTTTCTTTATCACGACAGCAATATATGAAGGCAATGTCGCTCCCACGTGTAGATGGCAGTTATCTCAGCTTGTCCATCTGCTAATAAAACATGCGGAATCCTTTTTTGAAACGTGTTAAACCGTTTCATGTTGCTATCAACTTTCCTTCAGTATTAGGTAAAAGAGCGATGAACAAGGCTTTCACTACTACTATATATGAGTATTACACGTTTGAGAAATAATTCATTACCGAGCTGTATCATCTTTCTTAACTTCACTGGAAACAAAATATCAGTGCTGTCACATTCAATAAGCACAAGCAGGATCAGGGGAGATAGGGTTCGGTAAAATGCGACCACAATCAGTGTACATCTTACATAGATCTGTATAAATATATACATCCAAAATATGAATGCAATCGCATTCACTGAGCTTGTCACGAGATAATATCGATGCTATTGTTGGTATAAATATATTACAAAACGTTTTGTCTGCTCCATTTGTCTTATGATGTATCGTTCATAAATATACACGCTGTTGGCTAGTATCTGCGATGTTGCGTAATGGACCCGAAGGGTGGAGAATGTAGAGAGTATAGAGAGCCCTTAATATGAAGTACACGGTGGAAGTACGTTACCAAATTCAGTGGAACCGTTAACTATACTGTGATAAAGGTGTCTATCATCAAGCCCTGCCACTATGTGGATCAACCACAGGAAAACAGGCTACACGGTCGTCTCATCGTCATCGTTGATTGCTCTATAACCGACGAAGGAAAGAAATGCATTAAACTAAGCTAAAGAAAACTAGAGGAACGATTTCATCATTAGTAAAACAAATGAAATAAGAAAAAACATCGAATAATAAATAAATATATAAAAAATGTCTACAAACATAGGTAGAATGACAAATTTAACAAATTAAAAATTCTACCAAATTGTTTAAGACTTATTATCTTGATGATTATTGAACGTCAACATTTGTCAACACATTGGTTAATCATTAATCATACATAGACGCTGGTTATAGACTATCTACGGTTTAACTTTAAATACTAAATAAATTAGCTTTGTAGAAAAAATCTAACCGAAACTTAAACCAACTATGACCACTAGCCCAACTTACAATCGTTTGTTGTTTCCCCTTTCCGGGGGTTTGCGTGTATGTGTTAATTATTCTCCGTTCCGTTACATCCCTTTCGATTCGCTGCTCGATGGTTGGCTTATTCCAACATTTTTAGACGATCCCAACACCAGCTATTCCATAGGAGCAAAATGATTGTTAGATTGAAATATATAACGACAGCAATGTTAAAAATATAAACAACCATAGTCCCAGATTGATTCGCTTTAGCATTAATAGTTTCATTTACATGTGTATACTTACTCATTTGCAGCTCCCAACTGTCCCATGGATTGTAACGGTGCAGGGGACATCCCTTCCGTGCCTCTCATTAACAGCTGTGGTGGAGGAGGAGACGCTGCCGAATGGTCCAGCTGTGGAATACTTTCCATTCCGTTACCATGGTGTGTTCTGGACGCCCCATTATGCACTAGATGATCCTCCTCGGCGGTGTACGGGAAGTTGTACGGATTTTTATCGGATCCTTCCGACATCCTATCGGAATCCCCGCCATTTCCTGCTCCTGATTGATGATTCTTTTGCTGCTGTCGCTGTTGCTGTTGGTAATCGTTTTTCAACAACGATTGCACGCTCGATTTAAACGACATCACGTGAGATCCGGGTGGGCTGTACAGATCCGTGGGAGCTCCCAGCGGGTGACCGTGATACGGCGATTCAGCACCACCTGTCCCGTAGCCGAGAGTGCGCGATCGATCGTATAGCGACTCCTTTAGTGCGTAGGGATTCTCATGCTGGTATGTACGCATGTGATTGATGATCTGCATTGAGCCTGTATGCCGTGCTTCGGCAATAGGCACACCTCCTCCATTGCTACCATTAACCGACGATGCATAATGGTGCGGGAGAGTGCTCGAAGGATTCGACTGTGCTTGCGGGTCGTAGCGCTTCGCATAGTCGGTTGGTGGTATGTAGTTATCGGCCGTGCCGTAGTTACTGTAGTTTCGATCACTATGCAGATCTGTGTTTGAATAGCCAATGTTATAATTTTCTTGTATGTTTTCCAAAATTGAGGGTGGCATGTTCATGCGGTTCTGATGAAGGTACGATGTTTCCGTAATGTCTGGATTCGGTAACGAGCCACCGCTGGTGGGAGATTTGTGGGGGTGCGCCTCGTTATCCGATCCTGTCTCTTGCGACCATCGTCCTGTGGGAGTACATCAAAAGGGTTAACCTTGTTATATGCATTTTCGCTCGTTAGTAAGCTTACCATTTCCGGGTGGTAAATAGTTTGCAGTGTTCTGATTTGGCCATCTCGTTGGTGTGACATTGGGGAATAGCTGTAATGCAGATATACACGCCATCAACGTTGGAACGAGCAACTCAAAAAATTTCAAAGTGTTACCTGTGGACTCTGGACAACGTGCAACTCCGGCGGTGTGGTGGCCACGTGCTCCGTGATGTTTGGTAGATACGATGTACTGCATACGCCAGTGCTACGATGCGTGCTGCTGTTACGACCAACCCGTGATTCTTCGTCATCGCTCGAGTGGCTAGAGGCAAGCTCCAAACTGCGACCATCAGTTTCACTACCCGAGTCGGAATCACGTCGGTGTCGTCGATGGCTGCGTCGTTCACCATCTCGCCCTTGGCCACCGTTCTTGATCTTTCGCAAAGCACTCTCCTCATAGTGCCCACGCATATACGATGCTACCCCATCGCTGTTGTAGTTGGAAGTCGACGTTGAAGTGTGGCGGAACTGACCGTCACTACGATAAGGGCTGGAGCTTGTTTTCGCCGTGCTGCGTGAGGTCGTACTGGACGTACTGATTCCAATGTTGCGCCGGGCAGTATCGTACTGTCCACTCGAGGTGCCCGCAAATCCAGCCGTTTTTGGCGAACCCACGTTTTGGGAGCTGTTGCTGATGGCAATCGATGATTCCAACAGTGGCACCTTGCGACCAATGCACCGTAGGAATGCGTTGTGTAGGTTTTCACGCACGCGTTTGTTGATGATGCAATACCCAATTATGGAGAAAAGTGAGTGCATCAACACAACAGCGGACAGCAGCATGTTGACTAACTGCGAGTTGTCCGACGCAGACAGCACGGCAAGCACCCACATGATGCCCAACAGCGGCAGGGACACAACCGACAGCCACACCAGGGTGCGAAGGTTGCCGAATCCCAGCACATGATCCTTGATCGTGAAAGCTGCCTTCACGGATAAGAAAAGGATAAATAGATCCAATATCGACGCGATCGCAATTGGGCCAACCATCCACCAGATAACGGACTCGTACACAGATAACCAACAGCTGGCAAATAGAAGAAAAAAAAACACATTATTTAGCACTTCAACTGTATCGCCGAGTAAAACTATGCAAACCAATGGGATTTGAATGTTCTACTTACAACAAACTGTTGCCATATTCATGCACGCGCACACCCACGGCTAGACCCACGAGCAGAGCAGGCGCTCCGTATCCGACCGTGTGATAGAATCCCATCGGACCATGGTTGATGTCCCGCATTTCAGTCAACATGCGGTACAGATGAACGCAATCCACTGTGGTCCACGCGAATGCGGCTAGCCAGGAGTAGTGCAATGCAATAGCGACTAGTTTGCACGGGAACTATGGAAGAAGTTGGATGAAATTTGAGCCCAAGTTAATAAACTCAGCAGTAGAAGTAGCCAAATGTTGTACACTCGTCGAAATTCATACCTCGTTATCAAGCAGTTCCCGTCGCGCCTGGATAGCGATAAAGAAAAGCAACTCGGCGGAGAAAATGCAAAACAACAAATTCTGGTGAATGCTGTTCGAGTTAGTCTGCAGTCCACGTAGTAAGGCCAGCGATATGATCACCGCAAACAAAATGGGAAGCGAGAGCAAGAACGCAGAGTACGAGGTAATTTGCACCAGAAGCGACGGCTCGGGAATGTCTTCTGGATCGATGATGTCCACCAGCACAGCGTACGTTGCCAGCTGGTTGCACGTACAGTTTACCAGTATCGTATCATTGTGCCCGATGGATTCATAGTTGGGAATTTCGGTTTGGCATCCGATGCGGGTCCACAGGTTTGCGTGCGAGTTCCAACGGACACACTGTGGGTTCGATCGCGGCCCAAACCGATTCCTAGGAATGTTTAACCACATTTGTAATTTGAGCGCTTGCGTCAAATGAGGCTGGCCGAGTGGAACGTAATTGGTGCGGGATGTTCCGTCCATCTCGCCCGACGCAGCTCCACCGATTTCAACCGGCGCGGATACAATGCTTGCACGCCGCTTTCTGATCGTTCCTTCCGGCGATCGGTCGACATGTTCGCTCCTTGCCAGTACTACCGTTTCAGGCATATCGACATCGTGGAAGAAATCATCTCCATCGTCTGCCGTCTTCACGAGCGGAACCTGCTGCGGAGCATGCTGATCGAACGTGTCTAGTCCGTCCTCTTGATCGCTCATATCGTGGATGGAAATTTTAATTTCACTCATCGAAAGCTTGTCGTTCGGTCGATCTGAGAGTTTCGACGGCGGTGGAGCAATTGTTTCCGCGTGAACGTTATCTTGTCTATCGATCATCCCCGACACCGAGGGAATGACCTGCAACGTTGAGTCCTTAGTCATGTCAGGTGTCACGATGGCTATCGACAGTAGGCTGCTCGCGATTTGCATCTCTACACCCCAACGGCGTGTTACGGTTTCATCGAAATTGGCCGGGAAAAGTTCCCCGGCATCTTTATATTGTGCGTATGTGAAAATGGCACGATGTTCGGCGATCTGGTTGACCACTTCGTTCTTATCGGGGGCAGTGATACCCAGCATGTCCAACGGAATAAGCACCTTTGTGTGGCGATCAAATTTGGATTGATCCTGCATATAGTTGTTGTACTTGGGAAACGCAATTAGCGGTTGTTTTTGCTTGGGCGAATTTTGCAGAAACGAGCTCGTATCAGGTAGGATGACCGTCTCCGGGTGTTGTCCACGGGGATGGTCTGGATTGCCTTTACTTTGCTGCTTGGCGCCTTGGTTGTATTGTTTCACCATTTGCGATTCGTACCCAAACAACGACTCTGCCGTCACAATATCCATACCCAACACCATGTTCTTGTCGACAATTTCAAATGGATTCGTGTAGGTGTCATGTTGTGACTGCGCCAAAACGATCATGTATCGATTGAAGGCGTCCACCAAGTTGCCTGGACCACGCCCCGTCAAATCTTGCACTCTTTTCCATTCATTCGCGTACCTTCGGTCCAGTATTTCACCTGCACTTTGGACCAAATTACCAACGTAGTGCTTATCCTGGCTGTGAGAAAGGTTTAAACCGCTCTGATATGACTCGTAACGCATCAGCTCGTGCAGTAAACGATCAGTAATCAACAAATCAGCTCCGTACAGCTTATTTTGCATGAAGGATTGCCCGTCGTTCAGCAGATAATCCAGTTCAAAGTCGTCCTCGCGCCAAAGTGATACTGCCGAACCTGGCGAGCTTGATTTATCGGGATCGATGATATAGAAATCATGCATACGGCTATCACGCGTCATGTCCCCAGTCCGATCCCCGCCTCTTTGGCCTCCTACGGCGGCGCATGCTTCCTGCAGACTTGCAGCCACCTTCACCGATATAAACGTGTTGAGCTCTAATCCATCTACTTCAATCTGCGACAGCTGTCGGCGAAGGTCTAAGAACGCTTCCGAGGTGCAGTTAAACATATCCGGAGGACCCCAGCCGCTTTCCACCTGATCACAGCGTCGCGTTCCTTTTCCTCTGGCCGGTGAGGGACAGTTTTCCACTGCCAACTCTCCAAAACCGGTCCGTGGCCACCAGAGTCCAGCCGAGTGCGATTTTGGGCAGCCATCGTAGACAACCTCGCATCCATTAAGGGTTACCTCCGCGTACGGGTTCGAACACGAGTCACATCGCCTTCCAATGACGCCGTCACGACATTCGCACTGTCCAGAGCTGTTGCAGGATTTTCCGTACGACCCAACGGTGTAACATTCGCAGGGCAAACAAACTGTATCGTTCGTCGGTTGATAGTGATTCTCCCGGCAGTAACACTGACCCGTGCTCTTGTCACAGTTGGGGTGATAACCCTGCTTGACGTTACATTTGCATGGGCCACAGCTGCGCTCACCCCACCATCCAGCGGGACACGGTTGCTGGACGGTGTTCTCGCAGTACTCGCCTGAGCTCGAGCTGCTGTTACAATCGCATCGGTATCCCTTCGTGTTAAGCGTATCTGCCCGGCAGATTCCATTGTCCGAGCAAGGTTTTACGGTGCAAACCGGCTTACACTCGCTGCCAACGAACCCGTGCAGACATTCGCAGTACGCCTCATCCCAATTGCTTACGCAAACCGATTCCTCAGGACAACCGTCGGGACATTTCGCAATCGAGGCGCATCCATCATGCACATTTTCCCGCACTGTTGGCCGTTTCAACACCGACTGTACTCCTCCAACGCGCACGTCCTGAATGCAGCCTTCGAAGTTTTCTGATGATCCACTATAATGCTGCCCGATCGTTCCTTCCAGCCCTCCAATCACGATCCTTCCCACGTACAATCCCTGGATCTTTTGCGCCACCGGAAACACGCCATTCCGCTGGCCGTAGTCCACCATAAGAGACACCTCGGTGCCCATCCACTTGATTTCCACACGATGCCAACGGCCATCGGCGAGATCTGCACCGCCAAGTTGCAACGGTTCGCCATTGTAGGCGTACTGCAAGATGCCATCGCGTAACGACACTACGGCGGAGCTGTTCTGGCCCACCTGGATCTCCATTACGAAGGTGTCCCGCTTACGCGTGCGCATAGAAAACGTAGTCAACCAGGGCAACTGAATGGGACGGAGCAGCGGATTGAAGCTCAGAATACCGTCACCGTGAAAGCGCCACGGCAACGCTACCGACTCCTGGCAGGCATTACCCGTGAAACCATCCGGACAGTCACATTCCCATCCTTCGCCCCAGCCTTCTCGACACGTTGCTCCATTGAAGCAAGGCTCTGACGCACACGATGCCGCCTTTTGCGGACACCCAGCTACCGTGCCGTTATCGGCAATGTATGCTCCCAAATCGACGTACCGCTCATCGATGAACAGATCCGAAATGCAGCCAATGAAGCTGTGCGACTGTATCTGGAAATAGGCCGGGATTTTCGGTAATCCGCCGATTTGCAGAGGACCGGTAAGATCGAAGAAACGATGGCACGGTTCAACCAGCGAGGCACACCGGCGATCCAATACGAGTGTCGTTTGATTCGCACAGTTCCAACGCTCTCCTAGCGCTGCCACTGCAGTTGCCGTATCACATCTGTCTAGGGACAGGAGCACCGTACGGTTGAAGTACCTGACCTCCACGGTGTGCCAATTGCCGTCTGACACTTTGCGCTGCTGGTTGACCGTAACCGATTCCACTTTGTCTCCGAGCGAAAAGGAAAACACCACCTTGCCGTTGATAATTTCCAGGGCGATAAAATCGTGCTGCTCATTGTAGCGCCCGTTATACAGGAGCAGTCCACTGTCGCGAACGGTCGCAAACTTTAGCCTAATGTTAAATCTATGCCGCTGCCGCATCCCAGGGAACGTGAGGAAGGAATTGCGCGTGAACGAACGCGACATCAGCTCACAGGTTTTCGTATACGGTGGCCAATGGCCACCTTGGCCGCTGGTAAGACAGCTGTAACCGTCGCCACATACTTCTGAGATGCACGGTTTCAAACTTGCAATCGCCGTCTCGCAGTTGATACCGGTGTACTGCTCGCTGCAAACGCATGAATAACCTCCCTCTCTTCGGATGCAGCTTCCTCCGTTCTGGCATGGGTCAGAGTAGCAGAGATCGACCTCCGTGTCGCAGAGGTAGTGCTCTTTACTACCCGTGAATCCTTCGGGACACTTGCAGGCGAAAGTGTTCACTGGATGTATCGGACGGAACAGCACTGTATCGCTGTGTATGAAGCCGGAGGCGTTGCCAAACTTTAGCACAGACAGACACTGCTCATAGTTTAGGCACGGTTCTCGCACGCATAGATTGTCGTCGAACGGTAGCACACGAACGGTGGCCAGCCGAGCTAGTATGGCACGGTTCAGGTATATTCGCTCCTGCAGATACTGTGAGCTATAGTACGCTTCAAATGCCACATCTGGCCTACGGGCGGAGAAACTAACATTCAATATCTTTCCACTCACGTCGATATCCTCCTGTATGGAAAATAGAAAAATGTTTTCCTTCGGGCAAGGAATGATGGCCGCTAATCCATCGAGGAAAAAGCCCAACAGTGGCGACAGGAAAGCTTCCTCCGTCATCTCGTCCAACCGCACGGTGACCGAGTTGAATAGCATATCTTCCGTTATCAGGCGAACAATCAGCTGCATGATCGCCTTCGCCTCGTTAATCCCATCCGTCACGGACACTTCCATCGTAGCAAACTTGGGCACGTTCGTGTTGAGCTGCGGGCTTAAGGTAACCCCACCTGTCGAGCTGTTTAATCGCAGCAAATTAGCATTATTCCCTGAGAGGATGCGGTACGTGAGTTTGTCCGTAACGTCGGCATCGAACGCGGGAATTCGCCCAATAACGCCACTCGGGAAGCAATCGCGGAAATTGTTAAAGATCACCTGGAAATCGCCCAACACCGGCGCATTGTCATTGACGTCGGTGACCAAAATTTCGACATACACATCGTTTCGCAGCGGTGGGCTTGCAGCGCGTATAATCAGTTCGAAGCGCTTTCGCGTCGACTCATAATCCAGCTCCGTCATGGTCAGCAGTTGAGCTCGGTCCGAGCCTGGACGGGTGACCAGCGAGAACGAATTTGAATCATCTCCACCGATGATAGAGTAGTGCACGATCGCGTTCACACCCTCGTCGGGATCATGCGCGTAAATTTCTCCAACCACCGAACCAACGGGGCTGTTTTCCGGAACGTACAATGTCAGCTTATCCGAGGTAAATGTCGGCGGAGAATCGTTTACATCATCCAACCGTATCTGCACCTCTACGCTGCTGCTCATCGTTGGTGTTCCTTTGTCGCTTGCGATTGCAGTCAGATGGTACACGGGGATACTCTCGCGATCAAGTCCCTTGTTCGATCGTATCACACCAGAAATGGGATCTACCACGAACGAACCCTCGTCCATGTCTCGCTGACTGAGGGCGTACTTTACGCGGCCATTCAGTCCCATGTCGAGATCGGTGGCTGCAATCTGCACTACCGACGTTCCAATTAAGGCGTCTTCGGGAATAGTTGCTTGATAAAGCGGCACCTTAAACACGGGCGCATTGTCGTTCACGTCTGTCACGCTGATTTCCACGTCCGTTGTGTCGCTGAGAGACGGATTTCCTCCGTCTTTCGCGGTCACGGTCAGCAGATAGCCGCTAGTGCTCTCGCGATCCAATTTCGCATTCGTGATGATGGCCCCAGTTTGGGCGTTAATTGTAAACGGTTCGTTCGCACCAAGCCCGTTCACGGATTCGTCGTTTAGCAAGTACGTTATTTGTGCATTAATCCCTACGTCGCTATCCGATGCAGACACCACCAAAACCGTCGTTCCGATTGGGGCATCCTCGAACACGGATGCACTGTAGGGAGCGTTCTCAAAAACGGGCGCAAAATTATTCGCATCCGTTATGTTGATGTTGACCACCGCCGTATCCGTTCGCTGGCCACTGTCAGTAGCCGTGATGGTAAGGGCAAACCTTCGCTCCTGCTTATAATCCAACGGTTGCGCAATTGTTATCAACCCGCGCCCATTCTGTGACGTTATCGCAAAACGCCCACGAGTGTTTCCGGCTGTAATTTCGTAGTGAAGCCTGGAATCCTCGTCCGGATCCGTGGCGGTAACTGTCGTCACCGGTGTGCCGGGTGGTTGATCCTCAGCCAGCATCGCTTCGTAGTACTTGGGACTGAACGTCGGATCGTTATCGTTCACGTCCTGGATCGTCACAATGACAGACGTGCTGGCCGATTTCGGAGGGATACCGCCGTCCACAGCGACCACTTGAAAGCTGTAGCGACTTTGTTCCTCGCGATCCAGAGCTTTCGTCGTGTGGATCCAACCGGTCCTTGAGTCGACGGCCAATGGCATCCCGTCATCTCGATTCTGTATGCTGTAGGTAATCTCGGAATTTGCTCCCTCGTCCGAATCGTAAGCCTGCACCCGCACGATGTTATAACCCACGGGCACGCTCTCGAGTACAGCCTCTTGGAACTGAGAGGTGTAGAACCGCGGCGCATTGTCGTTGGCATCAAGCACGTTCACCAGCAGCTGCGTCGTGTTGGAACGGGAAGGACTTCCGCCGTCCTGGGCGCGGATAACAAGCCGATAACTCCTGACGCTTTCGTAGTCGAGCGGTTTCACCAGAGAGACATCACCACTCATCGAATCGATGGAAAACTGCGATTGCGTATTTCCACCAATGATGGCGTAGCTGTTTATGAGCAACGAGAGACGGAATGCAGATTGAAGTTAGGAAGACGACAAGAATAATTAGCTGCATTTGATCGAGAGCTCTTGAAAAAAAGCTATCAAATTAGCAAATAAGGAGAACAAATACTTGACGTCTCTACGAATATCGGATGGAATGAATGATAATGGCTGAAGATGAATGCCGCTAATGGGAGCTTTCAATTCGCACTTTCTCTTTTTACGAACGACCAATAAACTCAAAAATTATGTAAAAAACCCTAAAAATCTAATAGGTTGAAAACATGTTCAACAATTTCATTTCATTTCAACATAATTTTCAAACGTGCTCTTTGTAAAACAAGATTTTTTTTGTTAATGTATTTATAGTAACAGACAACCTAAAGCAACATTGGCACGTCATTTTAAACTCAACATACATGCTAACCAAAGTGAGTTGTTTTTTATCCTTAACTTTCATAGCACACTTACCGAATGGCTGCATTATTTCCCTGGTCCGCATCCGAAGCCTGGATATGGGCAATCACATTGTTCTCATTCGCCCACTGATCTTCCCGTACCTGCACCGTGTAAGTGCGCTCGCTAAACTGCGGATAGTTGTCATTATCGTCCAGTATCTTTACCAACACCGTCGTGGTGGCCGATTTGCGTTCAGTCTGCGATGTGGCCATATCGGTAGCTGTCACAACGATAGTGTACAAGCCCGAAACCTCCCGATCGAGAGCACTGCGAGTTGATATCGTACCGGTGCGAGCATCGATGCGGAACTTTTGTGCACTGCTATTGTCCGGTTCGATTGGACCGTTTTCCCCGTTGCCGTCAACCAATGGCGTCGGATGCTGCTGGTGCTCTCCCATGATGCTTGTTATTGCATACTCAATGTCGGCATTTTTCCCCATATCCTGATCCGTGGCTCTGATCGTAATAACCGTCGAGCCAACACCAACTCCTTCGCGAACGGTAGCATGAAACTGATCCGCCTCAAACGTTGGCGTGTGATCGTTACAATCCAAAACATTCACCTGCAGCGTTGTCGTGCCGGAACGCGGCGGGAAACTATCGTCCGTTGCAATCACACGGAAGTAGTGCACATCCATCAGCTCGCGATCGAGCGTGGAGGACGTTGTGACGACTCCTGTGCGCGAATCTACCTTAAACATTGCCTGCGATCGCGAATCCAACAGCGAAACGAGCGAATACACCACCGGTGAATCTTCCGGATCGCGGGCACGCACCGTAATGACATTGGCTCCCGGTGGCTGCTCCTCCAACACGGACGCCACGTAAAGGGCTTGCTCGAAGTAAGGACTTTGATTCCGTAGCTCCCTTCGGACACGCTTCGCTATATCGGTGTCATTCAGCTCCTGATGGTGGTACACAATCTTCAGCCGATGGTCCGCATCTACAATATCGTTCCGGTCGCACTTTACGTTGTACGTTATAATCACTTTCCAGAGCGTCTCCGGAATGCACAAGTCCCCGGTGGCAATCAAATCCCCCGAGCGGGTCTCAATCTCAAACCGTTCGTCGTTCACGTCCAAATAACGAACGGTGCAATGGTGCAGCACCGTCTTGGGCAGGAAAGCATTGATCGAGTTTATGTATTGTGATTTTTTCAGACAGATGTGCTTCCATTTATCTGTCGTGTGAATTGCGTACGATGCGTACGTCTCCGAAATCCACTGCTTGGCATCCGCTATCTTCCGATGGATGCGATCTGCCGGCAGATCGCGAATTTCTCGCCGCTTGCGTGTGATAATGCCGTGTCGGTACTCGTTGTCCAGCACAGTGTCGAACAGCACGTCACCTTCCCGGAAGGTGGTGTAATTTGTAACACTGGTGGCCGCTAACCACGGATACTCCGAACGATAGTAATGGAACCGATCGCCCAAGTACTCGCCGTACATTCGTTGATCGTGCTCATCGGCATCCATCTGCTGGAAGGTCCTGAGGGAGACACTGTCTTGAACCTCGTCAATTCTGGCCGCTACCGCTCGCTTGTGCCTATGGTGTTGGTGGCGATTGTACCCGGTGTCATCCTCTTCAAACAGCTTCCGAAAACTGGCGACCACGGCTTCGTCCTCGTCGGAGCAGTTCCGGCCCACAATAAACACCCTTATCGGTAAGCTGTAATAATCTATACTTCGGAGCCTGTTCGAGGTAGAGTCGACGTAAAACGTGAACAGGGTAGGATAGTAGATGCCATCACATTTCAGTTTGCGCTTCAGGCTCACTTGCCCATTCTGCGGGTCCACTCGCAGCAAGTGATGCACGTAGTGGGCCGTTTTGTGTGCGTTGATTTTGTACTGTCTCTCGGAGCCGAGCTTGTAAACGGAAGAATTAAACAACACCTTGCCGGGTTCGTCAGATTCGCTCGCTAAAATCATGTACCCATTGCAAGCACGGTACAGCAGCACGAGCTGAAGAAGCGCCGCAATCAATGCGATATTCGCCGCTGGCCAGCACCGTTGCACGTTCATGATGCACTGCCTTTCGTATGTCGTTCCGCTTTTCCAAATTAGGTTTTCACTAGCGTTCTACACTGAGGGGCATGGTCGTGGATCTGCGGAAGAAACGTGAAACCGGAACAACAGCGGTCAACAAAAGAGCGCGTTCTCACTGCCAACCGATCGGAAGAATCCGCTACACTGCACTGCAAGTACTAACCAACCGAGAACCTATCCGTGCCGTGGAGTAAGGATTTTCCCGACCCTCCGTGAATCGAACGTGCGCAGTCTTGCGAAGCAAACACGACGTAAACGGAGCTGTAGCTCACGTTTTACTGCACCCCTCGCATTAGCTTTTCTCCGTACGCCGAACGCAGGATGAATCATCATCCGTGGCGGTGTTTTCCCTAGCTTCCAGGCTTCCATGCATGCGCTCGCGCCTGACCCTCGAGGGAAATATCGATTTTCCGCCCGTTTCTTGTGTGTGGCTGGCAAATACAACGGCATACACAGGCATTGCTCTCGGTGTAGTGCGAGAAAATACCAAGAACAGGACAAAACAGCCATCTACGATTGACGAGGGGTGAAAAAGGCTCCCGAGTCGTCCAAGCACACGCAAAGGGGATGATGCGCAAACTGGTGCATTGGTGTGGGTGGTTGCCGGTTGAAACCGGCAAGGACTACACCACCACCACACGACACAGCGACATCACACATGCACACAGGTGTGGGTAAGGAAGTCGCCCCTAGGATAACCGTTACTTTAATTCATTTGCGGAGGCTCGACCGGTAAGCGCCAGGACGCTGTTTCGTTTAGAGGATGGGGGAGAAAATTATACATTTCCCCACATTATCGAGCATCCTACCCGTTGCGAAATACATACGCGAAACTTGCGCTTTCTTTGTGTATTGTCAAAAGCTAACACGCATATTTTAACACGCCATACCTTCTATAGAATCCTTTCGTACATGGGGGTTTGAGAAGCACTCCAAGCTAATTAATTCCTTACAAAGCGCGAAATTTCGGTACAAAAAAGTGGGATGCGTATCCAATATCAAACCACACAGGTAACCGTATCCGACCGTACATAATTATGGACTTAAAAACAAGTTTTATCGTTCGGAATAGTAACGAACTTATCTAGCGTAAAACAGCTAAATTGCCATAAAACATATGGTCGGTGAAAATGGGGAAAAGATTAAATTTTTTGTAATATTAGAACATGGACATATAAATGTTCATAGTTATGAAAATATCTTTTTTTTTTTGACTACTCGTATTCATGTTAAAAAATGTGCTTCATTATCATTTCAACAATGATCTACTGGATCGTATATAGATTGAAATATTTAGCTAAAGCAAAACTGAGCAAACAGTAAAGCTTATACGCTGCATGTAGTCTCGATAATACTACAACAAATCCTCACATAGCCACATATTATAGCTGGTAGGAAGTAAAACAGAAAGATACGGGAGCTTCTTCATTATCATACCGTTTCCCGTTGAAACCCAACCGGCCTACATTCTTCCCGCTACTTGGCGGTGCGCGCACTAATGTTTATCTCAAACAGGTTATCCGTGATCCGACCGCTCCAATCATTCGCTCTGGGCATGCTGCGAAAGGAAAAATATGCTTGCGTAAGCAAAGCCCCACAACACATCAGAAACGCAGAAAGGCTCGGCTGGCCGTCTGCATGCCAGCGCGCGGATATGATAGCTGGCTGCACCATACACTCTACGGTTCTGCTTCTCTCCCTTTAACAGATCCAAGTAGCCCCACACTGAGAGCAGGGGTTTAATAGCTCGCTGAATGTAGCGGTAAACCGTCAATGACCGTCCAGTTGCTCTCCGTGCAGTAGCATACATGCATGAGACGGAAACTACACGCGACCGTTTTTCGCACCAACTTTGGAAATTCGTCGTAAACTAAAGCCTTTCATGTTGGTATGCATGATGGAGATCCACGTTTGAAGATTAATTTTTCCTCATTTTGTTACCATTGCACTGCATTGATTTCATCTCACCTAATTTGAGGATGCTGTTGGAAATTGTTCCCACGCGGGGACGAAACAGGCGAACGGAAATCAAAATTCCCTAATTTGGCCGCACTTCCTTCACTTTGATTTCGTTAACATCCCACAGCACTTACAGTGCAAAGCGGATGGATCACGGCACGGCTCAACGATGCATTAGAGCAAGTGCATTTTTCTCGAGACAGGTGAATGAAACAGAGAAGAAAAATACACAACAAACACACACGCTCTGCCACTCTGCACGCAGGAAACACACGCATTCTTATGTTTTCTTTCGCGTCTTACCCTTCTGCTGCGCGACACCTTTAATGCACATACTCTAGTTTCGTTTTGTATCGTTTTTCGCTTGTGCTTGCCTCTTTCCTTTCCTTAGTTTAGATACACGAGCAACACCATCACCGGGATTCACGCACACCATTTCAAATAGAAAATAACAACTGACAACGAAGCAAATAATCTCAACAAGAACGTTTTACGCATTTTTGTTGCACATCATGCATCAACAATCTGGTTTTTCATTACTCCAGTGAAATTTTGTTATATGATAATATAGTTTTAAAATATTGTCGGCACAAACAAACCCTCCCCCTTTCCACGAGAAACAGGTTCAATCTCCCTTCGGCATACACACACACCCACATCATCGCAAGTTGATTACATTTTTTCTTCACTCTACCATCACTTTACAAACTAGTCGCGTAAACTGGTTAAACTAAACTTATGGTCATTACCTTTTGTTCGTAGACGTTTCGAAAGCGTGTATGGTCAAGTTAAAACTGTTTTCGTACGAAAAAACTTAAAATTTCATTGAAAATATCCAATTCTAAAATGCTACTCTACGAAGGCAAACCGACCACTTCGCTTGCCAATCGCATTTTGCTCGAATCCTGCTGAAGAACTCGATTCACGAGCATTGCACGAGCTAACTGCTCGAGTTGTGCTGAATGTTTTAAACGTCAAATGTTGAAATACAAGCTCAGCTACCGTTATGAATGAACTGCTCGATGAACGCAAATAAAACACCCATGGAACTTTTGAATTAGAGGCAGCATGTGGAATAAGAAGCCATACAACATTAATCGCGATGTCCAAATAAATCCTGTTTAAATTCAATATTACTATTATGTTTTTGGGATGAACTTGAAGATCCATTTTTTCCAAGACTAGTTTTCATTCATTTTGACGATCGCTCATGTACCGTTTTATTGTAAAAGATCCTTTGAAAAGGCTTTTCCCTTAAGTTATTTCGTTTTTTTTACGAGCTGAGTCTACAGACACTGTAGTGTGGATGTTGAAATGGCCATTCTATTATGGCAATAATCTCTTTTTTAAATTTCAAAATTAAATCTTCATCATAAAAATTAATCTATGTGCATTGATCAATCTTGCACCGTGAAAAATGAAATCTGTTTGTGTGCTATTGACCACCTGTAGAGATTTATTTTGTTTTTCGATCTTTTCTGCATGCATGTGTTATGTATTATGCGTTTTTATCAGTTTATTGTGCGCACTGGGAATTGACACCAAAATCAGCATGTTCCCAGAACACATGATAAGGTGTTAGCATTGAAGTAGGTTCCATCGGGACATTGCAGATGCGTTGAAACGAGCTCCGAGTTGCAACTGTAGTAATACTGACAGTGACTGGGATCGACAAATAAACCCGGTCGCTGACATACGTACGGCACTATTGTTCCAGGTGGCATGTTGGACCAATCTCGTTGTACGCACTGGCCACCCACAAACATTTGATTCGCCGGACACCTGTACAAGCGTGGACGCAGATAGCGATTTCCATTCATTGTTTCCGCAGCACATATGTAGTAAATGTTGTTGTTACCAGGCCAAGACGCCATTTGTCCTAGGAAACTGCAGTTAAACTGGGGCTCTAAGCAGACAGTATTGTTCAACGGAAGAGAACAGTCTCCGGTCGCAGCCGAAAAGGCAAATCCTCCGCAGTCCATACTGATGGCGACCTGGTTGTTGCCATTCTGCAAACACATGTGATACAAGCGGCAGTTGGTTGGATCCGGGAATATGCCAGGGCTGTTGCACTCGAAATTTCCTTCGCCGCCCGGATTGCACGAGCTAATGCTGCTGGAACAGCCACCCTCGTACTCGTTGCAATAGTATCCTTCGTCCGCATTGCACGCCTCGACAAACGGCATCTCCCAAAGCGAGCCAATTTTTATACAAACCCCAACGATGTTGCAGCTGGCACATATGATTCCGGCTGTTTGGCGGTCAGAACACGTCGATGTTTGAAATTGCGTGACCGACAAAACATGATTTCCAGCAGTAGTGTGAATCAGACTCTAAAACGGGAAGAAATATTGCATCAGCGTACAAAACATATTTAATGAAATTAAAAATCATCATTCACTTTAAATTTAATCCTAAGCGATACATTGTTGAATAAATATTTTTTAAGAAACATAACTATAAATTTTGCCTTTGTCAAAACTAATCAATCAATTCACTTTGTGGATAATGAACCTGATATGCTATACATGTTTGTAATTGAGCGACCCACGTTACAATTGATCCGTCCAATTTTAGGGTGCCTGAGTTTAGTTGAATGATTTATTCATAAAAATTCCCGGTTCATAACACGTGCTTCAACACATACCGCTGCAGATAGAATCACTAGGACCGCGGAGAAAGACATACTCCAGCGTAGATGCACCGAGGATAGCTGCAGCAGAACAGAACAAACCGTCACGTAGTGAAATTTGGCAGCGTCGACCGATTTGGCTGCTTAACTTGATTGCAGAAATGCGAATGAAAGTTGAAATACACCTCGATTTTCTTTTATATATTTTTTTTCTTCAATCTACCCAACTGATAAAACGACGAGAAATTTTTCAGACCATTATCAACCATCAAGATCCCGTACCGAAGAAACGGCAAAAAGCGGAAAAAAACGAGAAAAAACGCTCATTATCAGTACATTCTGTGTGGGTGGTTTCATCACCAGTCGAGTCGTGAAAACGTTGTTCGTGCGGAAACGTTTATGCTCATACGGGAATTTGGGGGAATTACACATTGAGGCTACTTACACTTCTTCAAACATCGAAATGCTTTACACGACCTGTACCGTGTACTATTGCGGCTTTCTCTCTAAAACTAGTTTTTAGTACAGGCCATGTTTCCGGTCGAAAGTAAAATGGGTCGCCCGACTGGATGATGAAACCGTTTTTATTTCCTCGGTAAGATCTCACTTTCAACAGACTGGCCAGCAGATCAACAAGTAGTCAATTTGGCTTGAAGTGCACCCAACAAGATAAAGGGCTTTGTGAATGGACGACGCCAAAATTTTTCTACTTCCCGCTGCTGCGCCAGACCAATCTATAGCCGTTATCGTTACTGACGCTGCTTAGGGAGACCTTTCACAACCATACTGGCGATACCTACCGACTTTTGTATTGAAGTTCCCAAGATGATTTTGAGGTCGTACCTGGAGCACTAGTCAATACTTTTTGTCAGGCAGCCACAGAATAGGTTTTCTGTGCTCTTCTTTTTTGTCATCGACAGAGGTTAAGGAGGTCAATATGCATGTCGGAAACCTACGGCGAAGCTCGTCCTCAAGCGCATAGTGGTCGGTCATACCGGCAACGCCAAAATGGTACATAGCAATAAAAAGACTCTTCATCGAACTAACAAGCATTTAACCCGAATGTTCCGTATAAAAGTTTGGAAGTGCAATATATTTTTAACCATGTTACAATGTTCACACATTGTAAGAGATGAACGTTACTCCATATATTTCCTTAAAACCTAGATCAGCATAATTCGGCATTATGAAAGCGAAGAAGAGAAACAACTCTAATTTGGGAATTGATTTATTGATTCTTTTTGCATTTTGTGTTTGCTTCACTAACGGCTAAATTTGTGCCAGCAATGATTACAACAAACGAAATAAAGAATAATGATAATGATAGTAAAACCGCAAACGAACCATTCCAGGAGCGAAAAATGAGCTTATGAGGCTGCGAGAGCAAGAGTGTTCGATCAATTTTCAGTTCATTGCTGCATAAATATCAAAATTTGTAATTTTGATTTTCCTTTCTCTTCGTCTTGTTTCGTGTAACACTAGGATAATAATAAATATTTGCTGACCAATTTAAGCCGAGGCAATCCCACTAATGTCAGGAAGCCTGTATTTAGCAACATAATATTTTCATGTAATGCTTTCTCTTCATGTCGTAGCAATCATCGACGCGTGGTGTATGATAGAAAAAAGCTTACACAAGGCGAATTACATGCATACATGTGCTCACTTATAAAAAAGCAGTCATTGTTTCATTTTCTTTTAAATACACACTCACACCGTACGAGTACTTCCTCTGACAACTTGTTCTGCCCGTTTCAAATCTCCTTTGTCCTTACGACCAACTTTGAAGCCGTGCAGCGTCGTAAACACACACACACACAAAATGCTTTTATTTACTCTATTACGGGATTCATTCTGCTTTGTAAATATCCTATATACTGATGCGTTGATACGAAAAGCACAGCGAACGGCCTAACCAAGATTCAAATCGCCGATTTTGAAGAATAAAAAAAAACCTTTCCAAACTCTCCTTCAAGGTCGTTTTGCATACTTCCTAGTGGATATTTTCCTTGCAAGTTTACATATTACACGGTAGGCCCAGAATTATGAATCCATTTGCGGATTTTTTGTTTTGCTTCGGATTTGATCCACGAGCATTTATTATCAGTTGGGGAAGCAACAGATATTCGAAAGTAATATCAAATGCACATCTTGTGCTTCACCTGGATAATAAAAAAATTATATGTATATATATATATATATATATATATATATATATATATATATATATATATATATATATATATATATATATATATATAAATTTATGTAATATTGAAATCGAAAAAGAATAATCAACATAAATAAACCGAAAAGGAAACGTGCTGAGGAAATAGCAAAAGGAACCATCATATCGCACGTCGCATAACACCGCATAGGGGCTGAAAGCTGTTGGAAAGCGACTATTACGCACAGGAAGGAGTGTGAAGCAAAGGGTACTTCTTGTTCAATCGTCACCTCTCACGTCCTCATCGTTTCCGGGGACCAACAGATTTTCAACAAATCCGTAAAAGAGGAATCGAACGGTATACAGTATTACTAGAGTGTTTAGATGTATTTATGTATTTTTGCATGAATGCCTAAGGTTTAACAGCATGCATTAAACATATTCACATTAACCGTACGAACAAAGAGGAAAGGCAATCGATTGGTAGTAAAAAGCTATCTATGCAATCCATGCACGCAGTGGAAATTGGCGTTCCGTTTGTTTTTTTTTCACTTAATCTTCATCTAGCAACAGCGACGAGTGTGGTTTTACTGTTTTTTCTCTGTCCAGTTTGTGTCGCTCTTTTTCCTTCACAGTAAGATTTTACTGGAAAACACCATATTGAGATGCGCATTTTTGCTCAATATAGCGGCAAACGGTAAGAAGCAAATAGATGGGTGTTTGTAAATCTTAGTTGCATGATGGTTGAATTTTCCATCATTTTCTTTTACATTTCTTCCTCGACTCATCAGTTTATCTAATGCGTTTCATCATATTTATTTGTATTACCGTCTATATATGAAAAAAGCGAACATGCCTTTATATACTTCTCTGAATTATGTTTGTTCATGTTGTCATATTTCGTATGACCCATTCTCACATCATTCCCAGCTCATATTATCGCGCCAAAGTAACAAAATATTCAATTGATGCATTGTCAACCCAGCTCTTTAGTTGCGTGTGCGGTTACTCGTCGTTTCTTCTAGTTTGATAGTCGTTATTAAAATAAAATATAAAGAAAAAAACATGGTATATAATTTTAGCGATTGCTTATTCGCATTTACATCTACGGCAGGGTGGCGACAGATGCACAGCTATTGGGGTACGACAATAACATAAACGTCCTTTGATTGCATTGCTTCTAAGGAATGTGCCCATGGCATAATGAACCGTAGGGTAAACATTCCATTCCCGAATGTCATTCTTTGATAATGCATTATATTGCCTAAAGCCATACAAAGTTGTTTTCCATCAATAGATAAATAGCGTTTATACTGTCTTACTTTTTTCAACTCAATATTTGTGTACCTTTCCGTCGGTACTTGTCCATAATTATGATGTTATATCAACATCAAACCACGCATTCGCTTGCCAACAGAGGCGAGAAATTGTGTCCACTCCTACGAACATAATTTGACAAATTAAAGACTTGACGAGGAGATACGCTTTTAAACAAATAAAATGTGAGAAATAAAATAAAATGAAAATAACAAATTAAGGAAAACATTGATACAAGCTGATCTCTCTGGACAATCTTACAAACTATCGGAGTATAATAATGTTGTGTGTACGCGTGTTCGCACCGAGTTGTGTTTTATCCCCGGTTGTCGTTCGAAAACTCGTGTGATGGATAGTTCTGCCAAACATCGCTTTGTCGTACAACACCGTATATATATATACTACCAGCGGAAGGAAAACCCAAAAAAGGTTCTTCATTGCCACTTGAAAAACATCCGTCATCTACTTTCCCCAGTTGTGTGGTAGTTGCCGTGGTGTTTAAAGAAGCATTTACGATTCGACGCGCTTCTTGTCCTTTCGCTTTTTCAAAAACGAAGGGGTTCTTAGCCCTTTCTTCTTTTTTTTGTCCTTTTTGGGGGATCCATCGGTTGAAATATCCTGCAGCTCAGAAAGAAAATACATTTTTAGAATATCGTACGCCTTTTGTGATAAAACATTTTCATTTAGACAAATTCACTCCTTACCTCCTTGCTACTGTGTGAAAAGGTGCTCATATGTGCGTCGGATTGCTCGCCATTTTGTACTTGCTCCCCTGAGATATAACATTTTTAAATTAATAGTTTAATAATGATCGGTTGCACGATCAATTATTTCTAATGTGACTGTGATCACAATGGCCTTAAGAACTCAAGCAAGGAATAAAAAAAATATAAATGCTACATCTAATCACGAAATGTATCGTCCAATGTTTCATCATCAATCTTCGCAACAATATTTTCTCCAATGTTGTTAATGATCATTGTGAAGGATTCAAACAATTCGTTCATGTCTTGCTCCATCGTTGAGAACAGCTGGTACATGCTATCGATTGTTCTCAAAAGAATAGTTGGTTTTACCACTCGAAAACTTTCTACTGCATTCAATGTATTGTCGTAATTCGTTGACGCATTATTTCCAACCATCTGACTATTTAAATCCAAATCGCAATAGTTGTTATCATATATTTGGTTTCTAAATAGCAGTTCTCCATGATGCGCGTCATTGGCCATACTCATATACACGTAGCGATTTCTATCGTATTTTATATCGCTTGCATTGAAGTTGCTTGATCCAAGCGTATGCCATGGTGGGCAATCTCCATTGTTCACTCGCCAAATCGGTACGGAGAGCTTCTGTGCTAAGATAGACAAAATATTTTCCTGTCTTATAAAGTGAAAATGTTGAACATTCATCACATTTGTGGCCACGCGAAAACCATTGTAATTAGATGACCTGTATTTTGAGTATGCTGCACCTAGATCTGAGGAGATTTAATAATGTCCATAACGCAGATGATAAATCAACAAAAGAAAAAAAATAAATGAAAACTGTAAGTTGTCAATTTTCTAAAGAAATACCTTTTTACAACATTTACGTACCATACGCGAGGTATAGTCTCTAGCAAAAGAATATGCATTGACGACAATTATTTTTGTCCGGACAATGAAAAATAGATACACATCATGATTCTCTTACCACCAAAAACGAGCATAACTTTTTACATGAGACAATAAATACCTCAATATTGAAAAGAGAAAAGTTGACGGTGGTAAAAGATCATGTAAAAGATTCATTGTATGATTACTCACTCTGGTCGCCGTCTTTTTTGAAACCTGAAACTAATCAACTAAAGTCGCTAATACCAGCTAATGCTTACTTTGTGATTCCAATTATAACAACAACAAACAAAAAACAACACAAAACTATGTAAAACACGCAAGAACGTTTGGGTATGGAATGGCCCATTACGATCAAGGCTATGTTTGTCTATTTCTACTTACCGTCGCTTAGTACCACCTCTGGCTGGCTTGGTTTGGGCGCTTGCTTCGTTTCTATTCTTAGGACGTGATGTTCTGCAAATCAACCACATCAAATGGAAGAAAGAAGTATTCCGATTAATTCCGCCACACTTGATGTATTCAAGGACGCAATCTTACCCGCTGTAGTGTCTTCCTGCTCCGATTGGCTTGGTGGACTAACGAGCGAAGCGCCCTTAGTAGGGCCACTGATCTGCAACGAGCTAAGAGCTTCCGATTCGGAGAAATCTGTGTCTGTGCCTGCAATTGCAAACATTCAAACGAGACCGATTGATTTTAATTGCGATTGCTGTCATTTGACACTGAAGTTCTCTGTTACGTACCATCACCGTGTCGTTTCTTTTCGACCGTCTTTTTGTATTCGTTGAGTTCGTCGTCGGTTACAGAATCAAATGGATTCTTAGCGTACGGCGCCTTGTAAACGGTGGCGTTGTGTTGATAGCCACGTTGGATAATACCTTTGGAAGCGGCGCCCATCAGTACCACGTGATCTCCAGCGGTAGAGACGTTGGCGTCCTTCAGCCTGTTTGCCTCATCCCATGAGACACCCTCCAGAATGTGGGATTGCGGTCCAGCCGAAATTTTGTCAGCACGTCGATTATCTTTAATCTACACGAAATGGATAAAAATTACGAAACGAGTCATTTGAACACTCTTAAAAGAACTGTCACAGGAAGTGCATTCTATTTTCGCTAAATAATTTCTGCTTACCTGCTGCTGGATTCTTTTGAATTCCCGCGGGTTAGTGTTTGTTGGGACAAACTGGTGAGCATGCTCGATCTTGACCGGAGTCGATGAATGTGTTGGAGATGGTTCGGCTACCCACTATATTGGATTGTACGAATTGACAAAACGCCAATATAACAAACATGTTAACATATAGTACAGCTTCAAATATTTTCACAGATCTTAACAAAATGACACATTAATTTTCGTACCAGTTCGCAACACCCAAAAACTTCAACCCTGTAATGTATGCGATTGATATTTTTCATTACACATTATCGCCCTTATCGAAAACTTTATGTTGCTTTATGCCGCCATTAACTCTAGTAACGAAGATAATGTAAGGCCACCGTTTCGAACAAGGTTCAACAGTTCAAACACAAAAAACACCAACTTTAGTTTTTGGACAAACCCACTGGTATTGATTCACACTAGTGGCTAGTGGTTTTTTATTAATAATTGTTAATATGCTTGCAGATAAATTAACAACGTAGTTATTTTTTAGTGTCTCGTGTCATTTGGTATATGACAAATTCACCACTACTTGTGCTTAGCTAACAACAATCAGTGCTAAATATACTGGGCGTAAAGAGATGTGATTTTTTTTAATTTATCGATTGAATCTCGGCATTTCTACTGATATAATTTTAATTTCGTCAAATGTATAAAAACTAGCCATTAGCATTTTTTTAAGCTGCACACTGTTAAATAATCACACTAGTACATCAGTTTATGAAAGCAACCTTTAGCTGATGTTCGTAATGTGTCTGCATTGAATAAATATTCTTTGCTCCTCTTTTATCGGGATTGTTTACTGTGTTTGATTCTATGCTAGTGCATATGTTAGATAGATACTGGAATCCCAATATGTCCATTTCATATTTCATATCATATCATATCATGCCACTACCATCACACAGACGTAAGGCAATGTATAGCTTTAGTTAGGACTAGACAAATATATCAAATCAAACCACACCCTTTACTAAAGCATATAATAGCATTTAAAAGATTTGCAATATAAAAACGTTCATGTTTGTTAAAATTAAAACAAAATCTGCTAAAACTCTACAATCCAATCAATAAAAACCATGTTACTCGATTATGTTTTTTTTTAAATTCAGTAAACAAAAAAATCATTCAAACATTGTGCAAAAGGTAGTCCTAGAAATAAATATTACTATTGCCCTTACGATTAGTGAAAGCAACCCAACGGGGAAAAAACTTGTTAGTCGTGCTTCGATACAAATCGCTGAATAAAGAGGAGAAAAGACTTGTGTTATGAACCGATAAAACCAAAAAATCGAAAGGTCGAATGATCGATCTAATTTGTCGTCTGATCTGAAGGCGTTTCAGAAGGAAACATCGGAAAAAGTGATGCATCGCGTTTTATGTAGTGTCATTTGCGATTATTAGCTGCATTAGTTCAGATTTCCTTCAATTGTTACAATTTCTACCTTGGTAATCTTCTTCGGATCTGGTGTACCGGTTTCGAGAACTTCCACCTTCTGATACACATTCGGAGAATTCAGCCAGCGTGTGCGATCACCAACCTTGCGTGGATCTCCTTTACGCCATATGCTAAAATACGAAACGTTTTAATGTACTTTTCACGTGTCTAACAGAAAGAGTAAAACTTTTACTTACCCTTGCTTGAACAGCTCCTCTTCCTCAATTAGATAGCCTAATGATGACACAGCTGGTGGTACCTCAATGTCATTGCGTGGTTTTGGAATGTCACCCTTGATCAGTGGATTGCGGAAGATGTACCCTGTCCGGAATCCAGCATTATCAAGCATACGCATAAGGGCTTCAAACTCGGAACCACCAACACGCCACTTCGGGGTCTACAAATTGATTAAAATACATATAAATGTAGATAATATTCTAATATTCCTCTATCGTACTCGAGAACGCGCAAAGATTGGCGTTTCTTTCACCATAAGTAGCTCATACTACATATCCGATAAATAGAAAAAGTTTCAAAAATACATGCACATACTTTGGAAACTAATCCTTCCTTGTTATCCGCTGCTTGAGCTGTAGCTGCATCTTGTGTCTCTCCGGAAGGTTTCCGTGCAGCGTCATAGATTGCCTTACGAGTCTCCTCGGGGATTAAAATCAAATTTTCCAACCCTACTGGCAGCAGTTTTAGTTGAGCTTCACAGGCCTGTACCATGTGCGTGACGTGGTAGAATGCTTCTTCGATGGTTTCACCGCAGCACAACGCGCCATGGTTGGAAAGCAGCAGAACCTTCGAAACTGGTCCCAAGCTACGCAACAATTTATCCTTTTCTTCTGGTTCGTTAAGTGCTGTGAAAATCGGTAAGGGAAATAAAGAAAAAAGCATTGTGAAGTGAATATATTGCTCTAAAATTATAGAACGCTCTCACAAAAAATGGTTATTGAAAATTATCAAATTTCTGCAGAGTTCTTTTCAATACTATACAATTAGCTAAAGAAGCGATGGTTTGTTAACGGATATTTCCAGAAATAATGCTATTTAGACTTAATTTGCAACAAGCAAAGACAATACTATTCTTACCTCCAGCATACGTGTGGAAGGCTATCTCTCCCAAGAGGGCAGTGTGCTTCGTGAGCGGCTGTAATCCTTGTTTCAGCGCCGAAATGGCGGTTACGGCGCTGTAAGCTACATATATTGCACAACGTATGTCTGGTCTGGCAGCATGAATTACAGAGTGGAGGGTAAACTCTAAAAAAAAAGAAAACATTCGACCATATAATCAATTGTACATAATAGACAAATTGAAGGTCAACGGTAAAGCACAAAAGTTTACTTACGACTAGTGTTGATGCCAAAATTTGTCGTTCCATGTTCGACGATTTGCCCCTGCATGTTTACCTTGTTCAAACAAGAGGCAGTAACCTCGTGGAAAAGCATACCGTACGGATTTACGAGGAACAGCTCCTGATCGGCATTCAGGCGAGCCGTGATCTGGCATGCGATGCCTTGAGTCCAGCCGTACAGATCCATCAGTCGGAAGGTAGCGGCCAGCTTGCAGCGCAGAATCTTTTCCCCCTTTTCGTAGCCCATCGACTCCACACCACGGATATCGTTGATCGGGACCACGCAGTTGGAGCTTTTAAACACGCTACCAATGCGAGCCGCCGGCATGCCCATGATGTCTGAGAGCTGTTGGAGTATCGTCGACGATCCCTCGCGCATCTGACCATCCACAATTCGTTCCAGTTCCTCGCGGAACAGGCGCGAATTCATGATTGCTTCCACACGCTTACGCCGCTCCATTTCTCGCATATCTGCTTCAATATCGGCCGGGCGCGGCTTAGCCCCCTCCTCCTCGGATACCGTTTCCAGGCCACCATTTGTATGAATTACTGCCGTTTCGGTTTCGGTTGCCATCCTGCAAAGAATGTATGATCTACCTGAATATATTCGTGAGAACATTGTGGCGTAAGTTTGCGATCGATTTCATCCCCTTCGAAGCATCGAGTCACACAAGTCGCGTTTGTTCAAATATTGACATTTACGTGCGCCTACTTGATTTCTGCACTTGACGCTTGTACTGCAGAATCGTACGAGTTTGCCTAACCCTTTAGATAAATAAAATGTCACCTTACAATCAGTGCACTAGTGCGATTTCTGTGACTTCTTCTATGCTGCCTATTCTATTGCAATGATGATCAGAATCGATTATCTTGCTTTTAAACGCAATCGCTAAACCACGATACTGAGAGTTTTAACCAACACTCAACGGTAAATCCGTGGAACAGGACCGAACACAACAAGTGCAAGCGACTAACGAATACCATCGCCGCGCAGCGCATACAGAGCGCCCCATTGTAAGCCGGACCCACTCTACACTTGGTAAATATATAGAAATGATGTCATCTCTATCAATCTATGAGCTCTTCGGGTCATTTATGCTCTCGCGCGCGCCCCCTGTTTATTGCTGCATTTTTTTTTTTCATGTTCCATTCAATCTCGTCACTCATTCTGCCACCGCCTCAACGGTGTTGCACGCACATAAGCGCCCTCTCCCTCCTGTGCATATGCCTATTATTATGACCGCATTTGCCCTATATGTATATGCTACACATCATGTTCCCTTATCGACGGGACGCATGTACATCATGTGACATATATATTATACATACATAAATCTATACGCTCTCTTGCGTGCGTGTAGGTGCGCAATAGGAAAATTCGGAATCCTTAAAACTACGCACACACCAAAGCGTACGTCGTTTTAGTGCACACGGTAGCGCGGTGCAGTTTTCTTCAATACAACCTGCGCTCTCATCTGATGGGTCATCTTCAATACAGGATGAGAGATACAAGTCTCGTGCAGTAAGTCTGCCAAACTTTTACGCCCTCATAACGCTGCTCATCAGCTCATCTTTTCGGCGATTGACCGCAGCTAGCGCACTACACACGCATGCACACACGCGCACTCACAGCCACAGATGCCGCTCTTGCATGGGTTTCCAAATTCGAATGATATCGCACTGGCTACAGCGGCACGCCCATCCGCGCGAGTGCCCCGGACAGCGATTTCGATTCACTTTTTTGACCTGTGCCCGCACTGCCCAGTGCCCTTAATTTCCGTTATTTCATTCACATGCGCTTCATACGTACGCAAATTGCGCCTCTGTTGGCATGGATCGCGGTGCTGAGTTTCTCTTTTCTGGATTATTCACCTGTTTGCACGATGTCCGTTTCCCAAAATTTCGTTCAATTTCGTCTCGGCGTCTTCTCTACGGCACTGTCGAAAATTTTTCACACTGACGAAAATGATGGAACAACCCGACGCAAGAGTGATGCGCATTGCGAGCACCGGAAGTACGGTTTATACGCACGAGTCGTACACTCCGATACTTCTTGTGCAGAGGACACAAAACTAATTTGAATTGTTACAAAAACCGTTATTTGCTTAACATTATTTGCATGAGAAATGCAAATAAGATAAGAAAGGGAAGGAAAAGGAATAAGGGAAGAGTAATTATGGATGGATAAATAATCGCCACATCATAGGGACGTAGAGATGCCTGCGTACAGCGCGCACTGAGTGTGGTCTACGAACATAGACAGTGCTGGGTGTGTGATTAGGCGCTGTTGCCATCGTTGAAATCGGCGCGAATGCTAAGATATGCCGAAATGGAAAAAGAATAAGGAAGAGGGAGTCCGAGGTGAGTGATTATGGCGAATAAATTAATGTATGATCCAATTTCTCTCGATTGTTACGAATTTCGAAATAATCAAAGTAAAAAAAATGAAAGAATTTTGTCGGGTCAGGAAAGATGAAATATACGTGCCTGTGGGTGGACGTATGTAAAAAGCTACTTCCAAAAGTTAGAAATCAATAGGGAAGAGGAGAGGGAGTCGTATCCTAAAAATAAAAAAGTTCGAACTATACAATTTTCCACGATAGTGAGAAATTTTACCCTTCTTTGCATGGTGATGGAAATTTTCATCATAACATTAAGTTAACAAAAAAGGTACTCAGGACCCTTGTACTGTAAATTTGTTATTGCTGGTAAATCTTTAAGCAACTATTGCGTACAGCAAAACGCAGTTATCAAAAAATAACAAACGTCTCTGTGAATAACCAGGCCTAGAACTTTTTGTTGGGACTGGAAGAAAGGAACAAGATTTAAAATCATACAAAGAAGGGTTAAGGGTAATATGAATGCTTGAAGTGTAAATTTCCCAATAGAATTTCTGGCGAATGCGGGAAATAAATAGGGAGTAGATGTGAAAGCTCATCCAGCATCATTAGGAAATTAATGTGAATGATCGAAAATTAGGATGGACGAAAGTTCATATAGCATCATTTCTCGGAATAACTCGTAATGCACAAAATGTGAATAGAGAGGTTTGAAAAAGCTTGAGAGCGGAGATAACATAGTTGATATCATTTCTGATCTAAGCGACAAAATTGGATGCGGGAAGAACGGGTGATGTGAAAAAGCTCTAATTAAAAAAAGAAGTTCGTCAAATAGTATTTTCACTGAAGTGACAAATGCAAAAAGAAAGATCGCCCTACATCGTCTCTCGCATAAGAAAAAACACATATCGATTGCGAAAAAGCAAAGTGAAAGTCGTAAGAAGAGGAGTAGCGGAATAAAATAGAAATTTTAAAATAGAAGCACCTTCTCCAAACATCATTACTGAAGGATGAATAGAAAGGGTTAAAAACGGAAGAAAGCTCGTCAAACGTTCTAACTTTATTCGACTATTTACAAAGAAATTTATCAGTTTGTGTTAGTATATTCTTGAGTGTATAGCAATTAACTTAGCATTTCTCTTTTTCCCTGCTCCTGGAACGATAAAAAATATCGCCTATACTAGCACACTACTTGTTTTCTCATAGCGGTGGTGGACAGGTAATGATTTTAGTTTTCAACGTGATCCACCTATTCTTTAGCTCTTCAAAGTGTTGAACCGAGCACAAATATTTACTACATTCCCATTAAGGCGCAGGCGAAAGATTATACAACGAATCATTAAGCAAACCAAACAGTCATCAGTATCAATGTTGTTCTGTAAGGGGGTGGATCCGACGCCTCCTGAAGGCTACTATATGCTCTCCTCCCCAACTCCTACTCAATACGTCCGCGATGTACAGAACGGTAACTTGTCGTCTAAATATCCAAGCTTGGGTACACGGGGAAACCCACCCCCTTGGGCGGATGGTCGAGAAGGTTGAATTGAGAGGAGGATTGGACTGCTACTTGTTAGCAGTTCATCACGAGCGTCTGTTCTCCATGTTAGGAGCGGCTCAAACCAGCGTCTGTTCCCCATGTCAGGGGCGGCTGTTCACTCTGTCTTGGCATCCTACGAGACGAACAGCTAGGATGCGTTGTTCCACCGACGAGATAGGAGGCGGGGGGAGAGGCCTTGCAAGCCACCCCCTGTACTATTGCAACGAATAGTCACCAAACAGTATACTCGATATGGACCAATCATGCCAGACCCCCGCAACGGAAAAAGGATTAGGATTGGAAACTCGGTACATGGAACTGCAGGTCTCTTACCTCTCCCGGGAGTACCAAAATTCTCGCAGAGGAAGTGAGAGTCCGCGGAAGAGGCTACAAGAGGTCCGCTGGAAGGGAGTTTCGGAGCGCCGGTACAATAGCAATTGCATGAACTACCAGAGTGGTGGAGACAAGCACGAGCTCGGTACGGCGTTCCTTGTTATGGGTGCTATGAGAAAACGTGTGATCGGATGGTGGCCGATCAATGACAGGATGTGCAGGTTGAGGATACGTGGACGTTTCTTCAACCTGAGTATAATTAATGTGCACAGCTCGCACCTTGGGAGCAGCGATGATGACAAGGACGCTTTTTATACGCAGCTGGAGAGGGAGTACGATCGCTGCCCACAACACGATACAAAGATCGTCATCGGAGACCTCAATGCTCAGGTCGGGCGAGAGGAGGCCTATAAACCAACGAATCAAGCTTTAGTGTCCACCAGCTGACCAACGACAACGGTCTCCGGCTCATTAACTTCGCATCCTCGAGACACATGAACATCCGTAGCACCTTCTTCCAGAACAAACCTCGATTCAGCTACACCTGGAGGTCACCACAACAGACGTATTCCCACATAGACCACGTTCTTATAGGCGGAAGGCACTTCTCGGACATCATCGACGTACAAACGTACAGGGGCGCAAACGTCGACTCGGACCACTTCCTGGTCATGGTCTAGCTACGGCAGAAGCTCTGCGCTGCCAACACACTGCGTCACCGGCATACCCCATGCCTAAACACGGATCGGCTGCTAACACCTTCTTTTGCCGAGGGCTACGCGTCAGCGCTTGGGGAAGTGTTACCGGACAATAACGCGACCGCCACAATGTCTCTCGACGCCCACTGGCGTATGGTGGAGCGAGCAATCAGCAGCACAGCCTAGCAGACACTAGGCTATAAGCCACGAGGCCAGAAGAAGGAGTGGTTTGATGACGAGTGCAGGCGGGCACTATCCGAGAAGAACGCAGCGCGCGCCCGAATGCTACAGCGCGAAACCCGTCAGAACGTGGAACACTACAAACGACTGAGAACGCAGCAAACCCGGATCTTCGAGAGCAAGAAGCGTCGCTTCGAGGAGTCGGACGAACAACTCATGGAACAGCTATCTCAGTCGGGGAAATCTCGCCAGTTCTATAAGATGTTGAAGAAGACACAAGGCGGCTTCACGCCAAACGTCGCAATGTGTCGATACGAGGAGGGCAACATTCTTACGGACGAGCGATAGGTGATCGAAAGGTGGAAGTGCTACTTCAACGGGCACCTGACCGGAGCGAAATTAGGGGAGTACAGCAGCAGTGCAAGCAGAATCGAGAAGCACATTAGCCGGGAGGCAGATGACGAGGTGCTCCCACCATCCTTGGAAGAAATCACTAGCACCATGAAGCAGCTGAAACATAACAAAGCAGCTGGCAGCGATGGTCTGGTGGCAGAACTATTCAAGGTGGGTTCGGTTGAGCTTGCCGTCAATATGCACCAGCTAATTGGGAAAATCTGGGAGCAGGAAAGGATACCGGAGGACTGGAAGCTGGGTGTCATCCACCCAATGTACAAGAAGGGTGACAGAATGGACTGTGCCAACTTTCGAGCCATCACAGTACTTAATGCTGCCTACAAAATCCTATCCCAGATACTCTTCTGCAGACTCGCACCCCTTGCTAAAGATTTCGTCGGAAGCTACCAAGCTGGGTTTGTTGGAGGCAAATCCACCACCGACCAGATCTTCACTCTACGGCAGATCCTCCAGAAATGCCGAGAGCACCAGATCCAGACGCATCATCTCTTCATCGACTTCAAGGCGGCCTACGATACCATAGATCGGACTGAGCTGTGGAACACCATGCAGCAGTACGGTTTCCCTGGGAAGCTGGTACACCTGTTGAGGGCCACGATGGATGGGGTGCTGTGCAAGGTGAGGGTGTCGAACATGCTGTCGGATCCGTTCGAATCTCACCGGGGTCTGAGGCAAGGTGATGGGCTCTCCTGCCTCTTATTCAACATCGCTCTGTCATGAGAACTGTCATGAGAAGCGCGGACTTCGACATCCGTGGCACGATATTCACCCGCTTCCTCCAATTCCTAGGCTTCGCGGATGACATCGACATCATCGGGCGGAACACTAGGACGGTGTGCGAGGCGTAAACCCGACTAAAACGCGAGGCCGCAAGAATTGGACTAATGATCAATGCGACAAAAACAAAGTACCTGCTCGTCGGGGGCTCTGACAGTGACATAGCCAGGTTGGGGAGCAGTGTATCAGTGGACGGCTACGAACTCGTAACTCCGGATAACAACGTAAGTTGCGAAATCCGGAGGCGCATTGTTCAGGGGAATTGTACCTACCATGGGCTCCACAAACTCCTGAGGTCCAGGTGGCTTCTTCCACGCACGAAGTGTGCCATTTACCGCACGCTGATTAGACCGGTAGTTCTCTATGGGCATGAATCCTGGACTCTGCTCACGGAGGACGTCAACGCACTCGCAGTCTTCGAGCGGCGCGTGCTCCGGTCTATCTTTGTCGGTGTGTGGGAGCAGGGCGTGTGGAGGAGAAGAATGAACCACGAGCTAGCTGAGCTGTATGGCGAGCCGGACATCCTGACCGTGGCGAAGGCCGGCAGAATTCGGTGGCTGGGGCATGTCATGAGGATGCCGGACTCATGCCCCACCAAAAAGGTGCTCACCAGCGACCCGTCCGGCACAAGGCGACGGGGAGCCCAGCGTGCTCGGTGGATGGACCAAGTGGAGCAGAACCTGCGGGATATCGGATGCAACCGGGGATGGAGAGCTGCAGCCATGGACTTGAGTACGTCCCTCTTGAGCAGGCCAGCAAAGAAGAAGAATATCAATGTTCCCTCTCAAATAATTTAATCAATTCAACATACTGTCTTTAGCGCACTATCAACTTGCAGTCGATCAGCTTGGAAGTGGCAGCATGTGAAGACTCAGGCTTTATGGATATCTCGACGTATTCCATATTCGAAGTATTTCAGTACTCATCACTTTTTTTAAAATAATGGAAAATTATCTATCAATTTTGAAAATTAATAAAAAAATTAAAAAAAATAAAAATAAAAAAATAAATGAATAAATAATAGAAATTTCTTTTTTCTATACTATACTATTCTCGACCATTCACCAAAAAATTTAAATAAATCTTTCTATAAATTTAGAAAGTTTGTTATTGTCGAAAATATTCGGAAACTCATACTTTTCATCCATTCGAATTCGCTTGCGCAATTTATGGTATGTTCCATTATGTTATCTTGTGCTCGGGAGTTTTCACGTACTTCCTTCTCCCATGCTATAAGATTTCTCCGTTTTAGCATCAATTTTATTGCATAAATCTTCAATTTTTATATTCATTTTTTCTTTTGCTAGATACTTTTTCTACTGTAAGCTTTCTAAACTCCCGTTTAGTTCATCCAGAGCTTTTTTGTGTTAAAGAGCATTCTCGATTTCTTCTCTTTCGATAGAGATTTTTCTATTTTCGTTGGAAGTGAGATCGAGCATGTTTTCTTTTGTTCTCAATATTTTACAATTCTCCCCTTATCTACGGTTTTCTCGATTTCGAGAGAAATAATAAAAGGGCTTGTTTTGTTGTAATCTGCCACACCACCTTTTCATGCTTCTGTTGTTTAGTAACCTCTCCTTTGTTCAATCTCTTTTCTGTCTATAACTTTTATTGTTTTTCGAGATTCCCACTTAGATCGTTCATATTCTCCATTTATCTCTACCCCTTTACATTTTATCAGCAGATCTATCTGTCCATTTCACAATTTTACTGTCACCTAATGCTATAAATTTAAACCATAACTCACTTCCTTCCGTTTAAAGCTTTACTACTTTTTTCCTTCTGCTTCATACATTTTTTCGCTTTCGTCAGAAACAATATGAAATGAGATTTCTGTCATTTAAGAGCTTCTTTTCCCCATCCTGTACATATTGTCACATTTGCGAGCCATGGTATTTTACGAGTTTTTGCATCTTCATTGTTTTCGTTATGCCCTTGTACATATTCCACATTATAGCAAGAGATGATAAAAGACGTGTTTACTTCCATTTTATAGCTTTCCCATTCTTCCTCTCCTGAACTCTGTGTCTCCACCATCACAGATCTTTCACTTACTCCGCTTACCCGGTTACCGCAACTCCTTCTGCCAACAAATAGGCCAACCACCTACATTCATTCAACATCGCTATGCAGATCCCACCCATTCATCCAAATAATTTCATTTTCCCAGCAAAGTGCGCCCGAAACTCGTGCAAAACCTACGTTGCGTACTCAAAACCCCGCGATAGTCGCGCAGATTATCTGTTCGGCAGAACAAATGCCAGCCAATATAACGACTGATCGTTTTTGTTTCTCAATTTCTCTTGAAATATCATTTTTAAAAATTCAAAAGTTTATTCTCGAAATCTTCGTCCAGTTTAATCAACGATTTTATTGTTACTTTTAAGCTTGTAGTGCTTTATAAGGTGTTACACGACCATGGACACATAAACGATTCGGCAATAGTGTGCCTTGAAGCATATTAAATTCTTGCATTTGCCTACCTTACACTAGCATAAATGAAAAAACAGATTGCAAAATACCACAGTGTCCGAAGAGAGACCGATCATAACAGCTATATCTGTTTTACAAACACTGTCGCAACACCTTTTTCACTACGAGGCACAAAGCATTTAATTTATATCCTGTTCGCTAAACACTCAGCAATAAAACAAATAATGAAACAAAACAGCATCACCTTCCGTTGCTTAGTAAAATATTGGGCATGCATGCGTAATGTACTACTAAGCATCGAATATCCAAAACATAAAAATCGAATGCGAGAACGCGGAGAAAAGCTATTCAAATGAAATCAGATTCAAGGAGATCGACAAGGGTTCTGCTGGCCTGGGACTCGTCACCTGTTTCAATGCTGCAAGCCACCTTTTTGCGGACGCATTCGAACCCGACTTGAAACGATAGGCGTGTCCATGGTTGTAGTTCACTAGCTGGAAGAACTCGTCTTGAAGCGGCAAATCGGACTCTTCCGCAGTCCATCCTTCGAGAGGAAATATTTTCGATGGTTCCTTTTTAAAATTACTTCGTTCGTTGCTGTAAGTATGAAATGATTTTAGTACTACATAAAGCGAACACTATCGAAATCACAAATCTTTTTATCTTTACATACCCCTTAAATGTTTTTGGAGGGAAGTATATCATCGTGCTTGATCTTATTAGTATCCAGTACCGTTGCCAGGAAGCAACAGTCGGCTTGCGCCCGTACTTTAAAATCGTCTTCCGCTTCAGGTAACCTTCTACTAGATTGCCACTCGTAATGGGTTCCAGTTCTACTAGATGCAAAGGTGCATAAGTTTCCGTTTCTTGATCACTTCTAGGGCCTCCGCTAGCGGTTGCCCCGATGCTATGGGCACGCCTTGCTTCCACGTAGGAATCATCGAGCAAGTGACGCATTTTGTTCAGACCATCCATCATTTTTACATGCCGACTGTTCGATGCCGACGAGGAGCTCGACTGTTCGGAAGATCTAGGATAAAAAATGCTAAAAAATGCAAACGAGAATGAAATAGGTTTCACAATAACCACAATCCGCAACAAAGAACAGCGTGCTCATACTTTGTTCCTAAACTATAGCATTTCCTATGGCCAGGTATGAACTGTCGCGCGCTTCCAGTAGCGTTGTGGCTAGTGCTTGGAGAGCAAATCATCGAATCTGGAGAATCTTTGTCCTCTGTTAGAGCAGTAGCGATGGTCCTCCCGTTTCTGCGTGAAATATCACTCTGATCTGTTTTTGGCTTTTGTAGTCTTACGGTACACGCGGTGGATGGCGCGCTGGTAGTGGGCTCCAAGTTGAGAGATTTTCTAAGCATAAAAAATTTATTGAGAAATTGTTTGTTGCTGAACAACATTGCTTAAATTTCAACATGTATAATAAGCATGATTTACTTGTATTGATCTTCCTCAAATATGTTCTGAAGCTCGTCGATATATCGCCGCGACTGTAGATAGCGCAGCGTCGGTGGCACCGGGCTGATGAATGTATAATTCGAACTTTGGTAGCTAGACAACACACGCAGTACATTATTCATTTTGGTTTCGCGGGCATAACTTTCCTCTCCCGATTTGCTAGGATGCATCAGATCGATGTAAATAATATCTGTCAGAAAAATGCCTAAGAACAAAATACGATTTAAAAAAAAATTCAGATATAAATTTTTAGTCGTACCTAGATATGGAATTCCAGGCAGTTTAAACTGATTCAAGCATTTTCGTAAAGCCGCCCAGTTATCGCTCTCATCGAACAGTTGGCTCAAACGATCTAACTGTTGTTGGTCTTTGCGGGACACCAACAGCCAACTTTCCTTTAAACGATGCACGCTCGCACTCTTCAGGGCAGATATTACGGCAAATAGTGAGTGGAGATTGTTGATATCGTGTAATTTCTTGGCCACCTGCAATTGCAACATAAATACATTACAAACATTGCTTTTCACTTAATTTACACAATAATAAAAAATAGATAAAAAATAAATAATAGACATTTAAAATTCGTAAATTTCAGGCAAACGCAGACTTAATTTGAAGCGACCATGTAGGAAAACACAATTTGATGAGGTGATTGATGTTGTACAATTAATTAAAAGCACCTCACCGAAGTGTTACAGAGTCCTTCAGGATCGTAAAATATAATGCTATGTACCAAAGTGTTGACCCAATTAACTAAATAGTAAAATATTTCAGGTAGCCACCTTAATAAAATGGCTGATAATCTCTGCTCTATCTTTCGGGCTGACTCCATTGAGTATTTCTTGTACAGTCCAAAAGGTCGTGTGGTTGAAGCGTTTTGTGAATCCCACCACATTCGGCGCTAGAGTATGTTTGTTTTTCTTTGTCCACCCGCAGCCAGTTAGCTCTTCGGGTTGTATTGCATTGAAGATAGGAAAATCCAGCAGTGTTATTTGAGCAGCAAGTTCCGCCGGAGACACCTGCTGGCAGCTGAACACTATCGAGCCCACATCGCTTATCGTAGTATTCGGCGGTAAGCTGTAGGATTTTTTTGAATAGCTATGCCATGGTCTAGAAAGAAACAACGAGAACATGAAAGAATATTTCGGCGCAGCAAGCCTCTGCATGTGTCGGTAGGACAAGTTACCTAAAGGATGATGAAGTGCTACATCCATCGTTGAGGCTTTCGATCGAACCTCCGGTTGCTTTATGGCACAAGTGTTTGTCATCCAATTGATGACGATCACGATGTCGTTCGGATTTACGTTTGCCGTTCTCGATCAATGGGGTATCGATGCTTCCATCTATCGCTTTATCCGTGTGCCGATGCTTTTGCACGTCGGTGGTGCTAAGTTGTTCATAACCATCATCTCCATCGCCATCGAAAGATTCGTTGTGGCCGCCTGTTGATGAGGAGCTCCGACTAGGCTTCGTATCTCTGCCTACCTTACTTTTGCACGTGTGTCTGTCGGCAAGATCACGCGGTATTTCTGAATAGCGCATCATTCGACACCGTACGAAAACGATACACAAATTAGCATCGTACTCCTAAGAAATAAGATCTTCTTCTTCTTCCGCCTCTGCGAGGTTGTATCAGGATCGGTCGAAGAAATCCAGCTACTCGATCGTTCCCGAGTAAATTTGTGGGTTTCGTGTAACCCAGACCACTGTTTGCCTATGGAGCGTAAACTACTTTGAGTATTTCAATTGACTGCTTTTGCAATGTACAATTTTGTCGAAAGTTTTGTAAACAATTTACAGTTTTGTTTTGAAAGTTTAGCAGTTTTGACATTCTTTCTGACATTCTATCCACCGTTTGTCAACTATGAAGTTTATATTACACAGCGCAAGATTACAACGTATTTACTCATTTTTATAGTCAAATCCATTCGTCACTTTCCAAAAAAAGTGTAGCTAAATCCATAGATTGTAAAAAATCACATTGGGTTGCTCTTTTTTGTCAATAAACTGTTGCCAATTCTACCGGTAGTTTATATTGGGATGCCCAAATTAAGCATTGATCGAAGGTCTTCCTACTGTTGATTTGCTTGCATGAATGAATGAGAGAAACATATAGTATTTACTCACCGTCATATCTTTGTCATTTTTCGAAATATTTTTAATGAAGAAAATGAATCCAAATTTACTTGAGGACATTTTTTCTTTAATTGTACATTACTTACTGGCTTTCAGATGCTGCTTCGTGCGAATGTTTCTATGATTTACTTCTATGGCAATCCGCCATTTTACTGCTACCATGACGTCAGCAGTGCATAGAAAAGCGACTGTTCACGGAAGACGGCACGCGGGTTTATGCCTGGTCAGGAAAATTCGCTACCGAGTGATAGACCAATTCGTGTAGTGTTTTTTCTATCTCGAGAAGATTTCGTGATTGAAAGAAAAAAGCGACCAATTCCGTGATAGGCCGTAACCATCAAAATCCTGTAGGCCTTTGGTCGCTGATCCAAGTGTTTGTGCGTTCTAACGAAGATTATCGACATCGTTATCTCAGACACCGTTCGGTTTCGTCTGGTAGTGTGGCCAATTGATCACTAATGTGATACGAATTACGCCAAGTGCAAACAAATGTGGGAAGCCACCAGGGAGCAGGTACTCTTTCCCATCCATCACCTCTGTCCCGTCGACGATTCAATCTCAAATATGTTACCGATGTGTAATAGTTGCCCATGAAGTGGTTGCTTGAAGCGAGAAGAAAACCGAGTGGCGCGGTTTAAAGAATTGAAGACAAGAAAAACTATGTACGTGTGGTGTCCTTGGATGTAGAATAATCCTTTTTAGATTACTTACCAGCTTCGTACGTGTAAAAACGAATTATTTGCATTTTATCAAGCTTTCGCTCGATTAACTTGCTGACACTGAAAGATATGGTAACAATAGAGAACGATGAAAAATAGATCTAAAACTTCGTTGACGAACGGCAGTGGCAGTAGCAGCAGTAGCAGCAGTAGTGGCAGTGGAAGTGAGAACTACGCCAACGGAGGCAACTATGTCCCCTCGGGGACACCGTCAGGAACGGCAGGGGCGTGTAGTGGCTCGGGTGGAGTGCTGAACGGTGGTACCAGACATCAGCAGGCTTCATCGAGCAGCCTGGGTGTCGGAAATTCTCCTGTTGGATCAGCTTCCGCCATCGATGCTGCGGGGTCGGGTGGCCCGGAAGCCAACACTGTGGAACCGCAGCAGCAAGCAGCGAACAATCATAACCACCATAGCCATCAAATGAATCGCAGCCCTATATTTCAGCAGCAGAAGCAAGGTGGTAACAGACCGCATATATCACTGGACAAATGTGATGATTTTCAATTCAATGTACCGCCGGAAGCTCCAGTTTTCGAACCATCGGAAGAGGATTTCAGAAATCCTCTCGTGTACATCAACAAAATACGGCCATTGGCGGAAAAGTATGGAATCTGCAAAATTCGACCCCCGAAAGTGAGTGTATCATTCAGTTGTTAAGCCTACTTTTTACTACTCACCGGAACTCTTTATTTAATCCATAAAAAGCTTGTCACGACGTTTTAATGGGATGAAAAAAAAAAGACTCTGTTCCTAACCCAACCGATAGTGTTCTTGGTTGCTAGGAGACAGAAAAAAGCAGTTTTGTGGTGCTGAGGTGGAAAATAAATCCATTTTCGTTTTCTGTTCGTTTTTACCCTGTCGATGCTTTGCCTATTCCATGCTATGTACACATTCGCCCTTTTCCTTATGATTCTTTTTCTCTTCCTTTAGTCCTTTCAGCCACCCTTCACGGTCGATGTAGAAAAGCTGACTTTTACGCCACGCATCCAGCGATTGAATGAATTGGAAGCGGAAACACGTATTAAGCTGAACTTTCTCGATCAGATTGCAAAGTTTTGTGAGTTGCAGGGAACTTCCTTGAAGATTCCGATGGTCGAAAGAAAACCGCTCGATCTCTACACTTTGCACAAGATTGTGAATCAGGAGGGTGGTCTGGAGGTGGTAACGAAGGAGCGCAAGTGGTCGAAAGTAGCATGCCGGATGGGCTACCAGCAGGGCAAGAGTGTTGGGTCGAACCTCCGGGCGCACTACGATCGTCTGCTCTATCCGTTCGACGTGTACCGCTCGGGCAAGGTGGTGGATCTGGCCAACATCGAGCCGGAACCCTCCGAAGATTGCGAGTATGAACCGCACTGCATAGAGTCTAGGCAGCAGGTGCAGCCTCCGATGACGGCGGCTCGTCGATCGCAACGTTTTGCCCAGCAGCAGAGTAGCAGCAAAGCTTCGTCTTCTGCCGGCAGCAGCGCAAGCGGTGGGAGCGTTCGAGGATCGTCGGACGAAATGTCTCCAGGGAAAAAAGATCTTCGCCATAGGAGCATTTGGGAGTTTGCGAGTAAGCTGGCCGTTGCTGCCCTACGAGTCGACCAATCCGCTACGAACGGGGGCACTGTCAAGCAGGAAAAGAAGGAAGGTGGGTCACAGAACTATGATCCGATGGCGAAATATATCTGCCACATGTGCAATCGAGGAGACGTCGAGGAGTCTATGCTTCTGTGTGACGGGTGCGACGCATCGTACCACACGTTTTGTCTGATGCCGCCCTTGCAGGACATTCCGAAGGGTGACTGGCGCTGTCCCAAATGCATCGTGGAGGAGAACTCGAAGCCAGTGGAAGCGTTTGGTTTTGAGCAAGCGCAACGGGAATACACACTGCAGCAATTCGGCGAAATGGCAGATCAATTCAAATCGAACTACTTTAACATGCCTGTTCATCTCGTACCGACGGAGTTGGTGGAGAAGGAGTTTTGGCGCATAGTGTCATCTATCGATGAAGATGTTACTGTCGAGTACGGTGCTGATTTACACACAATGGACCACGGTAGCGGCTTCCCAACGAAATCATCGCCCTACCTTTCGCCCAGTGACCAAGAGTACGCCGAATCGAGCTGGAATCTGAACAACCTTCCCGTGTTGGATGAGTCAATTCTCGGGCACATCAACGCGGACATCAGTGGAATGAAGGTACCGTGGATGTACGTCGGCATGTGCTTTGCTACTTTTTGCTGGCACAACGAGGATCACTGGAGCTATTCGATCAACTATCTGCACTGGGGCGAACCAAAGACATGGTACGGTGTGCCGGGCAGTCGAGCGGAGGAATTCGAGCTAGCGATGAAGTCGGCCGCACCGGAGCTATTCCATTCCCAGCCAGATCTGTTGCATCAGCTGGTGACAATTATGAATCCGAACATTCTGATGAATGCCAACGTGCCCGTATTCCGGACGGATCAGCACGCGGGCGAGTTTGTCGTGACATTCCCGAGGGCGTACCACGCTGGTTTCAATCAGGGGTACAACTTTGCTGAGGCGGTCAATTTTGCACCGGCGGACTGGATGAAGATGGGTAGGGAATGTGTCAATCACTACTCGAAGCTCCGGCGCTACTGTGTGTTCTCGCACGATGAGCTCGTCTGCAAAATGGCTCTTGAGCCAGACCGGCTGAACTTAGGCATCGCGACTGCCTGTTACATTGATATGGCAGAAATGGTCGATACGGAGAAGAAGCTTCGAAAGAACCTTCTTGAATGGGTAAGGATACAGCAAACAAAGCTGTGCTTTTTTCTTTTACAAATTTGTGCAAATCTCGTACAAACGTTTACTGCTCAAATTATTAGCTAAAGATAGATTAATAATAGATTGAAATTCTTCTAATTGTAGGGTGTATCGAATGCCGAACGAGAAGCGTTCGAACTGCTGACAGACGACGCTAGACAATGTGAGATATGCAAAACGACCTGCTTCTTATCGGCCGTCAACTGCAAGTGTACCAAAAACCTGGCCTGTTTGCGCCATTTTGCCGAGCTGTGCGAATGTCCTCCGGAAAATCACACGCTAAAGTACCGATACACGTTGGACGAACTGCCTTTGATGGTGCAAAAGCTAAAGGTGAAGGCGGAGTCGTTCGAAAAGTGGCTGTTTCGAGTGCGTGATGTGCTTGACCCGTCAGTATCGAGTAGTATCACGCTCGAGGAACTTCAAAGCATTGCGCACGAAGCCGAGAGCCAAAAGTTTCCAAACAGCGTGATCCTAGAGCGATTGAATCTGTCCATACTGGAGGCCCAAAAGTGCATCACGGTGATTCAACAGCTCGACATAAATAAAATTCGTACTCGGACTCGCAATTCACTGGAGTGTGCGAAGTACAAACTATCGATGGACGAATTGGAATTGTTTATAAATGAAATTAACAATCTGCGATGCGTAATACGCGAAGGTGACAGCGTACGGGAGTTGCAAAGAATCGGACAGGATTGGTTGCGGCAGGCGGATAAAACATTGAAATTGCGCTTCAAGGACACAAATGTTCAACAGCTAAACCAACTGATCGAAGAGGGCAATGCGTTGTGTATCGAGCTGCCGCAAATCGTGGAGTTGAAGGATCGACTAACACAATACAAATGGTATCGAGAGGCGCAAACTTTGCGTGAAAATACAGTCGATCGATTGTCGTTAGAAGACATCAAGAAGCTGATCCATGAAGGCATGCGAATACTACCGCACACAGTATTAGAGAGAGAGCTGTCCCAGCTGCATGGCATCATGCTTCAGGTGAGAAAAAATTGCAGCCGAACGAACACTTGTTTTGTGTGCAGTGTGAAGGTAACCGGACGGTTATATATTCTTTTTGTTTCAGATTGTCGATTGGGAACAGTCGGCCAATCAGTGCTTCAAAACTGAAACCCAACACAAGATCAGCGAAATAGACAGTCTGTTGGAGAGAGCGCAAAATATTGAATCATATTTGCCTCTGGCTGGGCAGCTGAAGGACTCGCTGCACAAGTCGAAGGAATGGCTGCACGCGATCGAGTCGCTCGAGAGCAGCAAAAATTACAACTTTTTTCACACGCTTCAAAATTTGGCAAACAGAGCCAAACTGCTGCCGGTCGAGATGGAGAGCAAGCTGTTGTGTGAAACGATATTCGGTACCACGACGGTCGGCGGAGGCTGCTACAACCGAAACGGAGGGCAGATGCTATTATTTAATTCGATGGGATTTGTCGGAACAAGTAGCGATGAGTGGCGCAACAAAACGTCATCGCCTTCGTCGTCGCTAAAAAGAAAACGAATCGGATCAATCTCAAGCGATCCGGTGATTCCGAGTAGTGATATTGAGACGATTATGAAAAAGATCAAAGATGATTCCAGCATTGGAGAGCAAGACAAGATATTGTTGCGGGCGAAATTATTGCATGATTGGAGTGAACTAGATGAATTTGGTGCCGGTAGTGGCAAACATTTGCTCGGTCGATCCGACGACGTACAGCAACAGCAACAGCAGGATCAGCAGCAGCAACAGCAGCAAAATCGTCTGAATAATAGTGATAGCGGTGTGGTTTATCATTGCGCCAAGTGTTACGAGATGGTTGCGAAAGCAAATGTATTGCGAAAGTATCGCCACAAGCAACATCATCATCATTGTCGCCATCACGAACGACATAACCGAGCGGTAATGAAGCAGGAGCCAAAACAGCAGCAAATGGGCATTAGTGGTACTATGTCATCCCTTGAGCAACTGCTGCAAATGAAAACTCTTAGTGAAGACGATTTTCTTGCGGATAATGTTCCGTCCGCAGCAGGGTTAAGCAGTTTCGATGATTTTTCGCTGAAGTTCGGAGAACACTACGATGGCGAAGAGGAACCGGAAGATGAAGAGGCAGCTGATGAAGTGAAAGCAGATGACGAGGATGAGGACGATGATGATTCTAACGTTGGCCAGCTTGGGCGGAATGGGTGTCATGGTTGCAAACCACCAGATGAAAATGAACGCGAATCAGGTGCCCTAAAACCGCTATTGGCTGCCGGCAAAATTAAGACGGAGCAATTAGATGATGGTGGGCGAATAAAGGAAGAAGAAAAAGAGGAGGCAAAATTGCGAAATAATGTGAGGGGATCAACAGGAGGAGAAGGATCCGTGGTGGGTACTAAAACGACCGTTGACCACGAGAGTACTAGTCAATCGTTTGAAGTGCTGTCTTCAAACGTGAATCGAAATGTTAATCATTCAAACGGCAGCAGCACTAGCACCGCCAAATACCATTCACCGGAAAGGCAGAGACAGGAACAGGCTAATAACCATCAGGGTGCTAATTTATGATGATTCAAAAATCGGCACGTTGATGGTTGCGAAGACCATTGAGGCGGCGTCCAGCGAGGATGATTTTAATTGCACACACGCGTGGCTGGCAGTACTGAAATTGGATATAACTATAAGTATATTCTCGTGGAGAGAAAGTGCGTAACCGGTCGGTCGGTTGGGTGCGGATGGTCTCCAACAAATAGAAAAAATGGCCCACCTGATGATCCTTTTCCTCCCTGGTTTCGGATTAATCGAACAAACGACGGAGGAATGAGGAAGGTTAAATTATTAGACACCAGCTATTTTTTTGGTTAGCTGATAAGATTTTGATTCTTCTACGTGTGTATATTGAACTGGAAGGAAGCTGAGAAATAAGTAACACAGGACCTTAGACATGCTGTACGTCTCCAATGTAGCGCTGGGTAGAAGTAGTTAGTAGATGTACTAGAAAAGCGGTAGATGTTAAAAAAAAGAAAACCTAACGCCTCCTCAAGTTACTTTGATACTCGGTTTTGCTCTTACATTGCACGGGAGCAATGAGCATAATAGCTATCGAGAGAGAAACAGGCGAAAGTGCTTGAGTTTGGTAATGTAATATATAACAAAAAAGTTCGCATATTTACCTGGCGATCTTTGATGCTGCTGCACCAATGCTGCCGTTGCTGCTGCTATTGTTGTCGTCGGTTAAAGCCTGGCCAAGTTTCTTGCTGCACTCAGATGCGTTATACGTGATGCGGTGTTTTCAACAGATACATCTTGAACAACCTACTTGCGACGCATTTGTTCCTGTAGAATTTCCTTTTCCGTATTAGTGAGTGAGTGTGTTGCGTTTTTTTGGGGACAAATTACAATGCATGGCCACACGACATGTTATTTTTGAACGCGCTAATGCACATATAATTCACACTATATGGATATCATATTTCTACCGAGAGCTAACGTTAATCCTGTTTTTTCTCCCTCATCTAGAACGATTATTTTGGATTTAAGATTTCAACCTAGTTTCTGAGCAAAATCGTAGACACGAAAGATCTCTACATAGGATTTCTTAAAATAGGAAATTCGAATGAAATATTTAAGAGCGACGAAATCCGATGTTTGTATGCAGAAAACATAGTGCACTTCCCCAAAACACACTCACGCACTTTTTTGCACATTTGGACCAGACCGTAAAGTTAGGAATGTTGAGTGGGAGCTGTTGAGCCACGCCGCTAACAACTCACAATACGACGAGTACATTTTACAGCTCTGTTTCGTTCTAGTAATAAAACAAAAACAATCTAGCTACTTGGTGGAGTATCGTGTTTTTCTTTTCCTAAATAATTACAACCGAATGTAATATAACATGTACTGTTAACTGGATGCAGATACAGAACATTTAATTGCATACTAGAATAACTGCTAAATCAAGTCAACAAGTTTATTAAATAAAAAAAGTGAATCCATCGGTTAAGGCTTCTGTTATCTGAAACTATGACTGACTTGGTAAGTTTTTTTCGGCATCGCGAAATTATGTCTGAAGTAACAGCTATTGCACGCAGTAGCAAATAGCTATTGATGTGAAATAAGCAGAATGGTATTTTTATAATACGCTACAATGCTCTATCAGATAAATCATTCGGTTGAACTAAGCGCACCGGCAATCCGACAGAGGAAAGTATAAAGTTCATAAGTTTAAATGATGGCTAAAGCAATCTTCACGAGAACTGATAGGATGCGTTACATTTCCGATAAGCAAGGACATGTTCTAATTTTTGAGATTAAGCTTCGATAGTGTTGAACGGTAGTGATGCACTTATCGTACTACAACAGATCAGAAGCGTGGAATGATTTTCGTTCAGGATTAGTGGGTGCTGTTTTGTGACACACTAATCCTATCAACATGAGCAAACCGGTCTTCTCGTATAAGTGGAAGATGCACGTTGTGTTGTTACGTTACGGAAGACCCCAGCGGGAATCCCCTCTGAAGCTAGAAATCCCTGGCTTCAATACAACGTTCACCTTCGTTGCCGTTCGGACTGATCTGTTCGTTAACGACTTCGTAAATCGTTCAAGGCGCAGCTCTTTCAAACGGCGAATAATCCGCTACGGCGGATCAGGGCGGGCAGAGTCGATTCGCAAAATCGAGTTTCGTTCGATCGGTTCACGTTTGTAGGGGTCATCACATCTTTCTTCCCTCCTTGATAACCGAGCTGTCGAGGTGTAGGTGCATTGGTATAAAATCGTTTTGATTGCAATTGCACTATAGGCTAGATATTTCGATTAAGGATGGACAGCTTGGACCGTATTTTCTACGACTACGTCCGGCAATTAGCATACTAAATGTGTTAAATTTCGATTTTTAAGCGTTTGAACAAGTGATTGTAATAATAACTGAATTGATATAAAAAATAAGCAACTCTAATGAACATCAAGTAACCTATTCATTTTATCATTTTATTTACAATCAGTAAGAATAGTAAACTAGCATTTTATTAATCAGAAAGTATTATCGTATTATCGTATCGTATATCAAATTCGCTCAGGTCAATAATATCGTGCTCGAATCTGCATAAAACATTGCGGGGATTATTCCAGAGATTGCTGTTCCAGTCCGTTCCTTCTCTCATCGTTCGCTAGTAAAGCTTTTGAGTGTGTGTTTGTGTTAAATCGTTCCAGCATCCCGCTGCTTAACGAAAGATGATCTTGCGCGGTGATCTTCGCGGCTTCAATCCGATCAGTCATTCATGTTCGAGCCGTTGAGCGGGAAGAAGCGGTAACCTAAAAAGAGCTGGCGATTTCAAGGTTCCAGCAACAGGCATAAGTGGACAACGAAAATTCATCAGTTCCTTGTTAGCGCCATATCGCCATAGGAAATGAGTCCAAACAGAGTTCTAGTAGCATTACTGCTTCTCGTCACGTTCAACCATGGAGTGTTTTCACGTGAGTTTTTTTGCGGAACTTATAAAACCAAAAGCCTAGTTTCCAGTTTCTTGAATTTCCGGACTGGCAAATGTTGCGATGCGGCTGTGTTTGTGTACCTCTTGGAAGCTATTTTTTTGCTCACGATTTGTACTCTCACGATTACAGAGGATCCAGAGTGTAAAACGCCAACGATGACGGACGGATTCTGCGTTTCAATCGAGAGGTGTCGGAATATTTACTCCATCGTCAACTCGCCAACCCCGCCTTCGCGTGGCATACAGAACTACATCAAGAAGGCCGCCTGCACGTTGCCAGAGGTAGAACGAAGTGTATGCTGCCAGCCGATGGAGGTCGTTCCGGCCAGCACGACAACATCGACGACGACAACGACCACATCGGCTCCCAACGTCATTGTACCCGTTAAAACTGGCACTGGACCGGTCATTATGATTGGCAGCGAACCAGACCCGGGCGCCACGTTAAACTGGAGCATGCTACCAACGACAAGCTGCGGCACGATCACGATTAACCGAATAGCGCACGGGAATGCGACCCGCGTTTTTGAGTTTCCTTGGATGGCGTTGCTGCGGTACGAGTCGAACGGCGAGCTGTCGGATCGTTGTGGAGGATCGCTCATCAACAATCGCTATGTGTTGACGGCGGCACATTGCGTGAGGACATCCAGCAGTATCAAACTGTAAGTATAATAATCACGCGCGCGCGCGCATACTTGATATCCGATGCATTAAATGAGTAAATTTAGCTAGCATCGAACTTATTGATTACTATTGTTTAATGCACAATTACGTACATTGAAAGTACAATGGAGTAACTTCTACTCGTACAAACATGATGCGCGCATTTTGATGTGGTCACTAAAACAATTTACAACTTTGTTTAACATTAGTTGGTTTTGCTGAAAATAGTTTCAAACAGTATTACTAGTTTGAAAATAGTCTTTTTAATGAAATAGTCTTATTGAAAGTACTTCTTTTTGTTTTAACGACGATGCTATCAATCCTATTCATCCTGCAGGGTTAAAGTCCGTCTTGGCGAACATGACAAAACGAAGGAAATTGATTGTCATGTGTATAGCGATGGAGAGCAGGACTGCGCTGACGCTGCGTATGATGTGGATATCGAGTCCATGGTAGTCCACAAAGAGTACAACCGGCCGATCAAATTTCGTCATGACATAGCGTTGATTAGGATGGTGCGCGAGATCGATTTTAGCGGTAAGAGTCGATATCGATTATGCATGCACGAGATGTCGTTGTGCTAATGGCCTGTTACGTTTACTATTGCACAATTATAGATTCCGTTAAACCGATTTGCTTACCAGTAAATGAAGATACAAGACGAAAGGTGTTGCCGAGATACATCATCACCGGTTGGGGCACAACTGAGCAACAAGCTCTGTCGGATCTGCTGCTTCAGGCCATCGTTGATCATGTTCCGATTCCGGAGTGCCAGCAGAAGATGAATGAGAACTTCCTGTACGTAAACCTTGCCGACGAATGGCAGATGTGTGCGGCAGGAAAGAACCTAGTCGATTCCTGCCAGGGGGATTCGGGCGGTCCGCTAGGATTCAGCGTGAACGTAGCTGGATCGAGGTTTGTGCAGTTTGGTATCGTTTCGGCAGGAGTGAAGTCATGTGGAAAGGAAAGCGTGCCTGGAATTTACACTCGTGTTACAAGTTACATGAACTGGATAGTGGCAAATATGCAGCCATAAGTAAACTTTCCTCATCTACACCATCCACGTTAAACTTTAACCCTAAACACTAGGACGTACTGATAACTCATTTTAGTAATAGTTATAAAATAAAAAAAATGACCTATGTTATATTAATAACATTTATACAGAATTGAAAATGCGTACGGACTTATTTGCGTACAACTTTGAAACTCACTGGTATGCATAAATAAGCAAAGTTTTCAGAAGTAATACATTAATTATGAGACGCTTCCTCTAAATATTTGAAAAAAAAAAATGAATCTATTCCAAAAGAAATTGTTGGTGCGTGCGCTGTAATTTTAATTATTTTTTTGTGCTAAAGAAAACTGCAGCACAGCAAAGAAAATATGTCACATTTCACACTTTTCGTTTAACATGTGCTTGATATGCAGCATGGACAAGTTAATCGCATGAAGCATCTCATTAGCAGGTTTAATGAATATGTAAATATGACTAATGTGCAAATCAATGATAGTCTTATATTAGAGAAAACATGACCTGCATTTACAATGTGTTTAAAATAAAAAATCAGTCAATCGAAAGGAGTCTCAGAACAGTTGTCAGCTTCAGTTTCAGTTTTGACCAAAAGGATGCTAAAAATGTAGTTGAAATTTTTCATTATGTTTAGTTTGATGAGCATTAGATGTACTATTTATATTTATTTTAGAAGTCAAGTTTTTTATAATAGCAGAGATGATTTAGTATTTGAATGGTATTCCACTAAATGGTATTTTGATCATTGTATGCAATTTTAACATATTCTATTCAGTGTTCATCCTTACAATTGAAAGTATTTTTTTACAACGATATTAACTTTATTATTGCGCTACAAATACGAATGAATCCTGATAATAAAAATAAATCAGGTAATTATGCATGAGGTAAGATAGAGTGTATATAAGTATATAGAAGACCCATTGTATAATTTTTCAAAAAAAATGTGAATATAGGAATACTACATTTTTAAATTTGATGCCATATTGTTGCATCTTTGGTTCATTTCATAAGTTATCTGTCGTGATTAATTTTTATTTTCATATGATGCAAGTATAAATCAGCTGTGTGCATACAATTATGTAAAAACTATTATAACATGGAAAATTAATGCATAAAAATGATTTAATTCAACGACTTCAGATATGACAAAGCAGCATTTCGAACAAACAATAAGTGTGTCAAATATGACGTATCGGGAGTATTGTTTGGTAGTGTGTGTTTGTTCGACGCATTGGGCCGGTAATTTTATAAACTAAAAAATATTGCTAATGTTTGGTATGAAACTTAATTTCCTCGCTTTGAAACGATAGATATTCTTGGCATATGAATCTTTTAATCATAAAAGATAAAGTTTATCTGAGTGTAAATCGAGCGTAGGCGCCGTAAGGAAATCCACGCCATTCCTTACACTGGAAAATAAAAGGTTTTACATTACTTTTAGCCAATTTTCAAATGCAATAATATTAATTGAAAGGGCTTAAATAAAAAACAGAATAACACGGTTATTGTTCCTATGTTGCAGTACAAAAGAGGTGTGCAGTTCACATCATCCTCATGGATTAGTAAGGAACGGTTCGAGATGCAGGCTTCCTTGTCGTCCTGTACTTGAACCTTCAGAAAAACAAACTTTGTTCGACCAACAAATTTGGATTTTCGATACTGCTTTAAAATCGTTAGTTTCAATATATTATTAGTAATGTTGCTTTACGTCCATGCACCATGAGTCGTATCCAGTGGCGTCTACGAGAACTTCCAAAAACTATAAGGTTTGTAGGTTGTACCTATCCCTGAAGTTCTTTTGGTTTGCGTACGGGAAAAATAAGATCAATGTATGTTTTTTTTTAATTACAGTCAAACAATACGTTATCGATGGCAGTACGGCAAACAATGTTTCCGATCTTTAACTTATAATCATCACATGAACCAGTCGTACGCATCGGATGTGTGTATGGAGCCAATATTTTGGTTCGTGGACAATTTTACCCATCTTCTCGGACCGGTAATGTTTGCTACACGCTACCAGAATGAGCCAATAGCGGATGTTTATTTATAATGATTTACTTTCCAGTTCTTTGTGTTCGCCGTGATATGTCTCACAACAGCAGTGGTAACGATATGCTACTGGATTGGATTGCCGTATTGGTGGAACAAAAATAAGTGTATGACAATATTTCTACTGTTTGTCGGTCACTGGTTGTTGTTGAATGTGGTATACAACTTCTATAAAGCCGCCTCTATTTCGCCAGGAAGTCCACCGGAGGTAAAATTGTTGTGAGAGATGAGGAATTAGCATACGCCTAACTTTGTGTATTATCATGAATCTTACAGAAAGAACTGATTGTGCAAGCGGTTAGCATATGCAAAAAATGTATTGCCCCGAAACCTCCGCGCACACACCATTGCTCGGTGTGCAATCGGTGCGTGCTAAAGATGGATCATCATTGCCGTAAGTTTGGAATCCTTAAGAAAATTGTTCATATTAAAATTCTTGTTTATAATCCGTGGAATGTGCATATTTTTTGCAGCTTGGCTTAATAATTGTGTAGGCTACCAGAATCATAGATACTTTTTTCTCTACATGTTGTACACGACGATTGGCACACTGTTTATAATTTCATTTGGTTTTGAGTTGGGGTATGGCGTTCTGTTTCTCGATGAAGATGGCTGGAAAGAGGTAGAGCCATTACAAGGACACCCGGTTCGGTTCAATTTAACCGGGCATATCATACCCGTGGTACGAACGGAAACTTGTAATTTCTTTTTTCACAAAATACGATCTAATGGTACCTTTACCTCATTTTAGACGGAAATGAATGACTACGAGAACGACGGAATGGCTCCTGCCGAGCATGATCTGCCTATACCTCATCACGGCCTCCGGCCTCAAACCATTCACGGTGCAATACTGTTCATGGCGCTGATAAATGTAGCAACTTTGTTCGCGTTAGGTGCACTAACGGCCTGGCACAGCACTCTGATAACACGTGGAGAGACCAGTATCGAGGCGCACATCAATAAATCCGAGACTAAACGGCTAGCAGCGATAAACAAGGTGTATCGTAATCCGTACGATTTCGGATCGCGACAGAACTGGAAACTGTTCCTAGGGTTAACTCGCAAACGCACCTGGTGGCGACATGTGCTGTTGCCATCATCTCACAAACCCGAGGGAAATGGATTGACTTGGTTAACATATAACAATGTGACTGACAATGTCGATGAGTGGCCGTAAAATCGCAACGGTGTGAACATAAGGGCAGCAAGAGATTTTTGCCTTTTAATGTATAAATATACGAAAAATGGCTATCGCTGCCAGTTCTATCCATAATTAAGGTTATGGAGTCATACTCCATGTTGCGGAGTAATGCAGGAGGGCCCAGGATACTGGACTCTTGTAATCTTGGACCGTGATTAAACCTTAGAAAATAAGCAGAAGGAGAACGATTGAATAACTAGTCATCAATTTATAGTCGACATTAAATTCTCAGTGCTAGGTTTAAGTTGCTAATGTACTTTGCGCAAATAAAAGTTGTTTATACATTCCAGTGTGAAAAAATTAGTGTTTGTTATTGATCGTGGAAGTTTATTATTCCACGTGTTTTCAGAGAGGGCTGGGGCTTGTATTTATTAAAAAATACAAAGTATTTGAATATTACTTCTTCTTATTCGTAATAAATGTAATATATATATATATATATATATATATATATATATATATATATATATATATATATATATATATATATATATTGATGTTTTATGATTCTGTCGGTCGTGCTCACACCTCGTATGGTACCTTTCCAGGCGATCACGGTGAGATTCAAACGAAACTGCCAGCGTGTTTAACACCTTACATTGCAACTTGTGGTCAACTCCAGAAGCTTTCCAGAAAAGCGGGTTAACAGAATGATATCACTCCATAGCTCGTTCCGATCTACTGTTTCGTATACCGTGTGAAGGTCAATGAACAGGAGATACGTTGGGATCTGGGCGCATATCCCGAAGATCAGCGATAGAGTATAAATTTAGCCAGTAGCAGATGTGCCTCTAACAGCCCCAGCTCAGTACCTGCTGACAAAATCAGTAGCAAGGGACGCAATTCTACAAACCAGGATCTGGGACATGATTCTACAAGCGGCATTGAAATGTGTCATGGTACAAAAGTGCGAATAATCTAGTCTGTCGCCTTTTTAGTAGACTGAGTGTGCAGCACAGCCAGTCTCCACTCCTCAGGCAGTTCTTTCCTCCATACGACAGTGGTCTGTGACATAGTGTCAATGATGTTGTTGTCCGGTAGTATATGCAAGGGCGCTATTGCGAGCCTTCTGCCACTTCTGCATGCTTCAATTGGCTTAACTCAGTCTTGGAATAGACTAGTTCGTAGGTTGTTGGCCAAGGAGATTTTCTGGTGTAGCTTCACCATAACTAAGAACTGGTCAGAGCCGACGTTTGCACCTCTATATGTTTGGACCTCGATTATATCCTTGATGATCATTGCAAAAGGCCTATCACCGCTGAGAGCGTACAGGATGCAAAATTGATCAGCTTTGCTCCGTTATCGTTGGTCAGTCGGTGCGCGTTGTATCTTAAAATGATAGCCTTCTCATGTATGTTTTTTCTTGTTCGACCTATGCATTAATGTCTCCGATGACGATTTTGCATCGTGTTGAGGACAGTGGTTGTATTTCAACCAGATTTGAGGGATCAGCAGTTCAAAGTTTCGAGCTTACAATCGAAAATCCTGTTTTGTTGCAAGGATCTGAATCGATTATTCAGTAAATTTATTTAGCATAAGGTGGATGGCATGGTCCATCTAACTTCCTCATCGTATGGCCAACACTGTTGGGTTTTAGGTGGGACTAGAAGGGAGTATTGCTACATCATTTTAAGAGAATTCAACAATAAGGCATACTTTTACAATTTCTCTTTTATGTTTTTTCATTGAATTTTATTGTCCTTATTGTTGTTAATATTAAGAAACAGCTTCCCATACATTTCATGCTGCCTAAAGTACGTCGCTGATTCAGTGGTCAAATCATCGTTCCACGATATCTTTGATCCATGTCATGTGTGTTGCAATTCTGGTAAGGATAGTTACAGTCTGTGCCCTAGGCGTTGGAGAACAGCCGATCGTATAAGACGTTAACCCGACAACCAAAGGAATTCGTGTGCCGTTGTATTCGATTAATCCCTCAGCAGGGTTTCCTTGCTGATCCGTGCAAGTGGTATCCGTTGCAAAGTAATTTTCCACGCATATGTGTTCGTCGTCCAGAATAGAATTTCTAGCACCTGACATAACACGGCAATCTGCATTATACATGGCACTCCGGGGATAGACGAACTTTAGACCTGTAAAATTATATCTATTAAGTGACCGTTTATTTATATTACATTATTTGTTTCGTTTACCATTTGTACTAGCTCCCAAGGCGTACAATTTCAGCGGAACTGAATCAGTTTTACTCCACAAGCAAGCCGGTAGGATGCTAGAAGAAAACTGTACACGATCGCTTAACCGGATCAGTGCTAAATCGTTAGAATTTTCAAACCCCCTTCGGTATGATGGATGATTGAAGATTTGAGCTATTTCATAGGTGTTTGTACTGGGCACACTGTTACCCAATTTAACGGATCTTAAACCACGTGCTAGTGCAAGACAACTAGCACTACTCAGCACGTAAAAATTGCTCACCAACACCCCCATGCAGGGCCATATGTTTTGCTGCGTGTTGCCGATTTCTGCAATATGTGGATACTCATCCGCACCAAACAATCGTCCTTCGGAAGGGATGTGTTCGAACTCTTCTATCGAAGGGCGCTTGTATTGCTTCCAGTATGATACGCAGCTGTTTAGCTTGTGCGCGGTTTGTGGTTGCGTTGGATTTGTCCATTGGGTTCCGGTAGCAGATAGACGCGTTGGTCGTATATATTCATTTACGGAGGGGCAACAAATAATGGGCTCAATGCCATGTCTGCAAATCGATATAGTTGCTCCAATTAATTCCTTCGCACAAAGACTGTACACTTTGCAAGATCCTCGACGCCCGTCCGACAAAAGGCAAGACTGGGGACCAAACCCTTCGTCGAGTTGTTCGTTCGAAGCAGGGAATATAATTTGCCTTTGCACTCTGTTTGAACGGTTTTGGCGCCGGCGGCCTCTTTGGCTCAACACGGTTTGCTCTATCCAGTCGATATGAGAAGCAATTTTAACGTAGTACGCTTCCGATCCGAAGCCACAATCGTCTCCAGCTACGGTTAAACCAAATACGTAGGAATAATAACGATCGTGATGCCAAATTTCTCGCTCCAACGGACCGCCGTGCTCAATCTGTAGAAAGTGAAAATATAATTAACGAACATTTAGCAATATCTACAATCTACGCCATGTGACTACATACGCGACACGTGCCCTGCACTAAAGATTGATTGTTTCTGGTACACATGATATTATTGGCAGACCTCAAATTGCATAATCTGCTGTCTGCTCTCATTCGCGTCAAGACAAGGGTATTATCTAAAAATATAATTATTGCATTTTGATGATAAATTAGAAAAAAAATGTCAATAGTAGTATGCATTAGAATATTATGCTTTTCCTAACAGCTACACCAAACTGGGAAAATATTACTGATAGCGATGAATGTTACCAGAGTGGCACAGTGAACGTTTTTTTCTTCTTCATATTAATAACTTTTTCTTTAAAATTGTTAAAAATATGTAGAAACTGGATTAATGTTGTATTCGTTGATTGGAAATATGTGTTTTTTTTTTCAAACAACGAATGGTGTATAGTTACTAATAGTCACCCTTTCTAGAATGTTTGATCGTTGTTATTGGACTATAGTAATTAGTTGAAACCTAGTTTAAAGATCGATTGTTATGTTTGAAGCTGTAGTACAAAATCGATATCTTTCTTTTGTTTTAAAATGAGTATGTTATTTTTATAGTACGTAAAAAGCAATACGTAAAAAGCGATTATTTGATCGCTAAATAACTTGACACGCATGTTGATAACAAGTGTATGCACTAGCTAAATAAGTTTAATACTCACTACTCGATACCGGCTCGTTGTCCATGATGAAGTTATTCATATTATACGGGCCCAGACCAGCCATTTCGTAAAAGGGTAATGTAACCGACTCGGAATTCATTATGCAAGCCGGCACGGCATTGGGTTGCAATCTGGAGAAGAAGTATTCAATTATTTGCCGAAGAATTGATCAAATAAAACAATGTTCATTTCCATTTCACAAACCTCACGTTGCTCTGTAGTTTTACGAGTGCGATATCATTTTCGAGAGCACCATCGTTTCGGTAATCAGGGTGTTTAATAAACTGTTCGATTCGAATGATCTGTGCATGGGAATGATCCTGAAATATATCCAAATCGCCAACCTTAACATAATCGGGCGTTTTGTTGAGCACGAACCGATCACAATGAGCCACCGTGAGTACGTAGTTTTCGTTGATCAACACACCGCCACAGTTCCACTGAATGCGACCGGTGGTCGTGCTATATCCAAGGTATACGCGATGTTTGGCTACCGTTTCTAAATCCATGTAGCTTCTCTCCGGTTCGACAAACAATTTATCACCGACACGGTTGGCCACCATGGCTTCTTCGATTTCACGATCGTTGAGATGACGAGAGGCACATGCTGGAAGCGGAATATGCACACGTTACAAAACGCATACGTTTAGCGGGATAGGGAAATATTGTGCTACGAAACCTCTGGCGTCGAACGATAGGCCCGTCTCCGTTTGCACCCAATTGTAGTAGGATGAAACCCTGGTGTAAACGGCAGGTATGGCAGATCCGCAGAACCGTCCGAATGAGGTAATCCCAACCACGAATGGGATCAGTCGGTTGTTCGCCATTAGCTTAATTTGCAGTGGCCCACCGGAATCGCCAAGGCACGTGTCCATGCGTTCATCTGCCGCGCACATCTGTTGGTCGATCAAGCCCTGCTGACGTGTTCGTCCGGGCTTGTAGAACCGGCTACATGCCGCATTTTCCACTGGTGATAACTGCACCTTCAACAGAATCGGAGTACGATCGCCACCAAAGCTGGTCTGTCCGAATCCCGCCGCTTCGAGGCGACGCAGAGGCACCTGAGCTCCAGTCCAAAGACATGCCGGAAGCACGGCACTGGACAGGGTCACTGCACGGTCCAAAGTAATCAGTGCGATGTCGTGGTATTCCGCACGATATTCGTGTTGCGGATGGCGCTTGAAAATCTCGATGCCGTACTCCTGGGCAAACTGGTTTTGAGGGTCGTACAATCCTGCCGTGATGTCGATCACTCCCACACGCACCACTTGCGGAGCCACCCTGTCGAAAGTGATTAAGAATGGTTCGTCATTTCGAGCAGATGGGTTGCGAACAGCAACCTAAGCCCAGTTTACGTCTTACCCATCGTCGTTCAGGGCACAGTGTGCTGCGGTTAGCACGTGTCGAGTCGTTACCAAAGATCCCCCGCAATCGAAGCTAATCGAACCGTTGTTCTGGCGCCATCCGATGGCGGCCATGTGGGCAAACTCTCCCTGTCTTGCGGGTACACCGTAGATAGGATACACGAGATAATAGTCTCCATACTTGTGATAGCGCAAGTGGCAATCTGCGAATGTCGATCGTATTGTTGTTTGGTCACTCTATTTGATCGCAACCATTCCGGCTATAACTTACCGTTGAGAGTTTGACGAACGGTGGGAATGAACGCTTTGTTGATGTCGGTAGGAAATACTTGTTCCGCCGGCTGTATTCGAGAGTGAACTACTGAGAAGATGCTGAGAGCCGCAAGCAGAGAAAATCCTTTGACTTTTGCCATTCTTGCCCAATCGCCGTGCGAGACGATATTCGTCGTTCCTTCTTAGTACGCGCAGTCGCAACAGGTGAGTGCCCTCACAGGACAACCCGTACTAGCACACAGTTTACGCGCTACTGATTCCACCGATGAAGCTCAGGACAGCAAACAGCTAAGCTTGTGCTGAGAATTTGAACGCTACGCACACTTTGACGGTGCGGTAGATCGGTCGGGAAAGAGAAGATCAAATCAGCAGGCTGGAGTCGTCCGACGCACAATGAATTTGATGCATTTAGTTGATCGTGCTCTGAGAAAAATATTGATTTAAGACCGACGTTATTTGTACATTTGACGACGGTGTGATTTTGAGTACACGAATACTTTGCCTGACTATGCATATTCTTTGTAGTGCTGCGGCACAGAAAATCACACTTGACTGATTAAGCTTAATTGCAAGTGCAACTAATCGATAGAACAAGGGAATTCACTTTTGGTTTTTAACCGATGATCGAATATGTGATTCATGCTTGATTAACCACAGAGAGATGTAGGATGTAATGACTGGTTTAGAATATCTTACCCGTTTCATTCGAGACAAACACGTATAAGATCATCAATAGAGTGAAATACTTTGATAGGAACTGTGTAAATGCTGGTAATGCTGGTAGCAAATTACGTGCTGCAGGTTAAACGCAATGTATTAAGCAACAAGACGGGTTTTGAGATGTGAGAAAAATACCAGTTTTGCATGTTAAGAAATAAGAAGCGAATTTGTTTCTACATAAATTCATAATTTCAAAGTACGAAATGGCGTACGCAAATTAATGCTTCAAACATTTGAAGGACATTCAAATGTGATCGCGCATCAAGATTTCGTAGAAAACTAACGTACATTGCCCATAGTTAGGTGAAGAAGATGTAATTCGTTTGATGTGCCGTTAATTAAACAAGTTTGTGTGCTTTTTCTTTATTTTGCGTGCACCCTTTTTTATTTCGTTGCGTATCAAAGTTCATGAAGGTCAAATTGTTGCAAAGCAGAAGATTTGGCAAAAAGCATGGATAAAACTTGGCTAGGGGAGGATACTCCATGTGCTTTATTTATGTTTCCCTCATTAGAAATTAAAATCTGTTCTGTATATCAATTTATTCTCACGTATTGCAACGGAGCAAATGTATTGTATTCCACTTTTCGGAATCGTATATACGTTAAGTGAAACGAACGTGCGCTCCACGTGGTGTTCAAATTTAATCAGATAGGGAGCTGGGATTCCCCACGCGTCGCGAGAGAAACTAATTGTGAACTGGTTTTTGTGACCGCCTTAAAACGTAGAAAATGGTCGTCTCTTCTTTGTGCCCGCTGGTAGATGGACAGGAGCAAGCTAAATGTTAGTTTTTTTATTGCTACTCATCTTCTCGCTTCCATCAGTAGTTCCTAAAACATTCTGTAAATAGAAGAACATAGATACTTATTATTGTTACGATAATCGGGAGGAAGGTGAGCGAGTCGTTGCCGGCTTGAAATGATTGATTTTTTGTTTTGCGTTTAAAGACTGGAAGTAGTTTTGTCTTACCGGTTGCCTCCAGCGGCAGGTCTGTGATTGTTTCCAGCCATTCATAGTACGAACCATAGCGAGTGAACACTGCCGGGCTTTTAACGCCACACGCTTTGCCGATCGATTTGTGACCAATTATGAACGGGACGCGTTTTCCGCTCCTGTTGATCATGAACTGAAGAGGCGAACTATGCATGTTCTGTAACAATAAAGATGAAACCGATAAGCATTCCATTTGGCGTCCTCGTATCGCACACATCTTGTCCACTTACGGAGCATTCAGTTGTTTCAGAATTCATCGCGCAAAAACAGCACAGCAGTACTCCAAATCGCAGCTTCGGGATGGGATTGTAATATTCGTGACATTTCTCGGACGTCACCACGTCCAGTGCAGTCGTCTGCAGCGACAATCCGCGACCGTCCGAACCGTCTCCAACCATCTGAACGACGCCCGACTTCATGTGGGGTTTTAGGATGCAAGCTGGCTTGAACTGGCCACCACTAAGGATGTCGGGACGGCCGTCCAAATGGTAGATGGCCATGTTGTGGTACTCGAACTGTGGCTTGTAACGATAGTGCAGCGTATGGTTCACGATGCGAAAGTGTCTCACTCCGTTGTCGCCGCTTCCGAACTGGACTGTGTTGAGGGTAGGCTGATTTTTACCGGTGACACAATGTGCCCCGGCTAGAATAATGTTCCGACCGATGTACGAGCCACCGCAGCGAAATTCGCGCGTCCCATCCGAGCGGGTCGATCCAAGCAGAACCTGGCGGTTTGTGTGAACTGATACTAATCTACTTCTGTGAACAATGAAGTGTGTTTACTTACGATGTGCGAGGTTTCCTCATTGTTTCGGTTGGCAGTATTCTGAGCGTCGACATCGCGCATTTGAAGTGCTACCAACAAGATCACCAACGGACGTACTAAAGCAGCTGGTAACTTCATCTTGGATGCGCGATCGTGTGTTGACTGCGGGGTCGAACGAGAGAAACCGATCGCAGAACCTGTTGCGTATTTGTAAAGCAGTGTTGGTGCTGGGACATCCCGTCGATTAGTAATTATGCTTCGAGCGACTGACTGCTTGTAATATTTTATATTATCTTTCTCTCTCTCTCTCTTTCTCTCTCGAAGGTAAATGAAAGCATTACATGGAAGCTTTTAGTTAGCTTATTGTTTACAGCAGCATTGTTGATTAAAAATTAGCAATGGTGCTGCCCTGCGCCTAGTGTCGAACTGGGTCGCTATCGAACACCTTCTTGGTGGGGTATGAGTCGGACATCCTCAATACATATTTAAGCCAACGTATTCTACCGGCTTTCGCCACCGTCAGGATATCCGGTTCGCTATACAGCGCAATAAGCTCGTGGTTCTGGTTCTCGTGGATCCTTGACCTCCACACATCATGCTTGAACACACCGCCAAAGATGGCCTTGTGAATGCGTCGCCCAAACACGCTTAGATCGTTTGCATACTCCGTTCTTGTGGACCATCACTCGTGTCCATAGAGGGCCACTGGGCGAATCAATGTGGGATATATTGAACATTTCGTGCGATCTTGAAAGCTTCTGGATCTCAGCAGTTGATGAAGCCCTTAGTATGCACGATTCTCTTGCACAATGCGTCTCCGGATTTCGCTGCTGATGTCATTGTCGGAAATTACGACAATCGAATTCTTGCCGCTTCGTGAATGATCGAGTAAACATACTTGAAAACTGAAGTAGCGCCTTATACTGATTGGCTTATGTTGATTGTTCTTAAGAGTAGAAATATATGCCTCATATATGAATACACATGATTATCATAAAAAAAAAATAAAATTTAAAAATATAAAAAGCTCTCATTCAATACATTTTAGAATAATTAGCACTGATTAGCTTATGCCGATGGTTCTTATGTGAAGAAATAATTCATTATGGAAGAGGAAGAAAAATAAAAAAAATGGAAAAAGTTCTCCCTCAACACATTTTTAAATAATTGAGTAAACATATTTGTAAACAGAGGTTGGGTCTTTTTCTGATTAGCTTATGCCGGTGGTTTTTATGTGTGGATATAACTGACTGTGGAACGAAAACAGTCATTTGTAACGTTTTATTTAAATTTCATTTAGATCTTCAGCTTAATTCAGTTAAATTCAATTTGAGATTGAAAACCAGTTTAATTTATAATTTCAATAGAACTTTCCTATCAAACGTGACCATCCTTTCTAAGTCTAAACCATTATTTTAAGTAATTGCTGGTTATCCTTCTATTATATACCGTTAACGACATTCACAAACAATTGCGAATTTTGTGAATTTGTGCATAGCAAATATGTTATCCGGATTGCTGATTGTTAACCAGGTGATTAACTTTGCATCTCCCTTGTTCTGGGGATTATTTTGTCATCGTTTTGAAACAGACCAAGCAAACGGGTAGATAATATATCATACCCGTTTGCTGGGTCTGTTACAAGACGATGGCAAAAGCTTCCCCAGAACACGGTAGATGCAAATTTAATCACCTATTAAACAATCACCGATAATTTTGGAGGATGAATGATGATAGGCTGGGCGATTGTGCGAAAGTATTACTAGTGATTTTCGTGTTATGTAATTGCGAGTCATGATGATCATCAAGTAGGACGCTTTTCGATTAGACAATTGATATCAACAAGAAAAAACACTGATGCATGGACGCCGAATCTTGTTCAGGATCAGGTGTTTATTATTGTTTCATTTCACAATAGATAAGCTTTGAATAGGGGTTTCCATGTATTGAGTTGTTTTTAAACATTAAGGAATCGGTTAAGTGCATTCGTCAGTGGTTCAGCGTTGCGCTCAATCCATTTGCGGTTGTCCGATAGCCGCTGCTCGAGCTCCGGTCCAATCCACGATGCGAACGATTTAGCAACGGAGGTCAACATTTCCACCTCGGACGGTTCGGTAACGTAACGGGCCACATCCAACAGCACTTTTGGCAATGCGGAATGGCTTACGGTGCTGCAATGGGAAAGTACATATGAATGTGTAAAAACGTGCAAGATGTAATTTCCAATGGGATGGTGAACTTCTAGTCTGACTACCTACCTATGGCGCAGAGACATCTCGGAACGGATCGATTCTATGACTTCGCTGGCGGGCACTTCCGATTGCACGAACAAATGATGCAACGCATTGGACCGATCAGTTTCGCCAAGATCGAACAGATATTTGGCATACGATTGTACCTTCGACATGTCACTGCCCATACAACCAAGAGCCTTCTGCAGGTACTGCCTAGCGAAGGGATTATCAGCTGGCAGAGCACGGGACATCTGTTCAGCAACGGACTGACGCTCTCCAGCATCCGTTTGTTGCAGGCCGTTGCAGAGCAGCGAAGCGTCCGGGGCACCGTAATGGTACTGGATGCTTCGCGATAGAGAACGGACAGCGGCTTGGGCAACGTTTTGGCAGGTTTCACTAGCACTGCACGCCAGCTCGATGGCCACCGATCGAAGTTCTTCCGCCGAGGCGGATTCGCCCGACCGTCGTACAACACCGTGCCGCTCTAGAAGTGGTGTGGCCAGCTTCTCCACGAAGGACTCAAGCATCCGGGATGCCTTTTCGTTCGAGCGTAGCAACGCCTGCATGTGCCGAATGTTTTCGTGGGCCACCATCCACGGTTGGTAGTCGGTTTCGCTGCTCAGGTAGTTCATTAGCTGCAACGCGACATCGTAATCGCCTCCTCTGGTGTGCGCTATGTTCAGCGTGTCGTCGATAAGTCGTGCACGAGCGGCAGGCTGGAAGGTCGTATGGTCCTTGTTGAGCAGCTGGACAATTTCGCGAAGCATTTCTTCGTCGTACTCGATGCGGTAATAACCCGTCGAGTGGGGATTGAACGAGACGGTTTCGCCTTCCACGGTCGGAATGGTGTAGGAAACCTCAGACACGTGCGGGGGCATCCAGAAGGCCGGCAGCTTTTCGTAGGCTGTGTTAGTTGGCGTTGAGAACGAGATCGGGATCCACCAGGCGGCATGTGCGGGCTCGTCCTGCGGTTCAGCGTAGTAGCGCTCCTGCGTGAAGAGGTACTCGTCACCGTCGCGACGCACCTTCACCACCGGAACGCCGGCCTGGTTGGTCCAGGAACGGAAGATGTCGTGCATGTTGAGAGTGATGGGCAGAACTGCGTCTTCCTTGGCAGCCTGCTCCAGGCTGGCGAAGAGGTTGTTCTCATCTACCACACCATTGGCTTTGCTGTGAGGATAAATTCGGCGCTTTAGCTAACGGTGCTAATGAAGCGTTTCACTCTGAGCTGGCTACTTACTTCTGTTGGACGTAGTAACGGAGACCTTTCTGGAAGGTTCGCTCGCCCAGTGCGTAGTTCATCATACGTAGCACACTGGCGGATTTATCGTACGCAATGCTATCGAACAATCGCGAAATGGTTTGGCGCGTTTCCGTGTAGTACGTCATGGGGCGAATAGTTGCTGAACCATCAGCCCTGAATGCAGTCTGCAGCGGTGAGGTTACGAATCGCTCGCGAAGGTTCAACTCTGGATGGCTCTTCGTGGTTTGAAAGAGAGAGAGAAAGAGAGAGAGAGAGAGAGAGAGAGAGTGAAAAAAAAACAGCTATCGTCAGTAGCAGGCACCACAGGGGTGAAACCCGAAGATACGTACGATTTCTCCAACATAGTACTGATAGAGCCGTGCGAAACCTTCATTAAGCCACAGGTAGCTCCACCACTTCGGTGCCAGCAGGTTACCGAAAAACTGATGCGTGAATTCGTGCCCCACGATCGTTACAACGCCGATCTGGCGCTGTTCGCCTTGTTCCGGTTCGTAGAATATCGCAGACTCTCGGTACGTCACTAGGCCCCAGTTCTCCATGGCACCTGCGCTGTAGTCAGAGTCCTTGATCGCTACGTTGTCAATCTTTGACATGGTGTACAGCTCACCGAAGTACTCTTCCATGGCCCGGATGAACCGCACTGATGCGTCTACCGAATAGGAAAGTAGATGGGCCGACGACGGCTTGGACCATGTGGCAACGGCCAACTGCGGCTGGGACAACACTTCACGTTCGTACACAAAGTCGGACACTAACCAGGCCACAAGGTAGCTCTGCATACGCGGCGTAGTAGCGAAGGTGGATAGCTTTTTACCCCCAGGCAGCAGTTGAATGCCGAGAAGCGGCGCATTGGAACGGGCATGATAGTCGATACCGCATGAGATGATAATGTCATAGGTGGTTTTTATGCCCGGTTCGTCGTAGCACGGGAACGATGTTCTGGCATCGACCGACTCAAACTGCGTGAGTCCGAGGTATCTGCGGTAGGATTTTGAATCGGAGCTTATTGATCCTGTCAGAGAACCGTTTTTCGATGCACTCACCGTGTAACACCTTCGTCGTCTTCGTAGGACGACCGGTAGAAACCGGCCTGATCGTTGCGTTCGATGCTGTTGGTAAAATCTATCTCGAGCGTGTAGGTTCCGCTGTTCGGTGGCAACGCCGAAGCGAGGTTGATCACTAAAAATTCCTTCTCCTCATCGTGCTCGTAGTTCTTGACCGCTACCTTCAACCCGGCGCTGTTTCGAAGCTGGAGATTCTCGATCACACTGCGCGAGCTGTGCAGCACTATCTGGTCGGTCGCTTCCACAACATTAAGCCTGATCTGCACATTTCCCGTGTAGTCGAAGATGCCTTGGTGTACGTCCGTATCTAAGCGCAGGGTGTAGTGCGTCGGAACGGTACTGTTCGGTAGACGGAATGTATCAAACGCCCTTCCAGACACTATGCGACGGGCCTCAATTACACAGGGTGCTAGTGCGAGACAACCCAGTACCAGCAACGCACTGGTACCAGTGCCAAATGATCGCGACTTCTTCATCACTACTCAACGGAGCGTGCTGCACTACCGACCGATCGGTTCGAGTTCTGGCAGCGGTGTCGAGTATTTATATAAAGTGTGCAAAGATATAATGACAAAAGGTTTTTTCCATATCTTATCTGTCGCCGAAGCGGGCAGATAACTTTTTTTATGATTTTTTTGTTGTCAAATTGCTACTACAAATCCATAACTCAAAAGAATTCGGCCGAGGTGCGTTGAGGCAGTTTGAGGGCGCAGATAATTATACGATAGCGTCGGTTAGAGCATGCCCAATTGCAGATTTATAGCGTTTGTATTCGCTTTTACTGACATTGGAGATTCCCTTATCGGGGACACTCTAAACACTAACGGTGGCTAACGGATGCAATGACAATGGTATTGTAGTTGAAGTTTGATTTGGAATCAACTGGTGTGGTATATCAGTTCTTAACCGCTGCTCTGCGCTCGTAAGATTAACAGCTAATCTATTTGCGGCCAGTTGGATTGCGTACGAAGCTATCGGTTTGAATGTGAAGAGCAACTGAACACGAAGAGGTCCAAGAATGCTCAATCTGTGAGTGGGCATTAATTGGAATTTCCAATTGGTACGAGAATCTTTTTCAAAGAAGAATAAACTCAAATATTGTGATTAATTTACAGGGTTAAAAGTTAAAAGCTGAAGCTAATGGTAATGTGAATCGTACACATGTAGCGCTGACGATAGGATGATAAGTGACATAGACGCGAACACATGGATCAATCTGGACATTGAAAAATTAAATTTTTTTTTCAATTAAACTGTTTGCATAATATGGAATGGATTGTGTTATTGAAAACCTAATAATAACCAAAAATGGGTTATTGAACGATTGAAGGGAAACAAATCACTGAATCCGTTTTGGTCGATATTAAATTTTCATGATGCAGTCTGCTGGATAGCTAACGAGTCACAAAATTTCCATCACACACCACCAAACGCATTTTCACAAACTCATCGCACATGACCGTATCCATTATTCTTTGAAAATGTAGAGGAACTGGAAGTCAAAAAATTGTCACATGTAAGAAAGTTGGCCAACTCATTGCGATGTTGAGGAAGATTTTTGTGTGATATGTGAATGTGAAACATTGTTAATAGGTTCAAAATAACGTAACTTTGGAGTGTAAGATAAGTCAGCTTAAAGGTAACAAACTCTCTTGGTGAAGATACAACTATACGTAAATTACAAATTTGTTTTTTTTAATAGTAATTTAGATATTTCGAAACCCAATCAACGGACTTCTTGAGGAAGTTTGATGCATTGAATGTTACTTAATTTAAAGCAAACTAAGAAATAAAAACAAATATACACAGGTTTATTTTTCACTTACGATACGTCGCTACATTTTACTTTATGTCACTTAAAAACATGTAATTTAACAAAGAGAGTATAATTATGGAAAACAATCTTCTCGTTGCCAACAAGAGAAAGAATTGGAAAAAGAAAGCATGAAGATTATAGAACCTGAATCCTACCGTCGAAATAATTCGCAGTTGTTACAGAAAGTGATTTGCGTTTCAACGAAAGCATGGATATATTGAACGGGCTCCACTGCGAAATTTATTTTCATTCATTTTAGTTTCTACGGTACGGCAGATGTTCTGGCCCTTCTGGTATAGTAAAACACATGCATGCAATACATGCATAGAGATATACATTTAAGCTGGACATGGTTCCCTCAAATGTGGGTGAACGATAACAATCTACGAGATTCCCAGACGATCATGGCCGCAAACGGCAGCGGAGATCGCATAAAACGGTCTACTTGTGTTAACTTCGTCGACAAAAGTGCACTTTTCTGTTGCAATCGATGCAGTTTTATGCTGTGATGATTTGACTTCCGTCGAGCGTCGAACGATGAATGCGTTCATGCTTCGGCGTGTGTTTGTCTGTTGTGCAAAAATGTGAGGATGATCTTGTACGCCACTGTCGCATCTAAACATGCCTTCTAAACATGTGATCTACAAACGCATTCCTCGATATTTTTCAATGGATTTACAGAGACAGAATGCCAGGAAAATTGCCACAAGTTGCGTCAAACCAACGCCTATGGCAATTATGATCACTAAGTTTCGGTTGTACATAATCCAATCGGTGAGCGCATTGTAACAACCCTGGAAAAGAGACAAATCGAAATGTTAGTCTGTATGTTTGGGCATTTGCTGAGCCGGGTAGCAAAGACAAGAACCGTTTGAAACGCTTGGGGTGCGTTTCGAAAACGCTTAAAGCATACACTTACTTTCTTGAAGTAGCTGTTGGATTCAGTTGGCGAGTAAGGACAGTTTGTGTCCTCTGGCAGGAATAGTGATGTTTGTACGCAGCAGGACACCGGAATAACTTTGTCACGCTTGCTTTCATTCCACTTTTCCGACAGAGCGAAATCCCGATAATCATCAACGCCGCAGCAATGCAACTCCGACATCATGTAATTCCACATTAGCGTGACAGCGTCGGATTGATTACGATCGTTGCTGGTGTAGTAGTTGGAGATCGTCGTTTGGAGGTAATTTTTGGTTTCGGTACGAGCGCGATCCTTGTAAGCGGCTGCAAGCCCGAAAGCCGTTACTTCAGCCACCAGAATTACCAGCAGAAACAGACCATACTAATGGTTAAACAAAAACAAAAATGGAGGAAAAAAATGTTATTTGTCGATCAAAATAACCAAAAATAATTAGTTCAAAACCATAAACATTTATAGAATTCTAATTGTTACTTTACACTTCTGAATCACTTCAAGTTCAAACCCCCTTCGTGTAAGCGTTCAAAAATGTTTCTTGGATAAATTTTAAGTATTGTGATCATTTTTCCAGCTTCTGACTACTGTTCAAAATATATTGCTTTCATCAGATAGCTGGTGTTTTATGCCACATGAAGTTCATTAACCCAATGCTGAAACAATCTGGTACGCAGCTTATGTATTTGTAATCGATGAATTGCAACATTGATATATGATTAATCATGTAACCAAAAAAGATACTGGTGCGTAGAAAAGTAAAAACTATCTTTTCGCATAATCTGTGAACTAAGTCGCACAAATTCCAAAACAGTTCATCATTAGCGGATGCTGTCATGCCTCGCACGAGGCCATCATTTGCACGTGACGTTAAGCAACGTGCATCACCGGCGCAAACGATTTTGGATGCATATAAAACAACGGACAAAAAATGGCCGACAAATGAACCCCAGCTAGCTTGCTTCTTCTGCTTTCGTTTTCATCATCACTGGACCGTGGCACATCAGCATCAAAATGCTACTAATGCTCTCGGAACTAAAGAAGGGCGATTATGTAACATAAGTGGCGCACATTGGGCCTAAAGAAACAGCTGGAGTAACTAACTATCTGATAGCCGACTGCAGAACTTGGTGTAGCGTACTTTGAAAAGCACATCGCACATTAGAGATGATCATTTTTACGGCATGGTAGTGTGACCCAGCTGTTCGACGACCATTGAAAAGAGATAAGCACTTTGATCCATAAACAACATGATCGTACTGATTTGGAATTGGGAGCTTATTCCATTATGAATGATAAGTTGGCACAGACATGCGCTTTTATTATACTTTTGATCTGCTTTCCAAAAGACTAGTAATGACGTTACATGAACATTTATCGAATGCGAACATCATAAAACACAGCCAATTGTCATTAAAACGAAACACACTAATGAAGTGTACTCATAACGACAGAACGAATGGCGTGGAAAATGAATAATGCTGCTTGTATAACTAATACAACCTTGAGATGTAACGGATAATCTTCACTCGTTACGATCATGGGCCCTTACATAAAACGTTTAAGATTGAACGCTACACGGGTTATTGGTAAGCTAACCATTAGCACCGGTCATTCAAACCATTACCCGTTTTCGTTTCGAGTAAGCTTTTAACAAGCCATCGATAACCCTTCATTCACTAAGCTTATAGATAAACATACCGTCGTCAGAAGGCACTGGCTTTCCCGTATCGCTCCACAATATCCGAGGAAGCTGAGGAAGAACATCACCGATCCGATTACTATCAACAGATAAGCTAATTGCTCAATAACTGCTGGTTGCGTGAAATGCTGTAAAAAAACAAAAAAATGGTTGCATGAATGAAAGTGATAAATGATCATGGAGTGATAAATAAAGAGAAAGACAAATAGAGAGATAGAGAGAGAGAGAGTGTGGGGGGGGGAGGAGTGTCAGAGAGTATGATTAGATAAAATATATTGTGTACTAAGAGTCGAGAAACCATGTTGTTAAAAGATTGTGCATCCCACGTGTCACATAACACTTTGTCATGGGCTTCCACCTTTTGTAGCATCGTTGAAGTAGGACAAGCAGGACCACGAGGCTTATTTAATTAACAAACAAAGTGTCACTTAATCGTACGCATGTAAAGAGGGTTGCATCCTATATGACCCTTGTACACTGTTTGTACAAATTAAACCAGGCAGATATCGCCGTTCACTTATGGAAAACGATGATCTTTGAGGGATGCTATACCATATACTGGTAACGAAATAAGAATTGTTTAACCAGCCAGTTTATTTTAAGTTCTTTTAACAAAAGTTAAGCGCAAAAAAATCTCAAAGGAAGCATGCGATTTCTGTTATAAATGCGGTATCGGAAGATTACTAATCACGTACAGTTTCACCAGTATAATTAGTGCTACAAGATGAATTTATTTTGCAGTTCCATTCAAAATAACAGGTATAAGCTTTTTATTGCTACGTGGGAGTGCTTTTTGATTCAGTTTCAGATGTGTACACCGACATAAATGAATATGCATTTTATTTCGCAAGAACATTGCTTATAGTTAAACCATGTGCATAGCGTACCGATTCCTCTCAAACCTATTATTCATAAAAACTCCTCAAGTACAAAAAAAAACAAAACAACCGTAACATAAGCGCAATATTCCAGGCCTCACAACGACTTATAGCGTTGGAGACATTTACTGTGACCTCATATACGCGATAGTTCTTGCTAGACAGCAACTCTATCCGTCGACGTATTTATGATTGGCTTTGTCGGTGAGCGATTTAAAATTGATGAACATGTCTGGGAAGGAACGAAAGACTACAACCGACAGGTTGGCATCGGACTCTTTCTTGGGCATTCTTGCAAGACAATGAAATATGCAGTACGCGATTGGCTATTGGCGGTAAACTGCGTTAGAACACCTGCAGCTGTACACGTTTTGCAGGATGCCAATGACCTCAAGCATATCTCGAAGCTACCAAACGGGTTAAAAAAGTTAAGTTTTTAAAGAAACGATTCATGCACATTTTCTTTCGATAACTACATATAAGTATCTGTAACTAACATCGAGCCAAGGGTTGCAATCCGTGATTTACAAAACAATAATCGTTAAAGATCAGCAAATATCGGTACAATCGCTAAACCCTACATGTTAGCCGTCAAACCTGCATATTTAGCATTCTGCCCACGTTTGACCAGCGCTAGTGCAACACGCCGACGCACACCGGATGCAAATTCGATTCGACAATAACTGGAGGGTGGATTGCATCTCTCTAATGCATGCGATGATGCAACGCATTTTAACGGCGCGGTGTAATCATTCACTCGACCGTAAAAACATGGCTTTACTCTCAACCAAAGAAGGCGATCGTTAGCTCTTGCAGAGGGAAAGAAAACCGTCAATTGGCGATGATAAATGAATGAAAAAAAAATCCCTACGCAACACTGATGATGCATCTAATTTAACAAATTAACACGTCCGATTGGGTTCGATAGCGTGAGTATTAGCCGCCGACAAATTGTGCATTGTCTATAGCTACTGAGTCCATATGCATTCAATTTGCTTACCTCGAGCTGATCGTTTTCGACCATTTTCAGCAGCGCAATGAAAGAGGTCTTATCCGTCGCCAGCCATACTCCTACGCCGAGTACGATCGTTCCTAGGACCTGCAATTTCAATCAACGATATAAATCGACGGCTCACAAGAGTTGTAACCCGCGTCGCGAGGCACTGCCTGAAATGTTTTCCCTTCTTGTTTTGCATTTCGGCCACCGTACTTACAAAGAATAGAAAATTGAACACGGACAGTAGCGTTTTCGCTATGCATGATTCACAGTCGCACCCCATGTTGCGGGAGATCGTTTGTTAGCGGAATGTTGCCGGCCCAGGATCAGAGATCACGTCGATTTTGATGGCAGCCGTTGGATGGGATGGACCAGGCGCGAAAGTGAGAGCAATCTGTGAAAGGGCCCGACGACTCTATGACACCAGGGGTTGACCTGCAATGAAGATGAAACGTTGCAATGTTGATTAAAATGTCCCATTCGTCAATTACCCATTATGGCTATCAAAAGCGTGACATAGGCAAAGTGGGGCTTTCTCCTGTTGCCTCTCTATATGTATCCATGTCTATGATCGTATGATCGGATCTCGAAAGGCCGAGTGAATTCTTGTACCAAGTACTAGCGCTAGCAACTATGAAGCAATAGGCTCGACGTAGCATAGTGTTTATGCTTATTCTGAAAACTCACAACGAAGAACGGTAGATCAATTAACGAGGAAAGAGATATCGTTTCCTCACATCAGCACGCTCTTGAACGCATGTTTGTTCGACATCAAATGGATACTTTCCCGAGTAGCTGAGACAAGAAGAGCGACAGCGTCCTGCTTATGAGCAGTACGTTAGGTTAAACAGGTTAACTGAGAACACTTCTCCAAGCTGCGAGCTGTCGTCGAGACAACCTGGTTGTTGCAAGCCAGTCCTAATTGAACTCATGGCAGGGGTCGGAGCTGTCTCAGCCGATAAAAACAACAGCCCCGTCAACACGGGCGGGCTCTCGCGGTAATTACCATAGGCTAGACTGCTGAACAAACGACTTTTATTCCCATGAGTTGCGCACGATCAACAATCGTTGGGATGTGCGTCCGGTCGAATTCGACTGTGTTCGCTTGCTGTTGAGAATTTAATCAAATCAAGCGGATGAGCTGATTTGGCAGGTCAGAGGCATCGCTTGTGGTCACTGCGTCACAGTACTTTTGTCCATGCTAAGCATGGTAGGAGGAGAAAAAAAAAACTAAAAAAAATAAAACAATTACTTCAATCTTAATTGGGTCCGAAGCCCGTGTCGTGAGGGCTGGTATACGACTAAACCAAGATCGTGTAAGATCGAGCGGATATGATCATTTTTTTGGACGAGGTCCATAACCTTCGCTCCCAAACTGTTGATAGTATGTTGCTCTTTCGCATGAGCGAAGGAGGAGGAACTGGCAACATGAAAATAATCAGGTCAGCTGATACATAATGATGTACTCTAAATTTCGTTGAAATGAAAATATGTAAGTAATTCCTTTGCTACAGGAATGTGCTACGGTTCATCAAACAGGCATCTCACACACGACCGAACCATACATCAATTGAGGGCTTTCACCCTACCTTAACCGCTCGAATATCGCCGTTATTTGGGCAGCATTCACGTGACGTCAAGTGCATAATGCTTCATGCATTTGCTTCCGAACGATTCATGCTGCCGACCATGCCCCACTGCACGAACATGCGCCAAAGTTTTCAATCATTCAATTATTGGCAACACCCGCATTCTCATGTATATTGATGGTGTATGTTTCTTCTCTTTCATTCGTTCGTTTACGGATCGTGACTCGAACCTAACACCTTAGCCTTGGAGCTTGGCCCTTAGACTGTTACTAAGCGGCACACGTGCTCGCTATCCTACTCCTACTCCTATAATGCCACCCTGAAGGGCCCGAAAATTGGAGAAAGCCACCGCCAACCCGATGGCTCGATGCATTTGCGGCTTTCGAAGGCTTACATAAAACACCTCCTGACCGCTTGGAGTCTGTGGCAAAACGGGCCTTCAGGGAGTTTAGTCGAACGAGCTAAAACCTAGCCGGATTTTCGATCAGCACGTACCGCGCCACTCCAAGCAACCATCGGAGGTGCTTTTCGAGGCGACGACGCGGTAACTCGATTTAAGTGGAAAAGTGGGATTGCTTAAGCCATTACCAGCTCTCAACGGTCATATCCGCCGGGACCGACCCAGCCTGTTCATCAATCTTTCGATTTGGTGTGCGTTTTCGTTCCTCATTTGCAGCCGATCCTCTCCCACTCGTTGGAAGGGGGCGTATTGCCTTCAAATTACGCGCCGACGGTGAAGTGGGCTAATGCCGGCAAAATTCCGCGCTATGATACGAGACAGCAGAGCAGAGCACTCGATAATAGCAAGGAACCGGCGGCTGAGGAGCACACAATTGCACAACGATCGAATAAATGGATCACAAGCGGAAGCGGCGCCCATCGATGACTGCTCTGGCTGAATCCCGACATCCCCCGTGCGACAATTTTTATCGTGGCGGAAAAATGGTTCAACGGGAGATTGAGTTTCTCATTAACTCGATCGCGCCTGCAGCCGCTTCCGGTATCGCAGGGTATCACTTCCGGGAGCACGTTGCAGCATGCGGTGCAACGGAAGCAAATGAAGGTCCGCGGGCCGATCGATCATCGACGGGATTAGGCCCGTGTCCGTGTTCCAATGTCAACCTTGCCGTGCGCCTGTACTGCAATGTGAATGGCCGCGTAAAGCGTGCGGTCGCGGAGAAAGTTGCCCGTTTGGTTGGTGAAATTGTGTAACACTGCTTAGATGCCATTGCTAATACCGTTTGGGGAGATTGTTTAAGTTCACTTTTATTTACGCCCAACTGCGTGAAGCTCAATTCAGTGACCTCTCTGATGGCTCAACCGTCGAAGACGATTTAAGTGTTGAATGCTGTTTAGCACTGCTGTTGCACGTGTTGAAGGAAACGTTCGCAAAAATAAAATCCCCATCAACTGGTTTACAGTTAATTTCGCCTTTTCAGACAATGACCCGGTTACCTGCATGGTCTGGATCCTCTAATCGAATTTCAAGCGCAATGGGGTTATCGCCAGCCGTAATGTGTGCTAGATGTTCGATTGCATTCGCCGGTAGTGGGTCGAAATAAAATATTTACTCTCAGTAGAGTTGCACGAGTGCATTCAGGGGCATTACCGAATGGTTCCGACGATGGTGTGACATAGTTTGCATTCCTCTTCCCCACGAATCAAACGCGAATCTATCGGGAAATGGTAATACACACGCGTGCATGCTCGCAACACCGCGTGAGGTGCTAGAAATGAAATCGAGAGCTTACCAGTCTGGTTTCAGTGTTGGTGTGACCCAATTGCAGTCCTGGTTCACGCGGTTACATTGCTGCATTCGCGTGCTGCCTCACCGGTTGACTCATATGTGTAAAGAACGTTTCGCCCAGTCAGAACGTGTTGCATGTGGACATGCATTTTTGTTCGTCGTCAACATGGCTAATCGATGGCTCATCCTAATTGAGCATTGGCGCCACCGATCGGTGTAATGGTTGTTATGAACGACATGGATTTAGATTTAGAACAGCTAAACGCTTCTATAATAGCTATTAAAATAAATTCCACATCGATTGAATTATAATACTTCATGAGTAATATGCAAGTGTTTAGCATCTCGAAAGTAACACCGATCGTGTTAGGGTGTGTTTCAAACTAATATGAACTGAGTGCTTCAAAATAAGTTACCATCAAAGATGTAAAATCGTTTTAGCTATCTTTGATATATTTTCACCGCCGGTTGTGATAAGCAAACAAAGTATTTTAACCATTTTCGCCACCTGTAAAAGGTTATCTATCGGAGAAAACAAAACTAAGCGAAAAGAAGTGGGCACATTTGCAACGGTTTGTTTGAAAGTATTAAAATAAATGATTTATGCGTTTACATCGCTAGGCTTTTATCACTATTTCAATTAAGAAAAACCCCAATCTCCGTAGGAATAAAACCACCATTACTCAGGTTGTTTGAAGCGCGATTGCCTTGTTCGCATTCGCAAGCAGCATTGGATTGCACTCGAGAGCCATGGCAAATGGCGCCCACTGATGGAAGCCCTTCGCGTGGCTTTCTTTGATGCCGCGGTTCGGCAACTTGATCGTCGAAAATTGATCTCTCAAAAGATTGATTACCTAGCAAGTGGCTTTAATCGACGCGCCTCATCGTGCGCACTTGCTGGAGAGAGAGCCCGAGGCGTCGGTTTCTCTAGGCAGCGATGATAAGCTCCCTGGTAGGGAAATAGATACAGGCGTAGGTCGGAACGGGAAACTCGAACGACATGCAGTGGTAGTGCAGCACAACGGCGTCGCCGCAGGTCGTTTTGTGGGACGTTTGAGGTTTTGTGCATTTTAGAAAGTGCGCTGGACATAACAAAAGAAACCGACAATGGTAACGTGAGTCGTAATTGAAGACCTTCGAGCGATTTAGGTACGAGTGGCGCTGGTGCCCATGTGGAGCCATCTTCGAACCACCGCACACCGGGTTGGAGGTTCTCTCTGGGCTTTCCGAAGCTCCATGGAGCCGGTGGATTGAAGTAATCGTTTTTTTCCTCTCCCCATTTCACGGGGTGAAATGTGAAAGTCGTGAGCCTTGGAATGACGAGCGGTGGGCATGCTAATTGTTTAAATCAATACCTCCCCGTACGCCGTGGAACTTGAAAAACGGAAAATGAATGGGTCCGCGAGCGGACAAAAGGAAAATCAAAGAGGTGAGCGAGCCTTCGGCACCTTGGATACCAAACAAGGTTGTCCACGATCGGTGGACCCGAAATCCAGCTCGTAGCACACGTCGTGTGGCATACTGGATGTACTTCCTTCGTCATCGCGTCGTTGGTTGGCGGGAACCGTGTGTACGTGGCATACGAGCTTCACATCGAAAGCCTTGAACACCCATAGGCTACTGGAAGCAGGCAAAGCGCTTAATCATGCTAGACGTTGACGAAATATCATCGATCAAGACCCTTGCAGAGACATTTTATTGACAAAGCGTGATAAATATGCATGAAGCCATAGAGAATGATCCCTGAAATTGATATCGGTACACTTGCTATTCCTCGAGCGTTTCCAGTGCAGAGACAGCGTGGGCACACAATGTTACTTTCTTCGGCAGTTGCTATCATTATTGTTCGCGCCGTTTCGAAATACAGCCCGCGTTGTTGGGAATCTAGTTAAATCTATGCTGCTTACAGGCTCATGTAACATATAAAGCTCGCAGCTGAGTGCATAAGTCTAACAAATTTGATGACATATCAACGTTCGGGTTAGCGTTAATGTTTTGCTAACTTTAATCTCTTGTTTCTACTGCTGAAACATACACAATATGTTAGCAGCTGAAATTACCCCGGCAGGTCAATGACATCGCCCGCAGTAAACCAGCCGAAGTGGTCCCGACATTGTTGCCCAGGAGAGATACCGATAATCTGGGAAGAAAACGGAAATTAACGTAAGGGAGGAAATCTCGTTGAGAATAACATTAGAGGACGCAGTTTCGGGATCCCATTGTTAACGAAATGGCACTTTACATAACTGTTTCTAGAAGCGCCGGGTTGAACTGGGTTGAAAAGCAAGCACCAAACAACACACTCCAGATGTACTCGGGGAACGAGTGTAGGATTGTTGTCGATACCCACTCACCCCACCTGCCATGCGAGCGAGTCCACAATGGCCCGGTCAGCATAGGCGAACATAAAACCGACACCGCATCGAATCTCCACCAAATCACTACAAATCGAACCCGCACCAGCTCGATCACGACATTCAGCACTAACCCTGAGCTCGATCATGCCGTAACGGCATAACGGTCGCAAAGGTGTGTCGACGCGTGACCACGACCTGGGCCTGGGATTGTCATCGTACGTAGCGTTTCTGGTCCAGGGCTACCGTGCGACATGAACTTGATCTAGCGCCGTGCCACCGATTTCATCGGCGTATTCGTTTTGTTCCCGACGGCACCGAGTTTTCGGAATGTCGGCGTTTTCAAAGTGATCGCTTGGGAAAAGTGTCTCCCGTGTACAGAGATCGCCCTCTCGTTGGCCCTATCGCTGATGGTACAGGATCTCGATCTCTCAGGTCCTCCGGATACGGATCTCGATCGACTGCGGCCAAAAACGGCTGGCATTGTGCTTCAATCGTTTGGCCTCCGCTGGGGGATTTGGGCCCTTAGCACCCCACCTGGGATCTTTCCGCCATTTTCTAATTGCACTCAAAATTTTCCCCCATAAGCCCACAAAGACACTTGTGGCCTCCCCTCCCACCCATAAGACCTCCCGACGCGTGCAGAGTTGGTTCCGTTGGATTGAGTAAAAAAGAAATATCGTTTTCCCTTCCATTTATTGCCGAAGCATAATGAGCAAACGATTGCGAGCAAGAGATTACTTTTACCCCACTCTGTAAAGTGGCCACCGAAGTGGGGGATTGCGCGATGTTTTCCACGCAAAAAAAAATACTGAAAGAAATTTGAACGCGCTTTTCACCGCTGTGAAATATTTACATTCAACCTTTTGACCGGGTGGCCGTGGTGCGTCTTTCCCTACGCCGATTTGGTGGTCAGTCCTTCGCCGGAGTCAAAACTGTACAAGGCAAGTCTCGAGCTTTCCCACGACAAGCTACTTTTCCTTTAATAGCCATTTTGGCGCATGAGGAACGATTCGTTTCTGATCATGCCAGTTGCCACACAAAGAGAAAACATGTTTTTTTTCGGCCAAAGGTTTGTCTCGCTTCCGCACCCTCTCTGTGTATCTCTCTGACTCCTTCAGCACCACCGCAGCTCGCTCTCAAGATAGTTTGGGAAGTTATCTAGAATGCGACGCGAAGAATCATCTCCGCTAGCCTTGAGAAGCTGGTCATGAATTATTAATCAACCAAACGCCAGCAGCAAAAAAAAAACAATCTATGATTTACCCACCCTGCGGCTAAGGGGCTCTTTGCTAATATTACATTTTCCCTTTCTACCTCGCGTGATGGCACACGAAATCGACCACAAACACAACCAACCGTGGTGCTCCCATGCGTGAAGGATAGGTCATTGCGGATGCCCCTGGACGGGTGAACTTTGCCCACGTGCTCCCGCAACGTGGGGTCGAGGAAAAAGCAACTTGCGCGGTGCGATAGGCGCGGAAACTATGCGCCGAGAAACAATAGCATCTTAATTGCACACATCCACACCCAGCGTTAACCAATCTGCATGTATTATTGCGTGCTTTCCACGCGTTCTTGAAGCGATCCGGCATCGATACGATGTGAAAGGGGCCCTTTTGCCAATTCAGCGCCCAGTCTGGATTGTGCAAATGCACATGGTGGTTATGAAACCCCCAACACCATAACCATCACCGTGGGGGCCTTCTTGGCTGGCTGGCGGAGGAGGTGCATTTTATGCGAAACAAAATAGAGCAATTACCAATCGCGGGTTGTGTACAAGAGCCAAACGCCATCAATCCTACTGTCACGGGCACTACGGATACGTTTCGGAGTAGTCCGCTTAAAAGCTCCGCATTGTGTCGCAGCTGATCAACGTATAGATCATCGCCGATCAGCTAGTCAAGTTCAGCTGACAGTTCGTGTTTTATAAAACATGACGGAAAGGATCATTGTTAGACTGAAGCGAATGAATGAATCCACAATGGGTGCGCAGTCACGCGGATGAACACATATTCTTCCGCTTATGAAAGAAACATTAATATGAGTATTATTATCTGTTTATTTCGTCGACCAATAAAGGCCAAACCAGCTTATGTTCCATAATTAATAAATTAATCACGTCATAATAAATACACGCGTTTAGGTTCGTTCGGCGAATTTAAGCTTTTAAACGCGGACTTTTTATATTAAACGCGGACTTTAGCAGAGTGCAATGTGCCAATATTGTTAGTTAGCTACTTTAGCTACTTTTTTTTATTGTGCGTTAGTTAGCTACTTGAAGTAAAAGTCGACATGATCAGTAAGATGGCAAAGTATCGTGCATTCTCAAAGTGTCAGTAGAATATAAAAACCCCGGCTAACCTGGACACCCCTCCCCGGTTAGATGTACAGTTCCACCAAAACAGGAACAACTCCACACACTTCTAGCAAGGGACCAGCCATCAACTTCAATGTTGTCTAGTAGGAAAGTGCGCCACACTCCCCGGGTTTACTTTCTCTTTTACGTTTCGAACGGTTTCCACCAGGGTTCGCAAGCAAACAAGAGGCTGGCAGAGAACTAGCCGATTGGAAAGGGAACTGAACCTGCCCGGGCTGCGAGCTGGCTTCGGAATGTTCCCAACCACCTTGAGTGCTTCGCTTTGCAAGTGAACGTGAATCGGGAGCTCGGAGGGTTGCAAATAAAATTCGCCATCCGCTGTTAGTTCCGTTTACTCATGGGAATCAGTTTGATTGCTCATGCAACTTCAGAGAGGAGACTCGCAACATCTTGTGCGGTGTTACTTAAGCGAATGCATCGACGAACAGCGAAATGAATTTAAAAGCAAAATATCTAGATTCAATCCAGCCAGCCATAGTGATCGAGAATAGCGCGCATAAATAACAGCAAACTCTTGCTTTCTTGCACGGCGTAGCAAAGGTCCCGCTAACGTCCGGAATTGTGAATGCACCCGAAAGCTTCCCTCCTTAGCGAGTCGCTAATGGTTGAAGATTTTACTGCACCACACTCAAGTCGAGCCGACCGTCAATCACGGACGGACAGGCGACACAAACGAAAGTTCCATTCCCGATGGATATACGACCTAATAAGAAATGCCCTTCGGAGCGACTGGCGCGTCTTGTCGCCTTGCTGTCTGTTTACAGCGCTTCCGTAGCGCCGGTACAACCGTCGGAGAAAGCCAACGGAATCGTGGTCGTGGCCACAGCTTTATGGCCAACCCTAACAACCTCTATTCGCCTCCTGATGCACAATGCAAGCTGAGGTTTTGTTGCGGTCGGTGTAAGTGCGTTATCTTATTTGAATAGGGCAACGACGGTTTATCGCCGATGTAATCGCCGATCTTTGCTATCGATTGTTTTGCCTTTCGCCCTGGTCCCGTGGCCGTCCGTCGTTAGATCGAGCCTTTATGGATTGGCGTTGAAAAGGAGATACTTTCTCGGTTGCTCTATCCGGAACCAAAGCAATATAGGGTATACAACCAACGGTCGTCGTTTTTCTGTAACATTGCACAAACAGACCAGAAAGCAGATGCACCGTTTACGGGTCATTCTAATAGCTTTCTAATGGTTTGGCTAATTGTAGTAGATCAAGGCGCATGCGATTTGAATGAGTACATCAATGAAATTTGTACTAAAATTACATTATGCTGCTTCATTAGGACCACCGATAGATTCATTCTTATTTAGAACGATCAACAAGCCGACGGAAACTCGATGTGGAGGTCATAGTGTTCTGGCTCTACCGTCACGGCTGCATTCCGAGAGTATGCATTGTTCGATATCGGCCCAACCTAAACATAGATCCCACAGGTCGACCAGTCGGACTGAACCAAGGTCGGTTGAAATGTCACTCCCCTGACGTCGTTGAAGACTCCATCAACTTTGAGCTACTCGCTTGCTCAGGCAGGTCCGCTGCCCGATCGATCAGGTGTTCCTACAAAACCGGCCAAACGACAATGCACCTAATGCAGGACAAGTTTTTTTTGGCGCTCCACGTTTTCAAGAGTCACGCATGGCGGTGTTACTCTGCACTGCCGGGCAGGTTTTAGTCGCCAACTGCAAATGGGGACTGTTAAAAAGTGCAAAAAAGGCGCCCTACGAAAACGAACCCTTCGTGCGTCCAGCCACGTTCTCACGTTGTGCGTGCATCGTGATACGTTGTGATTATTATCACCACCTGGACCTGGACCTCATGGGAGACGCCAACAATTGAGCCTAGTAGCGCGTCAAGGTTGGCGAGCTTCTGCGCAAACGTTACGCAACACCGGTTACAACGCGAGACAATCGCCCTCAAGCGCAAGTGAAACTACGGTGCGTAACCTCATCGCAAATTCTGCCCCATTTTGGTACAACCGGTGGGCGGCAACACGAACAGGCGAAAACGCTCCATTCCGGTCGTTTTCGGTTGCTTAAGTTATGCAACGGTCCAAACGCACAGGTGCGAGAGGCGAACATAGCCTCCATAGTTCAGCCTGTCCATAGTTGATTGACATTCTGGGACCGTTAATTTGAAGCTTCCCAAGCGCAGGGTGGATGGCAAAATGAAACCAATATTGATTGTGCCCTTTCATCGGGGAGCTGGGATGTTGGGTTTCGTTTGGAGTTAACGTGTTGATGATGATGATGATGATCATAAGGAACCGCTTGCTGGTCGAATGGCGGACAAGGGCAGACAATCTGTGTCACGAGATCGTAGACCTGGTGATGGGATCTAAGGTACCGTTCGATCGCATTGACGACCTTTTCCAAAAGTGGTTAACAATTCTCATACCACCAATCGGTCAGGGGAGCTGCTCTTGGTTACAACGGTGTGGTTGAGCTGAGATGCTTTTTTTTTTCGTTTTCATGATTATGATACGCTTGTTAGAGAAATTTCAAACAGCCTGCTGGTTGACTTTCAAAAATCCCTACAACTGTCAATCGATAAAGCGATTAGGTTTTATTGCGATTGAGTAAAATCGATACTTCTTCAACCAAACTCACAATTGTATGTGAATCTAGAACGCTTCTTTATTTAATTAATGGATACGCTCCGCAAGATAAATACCGGAAGAAGCTTCCGAAGGAAAACTCACCCGCAAAAGAAAAGGATACAGGCGGAAATTTAATCCAAAAACACGCCTCCTTCGACCTTCGCCTATGTTTTCGTTCGCTCCCTTTCTAGCGAGTGTGCTATTGTTTGCTCAACCTTTGCACCGCAAAAGCAACGTCTAATCGCGGCACAACAAACTTCAGCCGCGCAATTGCCCAAACCGGTGCGGCTAGGTTGAATTTCGGGCATTTGAATCTCCTGTCGTGGGTTGAATTTGACAACAAAAAAAACACGAGGGGACTGGGTCATTCAACTTTTGCGTCATCGCTTGGCCCGCCATAACTATGTTTGCGTCCGGATGCGGATGCGGGTCAGAAGAAGGAAGCAATCGTCTGCCAGGGAACGGCTCAGTGGTTTCCATTTTCATTTGGAGCATGATTTCCCGGTACCGCCAGCGGTCGTCTTAGACGGTTGCGTGCTATTTTTAGTTCTCATGTTACACACGCGTCCCCGTCTCGAAGGAAATCTGGGACCGGGAATAGTCGGGGTCTATCCGATCGGACTGGGTGCAGTAGCTAGACGTTTCTTATGCTTTCTAAGCCGAGAGCACATGTATCAAAGCACAAAAAGTAGCGTAAAGTCAATTCATCGGTGATTGCTATTTCGCAGCATTTCTGTCAAGAGCGACTCGTCGGTTTTATAGTTCCGCGTTATGAAACGGCCAGCACAGTTATTCAGCTAATCAAGATAGAAGCCACGCGTGTGGCGCAATATTATTCCAAACAATCCCAATTTAGCGTTCACGAGCTGTATGTACATGCCCGTACATTATGCAAATGCATTCACCAGCTCGCCCTCGGATTTTCCACGCCGTCGCCCTTACCGAGAATGATCACTACTGCTGGACCCAAGCGGACAGGCATTCCGTCCGATTTCGGCATACATTGCTATGCTACCGCAGCAGCACCAACCAGTCACATTTCCTGGTCATCGCCGTCACCGTCTTGCTCAAGTGAAGCAGAAAATGCCATAAATTCGCCAGAAGTCTTCGCTGTATTGTCGTGGACGTGCGTTTTTTTTGTATAACATGTGAGATCAATCGCAAAGGATGTGAACCTCCCGTGACAGCGTGGCAGCCGATGTGCCGTTTCATGTATTTACTATTATTTTCTTGCGATCTTTGGCCCCAGCCAGCCTGCTCTCAGACGCGCGATTGTTGGGCAGCATAAAAATAGGAACTATCCCAGACTCCTGCCCAAGCGTACTGGCGTCCATTTGTACGCTGTGAATTAACTAAAGCGAGGGTTAACGCCAGCGTCTGACCACCGAAGGGTCCACAATCCATTGTGTGTGTGTATATGTTTTTTTTCGTTTGGGGGAAAATAAATCGAAATCTTCACACAAGTTACATACGGCGTCAGGGAAGGTTTTTTGTTGTGTCTTCTCGTTGTGTCGTTTCTCGTACGCTCGTACGCTTTTCATTCCTTTCACCCGCACACACACATACACACACACACACACATGCTAGCACACTTCGGACCCTTGCCATTTGACCGCCCCGCGCACTTGGCCCAACAGCTTGCATTGCGTTCTGCAGACCGCTCACGATGCGGTCAGCATAATTATGCTTCCCGGGGTTGCCCTCGCTGCGGCTCGGTTGCATTAAACGTACACTTTTTCCAGTTCCTGTGCGACTGTGTGAGTGTGGCTTGGTTCGCTTCACGCTGTGACCGTACCTTGGCGGCAGGCCTGAAATCACCCAAAGTCGCCCAAGCTGCCGTTCGCTTCATCTTTAGCGTAAAATAAAACTGCGGAAAGTCCGTGGCGAACAAGAAACAAAAAGGGGGGAGTGCTTGGAAAAATAAACAACACCGAGTGGTCACCGGGCCCAGAAGAAGCACAGGAAACGTTTACGACGAGAGGTCAAGCGAGAGACGGCAAGAACAAGCCAAGCCGCGGTTGGAATGGAAAATTGAGGAAATGAGCCATTCGGCCTCCGCTGTTACAAGCGAGCAAGCGTTCAGAAGAAATTCTCCACGACCCCAGTCGCACGTGAGGAACTTCGTGATGAACCGATCATGGCCTGCTTTGTTTGGCCGATCGGGGCGGGAAATCTATGCTTCCTTACCGTGCCATTACCACGCCGTTCTAGTAGGCTGTGTTCTAGGAAGCCTCAACGAGGATGGGTAGATTGCTCAAGCTGTAAACATTTTTTTTAAAGCCAGCTCGCTCCGTAAATTGCTATCACATTTCCACTTCCTCTTGTGCACGTTCACTCGGGTTGTTTTTTGGATGGTTACGCTTACAACGCACGCTTACACCACACACCCGACATTTGTCGACGCGTCTCGATGAGTGGTTTAATCAACGGCATCATCGCAACAACACGTGGCGCTAATGATCGCCAGAGTGGGAGAAAATGTTCGACCAGCTGTCGAGGTACCGCCGTCGATCGGGAATATGCAACTGAGCTAATAAACGGGCGCGAGTTTTACGTTCACCCGAAAATCTTACTGGTTTACGGCGGGATTTTAAAGGCGTATACTTCTTTGCTTGTGGTTTGGGTGCTTGGGGTGATGCACCGTCTCACATGGCATTTATTGTGTGCTGGGTGCATTCCAAGGTTTATAAAATCGAGGTTCCATTAGCAGCGTCCCGGCATTGACGCTCAATTTCCGGTCGTTTTCCATCAAACACTTTTTAGGTCCAAGCAAATCGGAGCTTGATGTTCGACTTCATGTTTCGCTCGTTTCGGTCGAGTTCCGATGTAAGCGGGAAAGGAAAACCGGCCACACTGGAGTAGCAGCACTTACGTTTACTGAATCGAACCATTCAAACGTGCAGGCCCCAATTCAAACGCCGGACGATCTGTCGCTGGAGACCAATGGCATCGCATGCAGTCGTTGCACGATCGCCATGACATCACTGCAGTGGCCGGAACTTGCCAAAGCTTGGGCCACGTTGGACTTACCGGACTGGCCTGGGGAAGTGCATTGGGAAAGCGGTGGTACCCACCCGAAAGCAAATGTTAAAAACTCATAATAGCCACTGTGGCAAACGCTTCTGGTGTTGGGGATGCCTGCCGTGCGTTGTTGCTACTTGCTTCGTGCACACAAGCGGGGCTTGGAGTTAAGTGTTGCTCGAAACGCTTATTTTATCTATTTCGCAGCTTGTGTTGTTGCAAACGTGATTGTAAACGATGTTGACTAAACCTTCGGGCTATTGCAAGTGCAACAACGAGAAAATACAACAGTTCCAGGTTAAGGGTAACCACCATAGGTTAAATGGCAGTTGTTGCGGACAGCAGGAAGCATGCGCAACTTTATCTTTAAAATGAACCTGATATATTTTTCTTGAACACTCATGCCAATGGGAAATGGTATTGAATTACATTTTCTGTTTACTATGTTAACTGCCGGTCATGTTCTGCACACTGTGTCGGAAGTCTTATAAAAGCGGCCAAGGGTTGAGCATCGTTTAAATACGTCCTGGCTAAGCATTTTATGCTTAACCGCCTGTGAACATTTCTTAAGCAGCGCCAAGCGATTGCATGATGCGGTGGAAAATGTTTATCCTTAATAACGATAGCTGTCGGTAGCAATTTCGATGCATTTTTATGCTGAGGGCACGGAGAAATGTCATGAACCCAAGCAACAGGACATTACAACACATGGGACGAAAACAATGAAAAAAAGCACATACACACATGCGCGTGGGGGTGGGTTACCCGTTGCATAATAAGCAACGGCAGAAATATAGACCATGCCACCTGCATTTTAATGCAACCAGTTGTTGTGAGCGTTTCTTCTTTGCATTCCTTTTTCGCGGCGGTACCATTTCGACGCAGCGGTGGGGTTTCGATTGAAAGCGGCCCGCAATTTTCGATACGAAGGATCATTGCGCAACGAAAGCCGCTGGCTGCCGTACCAGATGTTGCCTATGTTACTTATGTTGTGCCTGTGCTCCCATAAATCAGATTGCGACTGCGAGCATTATTCCTAGTTTATCAAACGTGAAAATGCATGCCGAGTGGTTGCTGCTGGTGCTGTTGTGATATTTAGTCCAGCAGAAAGCAAAAAAAAAACAAAAACGAACACACAGAAAAAGAACATGAACACACAGAATCACGAAAATACCGGTTCTTTGTTCGGATTCGCTAACCTCGTTTTTCTTCGTATGCCACGCTAAGATCGTGCTGACCCGTATCGCAGCCAGAAAGCGCTGCAAATAGTGCACAGGCAACAGGTTCAAGCACTGAAGGCAAATGAAGGCTTAAAACGAGTCGCTGCTGGGTGCTTACAACGACTCGCGATCCTTACGCTGGAACAATTCCGAGTTTCGCTTTACTTTCGGCGAAAAAGAACCCGGCGAGGGCTGTGACCACATCACCACGCTGCTGTCTCATGTTTCGCTCCCAGGGTCCGTTTTCTTCCTTTCTAATGTTTCGCGAGCGACGAAAGTAGACCTAGCATGTGCCTGGCTCTCTTGCACACGTTTGACCAGCCGCCGGGCCACAATGTGTGAAGGTTACCTTTTCTTGCTGCAATCCACGTCTTCGCTCGAACGGGATTCGTTCGAGCCTTCTGGTCGCCTTCGGAACGGAAAGCAGCTGCAACGGACCGAAACATGGCAGGAAGCCGCCCAAAGAGACGCGGTCGGTGCGACCAATCGCTTGCTTTTCTTTGATTTGTTCACAAAATCACCGGAAGCGTCTCGCTGCTGCGAAACGATCAGCGATCTAGTATCGCTCAATATTTCCAAGCAGTTGTGTTGCTTCCATTCCAAAGTTCCGTGCCATCGCAGTGTATCGTTCATATTACCCATTGGGGTTTTCATCACAAATCGTTGCAAAAATTCAGATTATTTCCATACTATTAGCCTTTTTTTGGACAGGTCACTGGAGTGTTGAAAACGAAACGGATTTGGTAGATGCATTCGTGCATGGATGAACAAAAAAGACGCATCAAGAATGACATCACCGTGATGCGTTATGAAGATTAACTTCTAGTTAAAAGGTCACGTCGTTTGCTGGATGCTTAAATATCCAAGCCAAGGCATCTTCATTTCAGCACACCGTATTCTCAAGGCAAAGCCAGATACCGTTTTGTTTAAAGATTGCTACTCATATCGATAACGAATTTAAATTCAACCCTCACTCAAAGCCAATAAATGCGACTAGAACAGCATGATGTCATCTCATATTCCGAGAGCAAGTTAATAAATTGTGGCTGACCCAAGCGAAGGTATAATATGGACACCATCTGCTGCAATTGTCACCAACACGTGGCATTGCAGATGATCGTTTTAACGTTCGCGTTACTCTTAAAACATAACCAGAAAAAGGTCTAAATATCCGTCCGTTCGAATGATTGACTACTACCGGAATATTGCTGATCGTTCGACTTACCCCGTGAAAGCTGGTTCTTGTGAGTTCTTTTTAGCTCCGATGCTGCTGTTACGGGAAAAGCAACAGCTAATCAGTTGCCTTAAAAAATCTTTCTTTTTTCAACAGCACGTTATTTCTCTATATTCCACTACGAACAATCAACTGAAAAATGACAACATATAGATTAAGAGCTAAAAAACAAACAAACAACACAACCGAGCGCTTCATATACACATCTTTATCGCTAGCTAGTGGCTTGGTGCTCGTGACCTTTCTGCTCATCTCGACAGAGCCGTTGATCAAACGGAAGATTATCTTTCGAATTGATGAAACTGGAACTGTTGTACGAAATGAATCGCGCACATGTGTGTCAAGAGAGTAAAGGTCACTGGAGGTTTCATCCGTCCACCAACTCTTTTACAGCAGCCGTACTATGGTGTGCTGCTTCCCTCTAGAATGTGAGAGTCGCATTGCACCAAAATTTGCCTCATCTTCACTTCACATAATTTTGGCGTCCGTTCGTTTGCACGTCGCTATTAGTTCGTGGCACCAGAGACCGCTGCTACATTTGCATCACGTACGGTTTGCAAAATCTTCTCAGCTAATGGCACATACACGAAGCATGTATACGATTGAACAAGCACTGTAATTTGCATAAATTCTTCGATCACAAGCACCCTGAAAACACCGCGATGCTGCTGCAAAGGATCTACCCCGTGGGAAAGCATACCCAATAGGAAATCCAAGCAGATCTCGAGGAACGCTGCCTCTTTCTACCGCTTCAACCACTCGGTTCAGGAACTCTACCTGAAAACAACGGGTCACCTTTTGATAACTTTAGCTTGGGCTTATGCTACTCCGACTGTTGTGGTCTTGGGAACGACCGCGGACACCATTGCGCGCTAACCATGCGTTCGGGAAAGAGAAACACGTTTGACGGGCACCGCGCTCGACGACGGTTATTTTTCATACCAGCTCGATTTCATGCACCCGATTTCATCCGGGTCGCTTCTGTTTAATTTTTTTTCATTTTTTTTTATACTTAAAGAGTATTACAACAATCCGTGAAATGTGGCAGCCTGCGAGTTCTGGTGAAAAGTGTATTCATTTCACGTGTATAGTGATGTGAAACTCAGTTACCACATACTTAATTATTGAATTATTATTCTTTATTCATACATATAGTTATTGAATTTATATTCTTAATATTGAATTTTTCGTCTGATTCTGACAGAATTGTTTGATCCGTCTGTTTTGTTATTTTTTGTGATTATATAAAATTGTTTTTTTTTCAATTTCTTGATGAATTGATAGGAAAAATTCTGATGAAAATAAGAACTAATGATGATGCCAGCGTTTTAGTTACATTACATGGAGAAATGTATGAGAATAAATTAAATAAAAAAATGTTATTTAAATTTGGATGATGCGTAGGTGCAAATAAAACTGCCATATAAATTATTCCGATGAAGCCTCCGTGGAGCCGCGAGTCATCTGCTAGGAAAGCGTGTCAACGCCGTTTCTCAATTCGCCTTCGTTCGCTCTTCGTTCTCTCCGGCTCACGGTGCTGTGTGCGTTGGTATGGGTAAGATGGCTTGATATTCACCACGATCGATCGTGCTACTCTCTCTGGCTTATGAACAGTTGTGATCCATCGCACTCTACTACCATCCCAACTACAAAGCCTGGGCAACGAGACAACATCAATCACTTTTCTTGATCAAACTTTTTGAGCTGTGCTCAAGCTATTTGGATGTTTTATTGCATCTATAATTCTAATTCATTACTTGTTCACATATTTAAAATTTAATTTTTAAGGTAGCTACGATCCGTTAGGAGAAGTTAAAAACTGCTTTATACCCATTTTCCCAATGAAATGTGTATTCTTTTCGAGTTGCAGACGATTGTGCTTTTCACGTTACGTCACGGTAGCGAAAAGTAATTCGAGAACGAGCATGAACTTTTGAGTTTGGTTATACTAGGAATTCTCACCAGATGGCAGTACACTGAACTAAGAGAATAACGAACAATTGTTTTAAGGTGAAGCAGTTATTCAAATGGTTTTCTTAAAGCACCAATTTTGTTTTCTATCCCAAGATGAAAAAAAAAAATCAACCGTAATATTGAAATACTGTTTATCATTTTATTGTGGTGAAAGTAGCCTCTGCTCTTTTAGGACCTAACATCTTCCTAAAAGCTCTCACAGTCAAATCGCGCTAGAAGGTTGTGGAAACGATCAAAGCAATCTTTGATGAAATTATTGTTTCCACATCATTCTATTAATCAGGATTCAGTTACAAAATGGAAGATGTGTTGGAGGAAAACCGAACATGTCTACGGGAACGCAAGCAAGATTTCGTAGTTTCGATCACAATATATAAAGCGCGGCACTTACGAGAGCTGAACAGCAATACTTTTGTTATGGTGGCCTGTAACGGCAAATATAAACGAACCAGAACTGCATACCGTACAGGAAATCCATACTTCAACGATGTAATCAATAACGATATCTTCCTTTTTGTAGATACATCTTGATTTTTTTATTTTTAAGCAGTATTTCAGTTTCTCCTTGCATTGCTCAGAGAAAAAACTTTTGACAAGAGGTGTACTGTTCGGGTTATATCGTGCATCCATTTGCACAACTTTAAACTCTTGCGTCGGCGAATGCTACGTTGATCTATGCACTATATGGGAGCAAAAAGGTGAGCATCCTTTGAGTGGTGATCATAAGTGCAACTTTCAACTACATTATCATTTAACCGATTCAGCCCGAGATAAGGTTCTCTGCGGCTGTTGGAAGGAAATGCCTTTCAGTCCCCAAATAATTATTCAAATTTGAATACGGTCAGGCCGTTCTTAAATAACAATAATAGCTACTTTATCATTATAGATCATGCTTTCTTTAGGAAATGGATTACATTTGTACCCACCGATAGAGCTGCGTCGAATGAAATCCCCTGTGGCTATCTTATGGTGGATGTGTCGATATCTTCCACCCTGGAAAAGTTGCCTCCCGTAATATTTTGTGTAGAAGAATACGAAGACATTGAAATGTTTGTTGCAAGCTTCATCGAAGGTGATATCACTCTACATTATTTTTATGTTTCGTAGGAACATAATGCTTCCGTATAAATCTAGCAACGTACCACGAAGAGTCCGATATAGTTTCAACATATTTCGAGGGGAGTTCGTGAGTAATGCAGAATATGCTATTCGAGTTTCGTACGCAGGATCAAAGGTAATCTTAAATTCATTGTTTTGATAAAATGACGATTGCTGATATCAAACTGTACAAATACAGCTGCGCACCAAAACTAGTCCATATAGCAGAATCTTTCGATGGAATGAAAATTTATCCTTTGTGGGAACATTTCCAACTCTTAGTCAGCATATTTCAATAGACTTACTGACAGCTAATTGTTGCTACAATAATGCACAATCAACTAAAATCATGCATTTTTCTTCCCTTTCAAAACGAACTAACGACATTTATAAGTAATGGATCATTTCAGTAAATGTAAAAGAAAAAAACAATTGCTTTGATATATTTTTGTTACAGATAATTTACCCACGTTTGGACCCACTTGGATATATTTTTACGATGGTTTGCGAGCGTCACAATATGTTGGCAAACTTTTGATATCTATCAGTACTGATTTGCTGTCTGTGCAATCCGTACCAGCCCGCAAAACACAAGTGGCTCAAATCTACGAGCCACTTGTGCCGTCTAATTACTGGGAAGAAGTAACCTTTGTGATCAATTTTAACATTATCCATTTGCAAATATTTGATAAAGCGCATCCACCGAAGTGCATGTTATACCTCACATGTGCAGATATTCGCTCGAAACCGCTGATATTAAATATGGCCCCTTTGCCCGCGCTAAGCGTTTCAAACTTGAAATGCTCGGAATCATCCCGTCAGCATTTGATGGTACAAGTTCCGGCTGCTGATTACAGACACAAATACTTTGCCCAATTTGCTATTTTAAAGATTCACAATGATCTCATGCATCTAATGGATTTTTTGAATGACAAGCTGAACGAGAGTCCTTCCGAAAGTAGTGTGCCACTTTACATTCAGTTACTGACGCAACTTGAGAATAATTTTCGCAATGCGTATGCAAGTGTTTCTGAAGGAAATTTTAAACAGCATACAAAGTGGGATCAAATGAACAAAATCTACATTTTGCAGGAGTTGGTAAGTAGACTAATAGAACTGCGATTTTTGTATCGCAATCAAGTATTGGCGTGCGTATTGGATTTGCTTCGGTGCTGGTCATAAAATCATAAATGTTACGTTATTAATTTGTGAGAGAAATTAACAATACACACGTATTACTAACTATCGCGAATGATAACAGTTGTCGGACTAATATTTTACATATAGATATAAATTTGTGATCATCATTAAAACTAAAGTTTTTATTACAAATTACTATTCTGAAGCTAAAAATGTTACTATTTAGTTGGTGCAATAGTTTCAAATATGGAAAAAAGTTAATGCACCAGCTAATTAACTGTTGAAGGTGATAAATTGTTAGGCTGCAACTGGCTAAACATAAATAAAATATATTTTTTAAATTTGGTTTCCATTAGATGCTTTATGAAATAACGGTAACCTCCATCAAGTCTCTTATGAATTCAAATACTGAGACTATCAAAAGGCGATTACATGGTGCTGTGGAAGAGTTACATAAAATTTCAAAGAGATTGACCGATCTTTCAAATGATGTAAGTAACTGTGAATGAGCAACTTATTCACTCCATACATAGCTAAAACCTGTTGGGATATTCCTTAAGGATCAAAATCGATACCCGGACCTGATACTGTACCTGTCCCGTCCAGGACATTCATCAGTGGATGCCATCGCTCGGTTCAACATGGCCCATTACATGCTCGCTTCAAAACAGTCTGACTCATTGGGTGTGCAGTGCGATGAACGATGTGCAACTCTCATGAGATCGATTCATTGCAACCATTCTTGTCCGGATCGGTGCGGTTGCATTTACGCCAAGCTGGACTACGTTATGCAGATTGGAACCGAACAGCAGACACAAGTGAACGACGAAAGCTATTCTGTTTTATCAAATCATTCCTCACGGGTCGTTGCTACTCCAATAGGGTTGGTCGATAGAAACACGATAACGAAACACGTGCACTGCAAGGTACACGTGTATCGGGGCCGGATTTTTGCAGGATCTGACAAATCTGAGCTGTGCAATGCTAAACTAGTGGTTCTCTTTGAGGAGCACGAAATGGCGCTATCGGTATTGTTTTCTGAATGATTGAACGGAAACAATATGCCAACCACAAATTTCCATTGCAGACAATACGGCAAACATTATCGCCCTGCTGGAACGAAACGGTCGAGTTTCGGAATGCACAATTAACGGTTACTGCTGGTGCACTGGACAAAAAGTCGGAGTTAAAAACTACGCTTATTTTTATTTTGCAAAATGAAGGAAAGAATTCGGTGATTATTTTTTGATAAACATTGTGTACGAATAGTAGTTCGTTTATGTATGGTTCTGTCTATTGTGTTATTGCACAGAAAACCATTGGACTGGGATGGTTGGAAACATCGATTAATCCGAATACTGAGCCTCAAATGGTTACTCGCGCAATGCGATGGATTCCAATCTTTCGAAAGGGCATACGTATAGCAGAGATTCTGGCCTCAAATGAGTTTGCAGAAGTAAAATGCTTTTTATTCCCGTAGATTTAGTTGTATATACATGAAACTAATTCTTAAAATGCATTTAAGGTCGTCAGTTCCGCAGAAGGACATGAAGAAATGTTTGATGTTGAAAAATTGGTTGTACATGGTCTACCGGACATTTTGATCCCCGAGATGAGTGCTTTCAAGTTGGAAGTTTTTTTTGTAGGTCTACGTCAAATGGTAAATGACGCATACCAGAAAATAAGGAAATCTCGAATATTGATAACGCTTGGAGATGCAAGCATCATGAGTGGGAACGCTGGCAATATACACGGTAGTTGTGCCAATTTCCCCGAAGGACATGAATTTTGCAATATGGTAGGCAACATACAACTCGTGATGAATTACGTCAACATTTTAAATTCGATAAACATTTCGATTTTTTCTTTTTGGTAGCGTCTTCCAACCAATCCACATTTTTGGCCTTCATTGATTATAACGCATATGGATTATTCAAACTCAAGTCGGGTTAAAATGATTGGACTTGCTGTAGTTAATGCATCGGAGCTCCTGACAGAGTCGCCAGCATATGCCATGGGTCTCAATGAAAATACAACAATTATTGAAGTTGAAGAGCAAGATGACGTTCCTTTGCTACAACCCGAAGACACGTCGAATCGTGTGCAGTTCAATGCATTAAGTAATTGGTCGAATATTAGCCATATGGTTCAAACGCAGTTAAAGTTTTTCAGTAAACACACTACTTTAAAAAAGCGTATTTCCCACAGTAACGAGCACTCGTGGTGGGCCAAGTTTTACAATAGTATACAACAAAATAATAACACTAACAGTTCCCTCAAGGTACGTATTGCATTTCATCTTTGTTCTTATTTCCAACAATGTTTATGATATTCAAATCAATTTGTAGATATTCGATAGAGAACTAGAAAGCATAACGGAATTTAATGGATTTAAAGATTGGAGCGAAAGTTTTTCGCTGTTCAAAATAAAGCGCGATAAAGCTGATCGGCTCCGAAAGCAGATGTACGGCATGGTAAAATGTAAAATTAACATCCACAGACTCTTGCCAGAAAAAAGCCAATTGATCCCCCCGTAAGATGTGATAATCAATGGCTTATTATTGTGTAACATTTTGTAATCACGTTCATTGAACATTTTAGTTTACGAACCCGGTTGATGGAGTTCTCGAAAAACATTGAAATTATTGTAGTTGTATATGTCGTGCAAGCTTTAAACCTTACTTCGAGAGATATCATGTCAGAATCGGACGCCTACATTGTTGTGGCATACGGTGGCCAACGTGTACGTGACCGAGCATATTACATACCTAATCAAGCGTCTCCAGTTTTTGGAAGGAGATTCGAGATGCGTGGAACACTTCCGAGGTATTTCGCCCCAAGGCGAATTTTGTGAATTTATAGGCTAATGATGTATATTTTATTGAATCGATTCCAGAGATCAAATACTGCACATCTCCATTTACGATCGAGATTTTGTCTCTTCTGACGATCTTATCGGTAGCACTTGCATCGATATCGAAGATCGCTTCCGAAGCAAGCATGTGCCGGCGTTCGGATTGCCGAGTTTCTTCACCTCTAAAGGAAGTAACTGCTGGCGGCATCAAATGAAGCCATCAGATATGTTAAGAGATCTATGTTCCAGGCATAGAATTAGCTTTCCTCGGATTGAAGGGCAGAAGATCATAGTCGGCGACATCGAAATGGAAGCTGATGAGTTGGACCCAACGGAGTGCCTAAAGGAGCAGCTTTGCCTACAGACACTGAACAACTTCCAGCACGTTCGCAACGGGTTTCCTTTGACCCCGGAGCACGTTGAAACTCGATCGTTGTACCATCCCAAGCGTGCGGGAATCGAGCAGGGCAAAGTACAGCTGTGGATCGAGCTTTACGAACCGAATGAGCCGCATCCACAACCGGTGGACATAACACCACAGCCTCCAAAAGCTTACGATTTGAGGGTGATCGTCTGGAACACGACCGATGTGATGTTGAACGAGCGTAACATTTTCGGCACGCCGATGAGCGACATTTATGTCAAATGGTTAGTACCTTCGGCAAAAGGACATGACCGACAAAATTCTAGGTCACTGCAAATCAAACGCCTGTTTATAATGATCTGTTCGTCCTCTTTGCAGTTGGTTACAGGAATATACGGAGGCTCAACACACGGACGTTCATTATCGGTCGTTAACCGGTGAGGGAAACTTTAACTGGCGCATGATATTCCCGTTTCGATACTCACCTGCCGACGGTATGGTAAGTGATCCTTTAGGCAATAGGTCGATTTCACCGATTCATTGCTGACTTGCTCCTAAACCGAGAGCGTGGTGGAAAATGTTTGGGCAACTTTGGTAATTAACATTTTTGGCGCTTTTAGCTCGTGCTTCGCCGCAAAAAGGCTTTCTACGAACAACATGATACCGAGCTCAAGTACCCACCGGTGCTGACCGTCCAGATTTGGGATAACGACTCGTTCTCAGCGGATGATTTTCTCGGAACGGCGGAGTTAAATCTCTCTCAACTGCCAACTCCGGCCAGCACTGCCGATGCGTGTACGCTTTCAAAAAACGCATCATTAACAGGATCCGGAAGCAATCGGGGTTTGAACCTTTTCCACCACAGTAAAGTACGGGGTTGGTTTCCAGTTCATGGCCGAAGCACATCCGAGAACGATGCCAGCGATCGACAGCCACTAGAAGGTGAAATAGCGCTAACGGTAAAGGTCGCCTGGAAAGGTGTATCAGTTGCGTGAATGAACTTTTTAATTAAATTATCGTTAATTGTTCCCTTTCTCTCCTGTATGTTTCGCCTGTATGATTGCCCATGACTCGCACTACTCGAAATATAGGGAAAAATTGAACTGGAACTGGAGATTCTTAGCCACGATGATGCTACACTGGATCCCGTCGGAGTCGGCCGTAACCCACCTCAGCACCTTCCTGAGCCGCTGTAAGTACGATGTTAAATTGCTTGCGTACATGTCGTCCTCGATACCACGAATCCGTACAATACACTGAAATCCCGATTCGATAGCCAGCGAACCGTTGGCATATTGCGCATATTTCTATGGTTTCGAAATGATTCCATTCTTCTCAATTAAACGCACGTGCGATAAGATGCTTTATTGGTGGAGGTGAGCAGTTTTGATAAGTTTCGTAAACATATCTATCTCTAATTTATGTCCGATTAAGAGTCGGCTACTAAGGTAGCTACGAACGAATCCGTTGCTTGTCGTGCCATCGCGGACTGTCTGTTTGTTATGTTTTCGTATGTAGCGCCTGTTGATTTAGCCATTTTCACAGTCTTCAATTCGTCGACCGTGATTCGTGATCGGTAAAATGTTGTACGGTAAACAAACGAACGCTTGTGTCTGCTCCTGCGTCGGGTGGTTGCCACATCGCTGCTATCGCTTAATGGCATTCCTGACATTCTTCTTTTCTCCTCGTCCGATAGCCGTCCCGAGGTTTCCTTCAACTGGCTGCAGCAACCGGCGAAATCATTCAACAAGCTGGTATGGCCTCGCGTAAGGAAATCGTTCCTATACGTTGGAGCGATTGTGTTGCTGTGTTTGCTCGCTTACGGCATCGTGGTGAACATGCCGACGGTGTTCCTGGTGCGGTCGCTCGAACAGCGAAGCTCAACGATGGGAACATCCTCTGATGGAGCTAGCTGAATACGAACGTACGTGCACGGGTTCTGATGCTTTTATCGTAGGTTCATTAGCTTATCGAATTAAACGGGTAATTATTGTATATGCGTTGTGGCAGAAAATTGCTGTAAAGTCTTCAATGGCGTCGTACTAATCAGTGGGTGATTCTATCCCGTCATATCCTGTCCCCATGTGCTCTTTGTGCACATACGGTTATAGTTCGTGGCCGCACGTTTCACCCTGCTTAAGAAAGAATGAAGCGAAAAAACTGACAGGTCGAAAGTTTCATGTTACGAAATAGAATCCTCGCACCGCATTTAACAAATTGTTTTTCGTGCTTAGACGTCGTGTCCGGCGTCCAAGAGGGGATAGCGAAATCTCGATTGTCGACGTAAACAAACGGGCTCGTGAAACGTGCTCGTGAAACGCTTTTGTGTAAGACCACCATTTGTTAGGAACGCGACCGATGACAGATTGAAAAGCTCGCTATAATAAGGGCGAAGCCGCATGCAACAAGTTACACCCTTGCAGGATGATTCGACAGACGAAAGGATACACCACAACCCGTACCCGCGGGGAATGGAACTGTCGTGGGGCCCATTAATATAATGACCGATAAGATCATGCAACGTGGTTGAAAACGTTCGTCTGGGAATAGGCACTGAAACGTTGTTTTGATAAATAGCTAGAACTGACGCGAATTTCGCCGCAGGCATCGCTGTACGTCTCTTGGCGGTCCAAAAATCTAGTTGACGATTACTTATCTGTACAGGACATACGATCGCTGACACTGTGGACCTTTTGTAAAAAGCTGACCAACGCCTTTATGACAATTAAGCTGTAAAACGGCTTTGAAGCATTACGGCAAGGATGTTTATTGGACGCTGTATATAGTCGCAACCACGTCGCTATCTTAGTACTGTGGTCGCGATGACAGTGGTAGCTGGGATGTCTGGTTGTTTTTTGAATTGCCAATGCGTTGCATTCATGTTTTCCCAGTTTACCACGACCAAGACGGCGGCATCAACAGTTGACTGCAAGAAGGCCTCGTCGAAGGAAGCCTTACTTCAGTACAAGCACTAATCATGATGCGTTGCGTTTGTTCGCTGAAGGCATTCGTTGGGATTCTGATGATCGCTCGCTTATCGTAATCATTAATCTATGCACTCCATACAAACGTATCGCCCCGCAGGGACTGCTTGCACAGACAGTCGAACGATTGCCACCAGCAGGCGCTAAATGATGTTTTCTTTGCGACGCACACGGTTTATCTTGCCACCCTCTAGCTCCATCCAGCCATGTCAGAGCGAGCAAGAGTGTCGTAGCTGGTATTGAGCCAAAACCAAATACACCACTAAAAAATACAAACACATGACGCGTGCTTTGTATCGAATGCAGGCCCCTGGCCAAGCCGTTCCTCATTTCTATCGTATGTTTGCTCTCCAAAGTGTGGCCACCATTCGATCTACCCTGCGGTTCGGTCGGGGGCTCCGTTTCCATTTCGCTAGTTTTTTCCACGGCAATACTACGCACACATCAAACCACCCACCACGCCTTGGCGACGCCACCACTCCTCAGTGCGTGGGGTGATGCAGGCGAAGGGCATTTTCTCGCCTTGCTCGAATCATTTGCTTAATTTAACTCGTTCCGGTGCCTTTGCAACAGTGTTCCGGCAGCCGTTGAGCTAACCGAACGCATAACGCTAGTGCATGAAACATTTCCCTTGCGGTGATACGTTAAGCGAGAGGTCCTTTCATCGGTCGTGGCTAGGCTAGTAGTGAAGGAAGAAGTTTCATAACCGAGAGACGGGCTTAAAACGTACTGGGATGTGTGACAAAAGTGTAACTTTGGCATGGTTTATAATAATTTACAGCAATCGTGCCGAAAAGTGAGAGTGGCTTATGACGCTAGTTTTTAGTTAAATGTGTTTATCACGCCTTAGTTACTACATTTGTATCACTCCAAAAAGTGTTGGGCTCTCTAATTTACATCCAGCATTCGAGATGTGTTGTGAATCAAAATCATCTGTTAAAAGCGCTGCGAATTGTGAATGAATTACCCTTGCAGGAATGATGTGACTCAAACTACCTAATGTACAGAAATACAAATTTTGTTGATGTGAAAGTAAAGAGTTGAAACTAAACGCAATTCTTGCAGTTCCTATTGAATTCAATCCAGTCAACTTCATAAAAGTGCTGCTGAAACCCTTTACACCAATCACGCTAAAATTCGAATTATTGAACAATATGTTCATGCATGTGCCGTGAATTAAGTTGCAAATAATACACGACCCCGTGGTGGCACGCAAAAACGCGACCTCGTACTTTATGATAAGCATTTTAGCAATAATATTCGGTTGTACACATGCGTTCGTTGTATAAAGTGTGTATATTGCGTCTATTGGTTGTTTCAATATGAATCTCAAGTACAGAAATAAGTCTATTAGAGATGTTTCGAAAATGTTTATCTCTCTTGTATGGTTTTGTGAGTAGTTTGAAGTGTATAAGTATTTTTCTGAGCAAAGTGTTTTATTATTATTTATTACAATTATATCACTTGTTTTTGTGTGTGTAAATATTACAATTACAACAGAACACGGTAGAACGTGATATAAAACACTGAAATCGAAGGGGTTGTGTTGTAAAAATTGAAAATTTGCGAAAAACAGATATTGATTTTGAAGTTTCGTTCGATTGTGTAAATCATATGATGCGTAAATGCATCAGATATTCACAAAAACAATGCCTACGCCGTTGTACCTAATTCATAGTGCTAGATCAGTTCGTTCGGATACGGATCACAATCTCCCGGCGTGCGATGCTAACCAGGAGGAAGAGGATCTGCAACAATCTCAAGCCTTTAAGGTAAAGCTGCTTAAAAGGCATCGATTCAATAGATCACGTGGATTTTATACGCTGTATTGCATGACGTTTTAGAACTGGCTGTTGGCGAGGTTGAAGCTTCCTTCTGCTCATGGCTTACAATCTACCAAGCCGAACCAAATCAACTCACACGACAACAATGAGCTGCAAGCCATTTTAACACAACCAGCGGAAGCGGAAGTGTGCCTGTTAAGCGATAGCCCATACCGCATATTAAGGGTGAGTTAACATGTCTATTTTATGTTGTTGTGCAATTTCGAACTCTAGACTCGATTGACTGTTTAAAATAGTTTAGTAAAACTATCTGTAGATTCCGGAACAGTCAATACTTCTGTTACAATATCCTTTTGTATTCAATAGCACTTCATAAGACAGCCATATGGCTTGGCTTGATGTCAAATAACCAGTTTCATCATCGCCTTTCAAGACTTTGGGAATTGATTTTTCTTTCTTTACATATCTGTCCACAAGCCACCAACGTTAAAAGTGATATAGCCATGAAAGTTATGGCTCAACGGTTTAAAAGTGGAGGGATATTTTATCGAAAAAGTTTTCTTCAACTTTGAAATCTATTTTCGATTTTAATGCGTGAATGTGATGTATAAGTTCTTATCGGAGTGTCGATTTATGTTATTTTTAAATCACTCATATCTCTTGCGCCAAAGTTTAAACTCTACGTTGCCGTAGTTTCACTGCATATGAATACAAGCTATTATTGTGATACACTCACAGTCTGCTTAATGGAAATGTTTGATACGTTTACTGAAAGTTCCTTACCATAGTTTAACATTTTGCCACGTTTTTCTTTCAAACTACTCATTCAAATTTCAACCGATCGCGTGAGTAAATGAGCTCATGTAATCGAAGTGATTACTTCCAAATGCTTTACATACGATTGTTATCGCCAGGAAGGGTTAGTCTATTCCCAGAAGATAGCTTAAGAATTGTATGCTGCATGATATGCTTCACGCTTCCTTTGAGAATAGAAAGTAAATTGCTGCTCTCGCTTGCAACTGATGTTTTGTTGTTTGCTTGTTGGTTTGGCGGATGATTACGCTACAACCATTTCAACGCCTAACGGTTGTATCTGTTTGCTTGGAACTCCAACATGTGCAAGCTTGAGCGATCTAGGATACAGTTGTAGAGCTTCAATATTGAGCTAGCTCTAAGAAGAAAGCTGCTCTCTGATTTCCGTCGAAGGCAAAGTCAAAGGGCATTCATTGATTGATAGCTGAGAGCGTCGCACTCTCACATTACAGGAACTGCCAGGGTTGCTCTCCGTAGTATAATTTGTAATGTTGTGAAATTTGACTTTATATAAGCTAGTTTTTTTTATGGAAAAAAAGGCTTATGAATTGTTATAGTGAAAATTATATTTTGCGATATAATCTAGTGCTTCTAAATAATGTAGTTTTGTGCGAAAATAAAACATATATTGTGAAGCAAATGTATAGTGATCCGTGCTATTTCATTAAAGAATAAAAGAACTCCACCATGTTTATGAGAGAGAAATAAAAAAAATAGCTTTCACTTAGAAGTTCATAGCAAAATCTCAAACCCTGCACCGCTGCTTACACTCTTATACGCAATCCTTGCACTCTTCCATGCCGGTACTAGGACATGAATTATGCTTCTCTCGCTGTGTACTTTGCTCTCTCAGCATCCTTGATAATCCTAGGGTTAAATGCTCGATGAGGCTATAAAACACCTATCACAAAGTGGCGTGCACTTAGTCTGATGGTGACCGCGATCTTATTTTGAGGTTTTGAAAACATTGATAATACCGTAGAAAGCAGCCCGTGTGATTTAAGCCGATCAGATTTTGAGAAAATGTTTTTTTTATTAAATTTATATTTAGAATATAATGTTCGTTAGTGATATGTAATTTAAAACGCAGGTGAAAAATGTGTTGCTAGTGTTTTTGGAACGTAATTAAACTCGATCTGTTTGGTAAAAGCATCAGAATCCTTCTGCTGTGGTTGGAAAAAATGTACCAAGCTGATGCTTTGAAGTTATTTAAGAAAGTATAGAATTGTTCATGCCTGAAATCTGATTAGTCGAATCTCATTGGCATAAAAACGATAAAAATTAGTTAAAAAACTTATATCGTCAAACTTAAAGTGAGAATGAGTGCTTTTGAAACCAAGTAAAGATTTCATATGCACATATTGTTCACATACCAACACAGACAAACAATAGTGATATATTTAATTAAGAGCAATATCAGAATTATCAGCATAGATAATATTGTATAGTGAAAAATAATCATAAGCCTAGTTACTGTTAGATGCGTAAATATCGCACATCTTGGAATATATATTTACTCTTCAGCTATCCAAATGGCAAGAAGACTTGAAGTTTATATATTACATAATACATTGAATCCACTGGTGAATAGATATGTTCCTTAATTCAAGATAATATAATTTTCATTTTGACGTACGAATTATTAAAATTGTTCGATTAAATATTGAGCAATGCAATAAATTTCTTTTGACTTTGTTCGATTTTAAGCTCTTCATACCTGAGTTGGAATCACAATCAAGCTAATGACATTTTGACCGAAAAAGATTAAATATTTTGCTTGAAATAGACTACTTGAGTTTGAGTATTATTCGCACTTCTAATCGCTTCTTATCCTCCATGATAGGAAAAAACGTCATTATCTAATCACCTAATTTAAGCAAAGCAGCGTATTCAATTCCAAAGAATAAAATATCCCAATTCTATTTTTGACGAAAAAGCTTGCTATATATATGTGGTGGTAAGAAATTCCAAATTTTTTCCGAGAACCAATTGAAACATTTAATGAACAAGCTGTACATTCATCAATTCATTAACGCTAATTAATTGGCAGCATCGTGCTCATTGGTGATAAAAATTGTACAGCTTTGAAGATACTGATTCGAGTTTATGGCTAATCAACCACTTAAACAGCAATTAAACTTTTATTAGGAAACTTTTCACAATGTTTTTATTGTGTTGATGTGCAAAGATGGTGTCCCTTTTTTGGTTGTTTCTAAACTAAGTTTTATGAAATTCGAGCAGCAAACATCTCACAATTAGGTATCGAAGTGAAATAATTTATTGTTATTGAAGTGTATATAATCTACATATAATTAAACATAGTGTAGAGTCCGTAGTAGAGATTCCAACAAACATATATCACTTTGAATAAAGAAACATTTATAGATACAAGTAATAGCATACATAGTAGAAATTATTAATAGTATATATATATATATATATATATATATATATATATATATATATATATATATATATATATATATATATATATATATATATATATATATATATATATATATATATATATATATATATATATATATATATATATATTATAATAGTATATATATAGTGTGTTTGTGTGACCCTGAGCCTACAATAAAGAGGTCTAGAAATAACGTGTGTTGTTGATAAAGTGTTGATCAGAATCACGATCTGGAGCTGGAATAGAACAATTCTCGGACCGGAGTGAGCTCAATCGTATGCTAGCTGTTGCTATGCACACACATAAATCCCTACGACGAATGTGGCGTAATTGTTCGCAACGGAATGGATTCTCGATCACGACGCCATTGAAAATACCCGTCAACTGGAGCCGGGTGCTGCGGCTTCAGGGAACAATTCGCATTAATGCGGAAGAAGTGCTACAGGTCACTATGGCATGAGTATTGTATTTATTTTAGTTTACATTAAAATTTAAATTAAATGAATGCTTGCTGCAATGCAACATTTACGTAAGAACCGTTCATGCATGCTTGAACCGACGCGATGGAGACGCCTGGTAGTCCGTAACTTATTGGTCTGATAAAGTTACAAATCAAGCGATGTGTTTATTCACAATTTATTGCATTAAGTTTAACTAAAAACACGGAACGGTGAAGCTCTAAAGAAAGCCGCTAGACGAAATGGGAAAAGGTTTTAGAAGCCAATCGATGAGCTTTGCTGCTTATCATTTGCACGCAGTTGTATAATCGTACAATCAACACAACTTTCATACGGCCATCTGACATCCAGTCATATTTGCCGACATGATTGCATGCACACATTTCGTTCCCTCATTTCATCATCCATGTCAATCATTCGATGTTAAGGAACTGAACAGAAGGGCGTCAGGTTTTTTTCTATCTGCTTTATGGCGGGAAACGCAGGCAAACTCACGCGTACACTAAACCATGGGTGCAGCTTGATAATGTGATATTTCGTAGCCATCAGTTGGCTCGGTTTCTGTAGAGTAAATATCTGATAAAAAAAAACTGTCATCACTGGGTTTACGCTGGGTCCCCAGAGCAGCATAAACCGAGAAGATAGCATTGCCGTGGTCACTTTATGCGATCAATGTCTATTTTTATCATTAACAAACGAAAGCTGTCAAAGCAATTCGCTAAGCGAGTCCAGCGAGCTATGCATTGTAATGAACTAAATGGGCTGCCAGTTGCGCAACGCCTTTCAAAGCGATTTGTTCGTTAGCCGCATTGCTGCAGCCATGTGTGAATCAAGAATGAAGAAATGTGTATCATACACCGAAACTCCCAGAGTGAGGCTTTGTTGGATGGATATAGTGAAAAAACCCGGAAAAAGTTCGTTACAATATTTGCTGGTTAGTGACTGTCTTGGGATAAGAATTTTTCATGTTTATCGTAAAGTTGTTTAGAAGCTAGAAGAGGATCAACAAATGTAGAAGTGCCCGATAAATTGTCTGCAAGAGTTTCTTCACGTGTGCAGTCATAAAGTTATAGTTACAATTTTTGCGCAGAATTATTATTTTTACTATAAACCAAGCTCAGCACTAGAGTTGTGGACATTCGTCCTAAGAAATACTTTAAAGCTAATGTAATTTTTCTACGCTTGATTGTATTTCAGGTGTCAACGACATTTAGTTCTTATATTTTGATGGTTTTTGTCTGTTTTGTAGTCGCTGATTTATAATACATTTTCATTTCATCCAAAACTCTCCAGGCTGCAGAGGCTGGCAATTTGGAGGAATTTATGCGGCTGTATGAAGGAGATAACAACCGGCTTTCGGTAAAGGACAGCAAGGGCCGCACGGCCGCTCATCAGGCTGCGGCACGGAACCGGGTCAATATTCTCTCTTTTATCTACGGTCAAGGAGGAAACCTGAACGCCCAGGATATGGTCGGAAATACTCCGCTCCATACGGCAGTTGAGAATGATTCGTTTGATGCACTGGAATTTCTGTTGAAAGTGTAAGTCACTTTTGCTTTCTTTCCGACCTTTACCATCACATCCGCACTACAGGTATTTATTGGCTCCAGTTTGTATTATTCGTGGTAGAAATGTTTTCAATTGCACGAAGAAACATAGATAACTATAAAAATAGCACCAAATTGGAATCTTCAATACAACACATTTTTTGCACCAAACAGAGCCAAAAATAAATTTATTGTGTAGCGGCATACAAACGCCATAATTATGATTATGATGGTTATCTTTACCTTAAATTATAAAACTGGTAATGTCAATAAAAATATCATCTATAATACAAAGCGTAAATTGCAATACAGCAAATTATCACACCAAAAAGAGGTACAATAATTGTATTGATTAGTTATATATGTTGTTACTAATTTCATAAGCATACGTCATGATTGTGATGATAATCTGTGTCATAAATTCTTAAACTTCAGCGTTCGCTAATGTCCATAAATGGACGTTGCTAATAATGATCAAATTATACCTAGGATAGATTCAATTATCAACTTTATCATTAACTGCCATCGACCTTAAAGTTTTAATTGGAAACATATGGTGATTCAATGAAAGCCAGACTAAAACATGTTTCTTTCGCATCCATCCCATATTTGAGGATTGGCATTTTCAACAAAATATTGTTCCACACAATTGAAGAACGTAACTCGGGATTCCGTTCGTGCTCAATCAATCGGCGAAAACAAATGATTTTAAGGGTATGTTTTATCATGTTTTTCTCCCCATGGCTTTTTAGCCCGGTAGCAACAAATACGCTCAACGAAAAGAAACTTGCCCCGGTGCATCTGGCCACGGAGCAGAATAAAGTCAGTGCCCTGCAGGTGATGGGCAAGTATCGTGAAGTCATCGACATCCAGCAAGGTGGCGAACATGGTCGAACAGCTCTTCATTTGGCCGCGATCTACGACAACGAAGAGTGCGCTAGGATATTGGTAAGAGTGTGACACGATCGATAGGTTTCACCGTCTCAAGTGCCTAACGGAGGGTTGGTTTTTTTGGATCTTGGATTTCGTGGTACTGGGTAGATTTCGGAGTTTGGAGCCTGCCCAAGAAAACCCTGCAACAACGGGTACTACCCGATCCACGAGGCAGCCAAAAACGCCAGCTCTAAGACGATGGAGGTTTTCTTCCAGTGGGGCGAATCAAAGGGCTGCACCAGGGAGGAGATGATATCGTTCTACGATTCGGAGGGCAACGTTCCGCTTCACTCGGCAGTCCACGGGGGCGACATTAAAGCTGTGGAGCTGTGCATGAAGTCGGGTGCGAAAATATCGACGCAACAGCATGACCTCTCAACGCCGGTACATCTGGCGGCCGCCCAAGGAGCGATAGAAATCGTGAAGCTCATGTTCCGCATGCAACCGCTCGAGAAGCGCATCAGCCTCAACTGCACCGACATCCAGAAGATGACTCCGCTGCACTGTGCCGCAATGTTTGACCACCCGGAGATTGTGGAGTTCCTCGTGAAGGAGGGCGCCGACATAAACGCGATGGATAAGGAGAAGCGTTCGCCGCTGCTGTTGTCCTCGTCGCGAGGCGGCTGGCGCACGGTCATGACCCTAATCCGGCTCGGAGCGAACATCAGCCTCAAGGATGCGAACTCACGCAACGTGCTGCATCTGGTCATCATGAACGGGGGGTGTTTGGACGAGTTCGCCAAGGAGGTGTGCCTCACGCAATCCGAGATCTATCTGTTGCAGTTGCTGAACGAAAAGGACGACGCCGGTTGCTCGCCGCTGCACTACGCCAGCCGGGAGGGTCACATCCGCTCCCTGGAGAACCTGATCCGGTTGGGTGCGTGCATTAATCTGAAAAATAATAACAACGAAAGTCCGCTGCACTTTGCTGCACGGTACGGTCGCTACAACACCGTCCGGCAGTTGCTGGATTCCGAGAAGGGCACGTTCATCATCAACGAGAGTGACGGTGAAGGACTCACGCCGTTGCATATTGCATCGCAGCAGGGACACACGAGGGTAGTCCAGCTGTTGCTAAACCGGGGAGCGCTACTCCATCGCGATCATAACGGACGCAATCCGCTCCATCTGGCGGCGATGTCGGGCTACACGCAAACGATCGAGCTACTGCATTCGGTCCACTCACATCTTCTAGATCAGGTGGACAAAGATGGGGTAAGTGTACGTCTAGTGGGTGATGTATTCGAAATACAGTAGCACGTTGCAAATACATTTCGAGAGCAAAACACCTGTACACCTGTTAAACCGATCGAACAGTTTAAATTTATGCAAACCTGTCCACTTACGTCTCGATTTTCCCAATCGTTTAAATTGCTTCGTTCACTTTTTAATTTACGCGTTATTTTATACACCAATTCATGCGTTCGTAACACTCATTCGCTCTTCAGAACACTGCGCTTCATCTTGCTACGATGGAGAATAAGCCAAACGCGGTGGTACTGCTGCTCAGCCTCGGCTGTAAGCTACTGCACAACTACATGGACATGAGCGCGATCGACTACGCCATCTACTACAAGTATCCCGAGGCGGCCCTAGCCATGGCGACGTACGAGGAGCGATCCAGCGAGGTGATGGCCCTGAAATCAGACAAGCATCCATGCGTAACGCTCGCCCTGATCGCCTCGATGCCGCGCGTTTTCGAAGCCGTACAGGACACGTGCATCACGAAGGCGAACTGCAAGAAGGACTCCAAAAGCTTCTACGTAAGTACCGGGCCAATCGACTGCCGGTTGCTGCAGTCGCTTAATTAGCTTCCTTTCAGCAAATTCACCGGGACATTCGCAAGGGAACCAGCGACGATGGGCGCGCCGCGGTTTGAATATTTGTGCCGACTCTAATGCTGTCGTTCTTATAACGCACCCCCCATCCCACACACACACACACACACACACACACATACAGATTCGGTACTCGTTCAGCTGCCTCCAATGTCCAGCTTTGTACGCGCAGATGGATGCCCGCACCGGAGAAGCCGTTCAGATATCGAAACCGATCCCACTTCCGGCGCTGAACGTAAGCTGTCACTGGTCCCGGCTATGGCTCGGTTTTGCGAGTTGCGGTCGCGGTTCGGTCACGAGGCGCTTTTGCATGCCAACTGCCATTGAAAACTTCAGACTTTGCATGTTGTTCGGCATTATTTCACGATCTGCGCTGTAGAGCCATATCGCTTGGAGAGCTTGTCGCATTGCATGTGCTTCCTCGTGGGCAATTAGGCAATCGTGTTGTTGCGTACTACCTGTGGAGGTTGCAATTTTCTTTCATTAGTCAACCGACCGTTCCCTGTTCATCCGTTTGCTTTCTTGTCCCGCGCGAAAACTCTTTGACTTTGAATTATTGACCACTGTTTTTCCGAAGCATAGCATTTCGTAAGTTGCGCAGCTTTGTTAGTCAATCGATCGATTTATGAACTTCTTTTTTTTCAGTTTTATGGCATTACAGAGCGACCATCTAAACGTGATCTTACATTATGTATATGCTATGCATTTTCTAATGATACATTTCAGTGTTCTGAATTCGAGTAAAGTTTGAATGATTTACCATTTGTATGGATAAGGACTGCAATTTTTAATTTTGTACACTGCTTTTTGTTCTTATTATTTATTTTAAAAAGCTAAATTCTGCATTATGATGAAGTAGCGCGAAAGAGTATCGCGTACATTAATCTATCGTGTTTGTTCAACCTGAACAAGAATAGATAGACAGCAAGAACGTAAAAAAACATAAATTTTCACTACAATTCCCATCAGATGCATTAGAGTTTGCTTTCATTATTTTTTCATGAGTCGCAACCTGATAGATGAAAGCTCACGATTATAATTGACTTCTACTCATAATCATATCAAGCGTCCATTACCTACACACTCTCTTAAATGTCCATGGACTGACCCGTGTTCATACTCGCTTTGCTCGCTGCAGATCAAATATTCATTTAGTGCCTATCAAAAGTCTCAAGAAGCCATTGCGGAAACCCGGAAAACTATGAACGACCCCAAGTGGCGCCCCCCACCTTTGCATGTAGTCAATGTGAGTTTTTCCTTCATTTTGTTGCGAAACGTATCTGATGCTCCATGTATGAGTAAATATATATACCCATATTTTAGACTGTGATGGATTATGTAACAAAATCTTACTAGCTTAGCAAACATTTATCGTTCTTTTCTAAAACAATTAGAAGCTGGAATTTTTCTCACCAAACTGAACCATAGTTTAGCTTTAGATTTTATTAAAATAATTTCATCTTGAATAAAATATGGGATGGTTTTCAGCGTACTTATAAAAAAAATAAAAGTACTAAATTTAAACTAAATGCTAAAGCAAATAGCTATTGAATGATTGGTCATAAGCAAAATTTAAAAAGAAAGTAATTCAAAGATCTCATTTGTATTATGATTCATACTTAGGCTCATATTTTAAAGCACTTTCGGTCAACAGCTTTTTGTAAAAAATAAATGTTTTGTGTGTTCCATGTAAAACCCTTGTTGTGTATGTAATCTCTTGCTTTTCTTTCTCATTTTACCTTACGTTTCATTGTTCTCACACTTTTGATTGACTTTAAAAATTCAAAACGCTAGCTAACTTTTAATAGCAACAGCCATAATATCGAGTTACGTACGATAGTTAAAGCTGTTAGGTAAAATATTAAATTTCTTTCGAGCCGCGAGACACGATGCTTGTAATCCTTATTCCTTGCACATCACAGTTCCGTTTAACGGAGCAAACTTTGTCGCAATCGCAAAAGCGAATAAGCATTGTTGGTTGCTGCTTAAGGTAACCTTGAATCGAAACTTAAGATTCGCGCATCAAAATTTCAAAATAGTTATCATTACATGCTACGCTCGTCTAGACAATAACCTCACAAGATAATTATTGCTCTATTGCTGTTATCTACCTATCTCCTCAGCACGCTCATTCGCACTTCTTCCATCCTTTCCGTTGTGTTTGATCGTCTTTCTGTTTTCTTGCACTTTATTGTTCCCGAGCAATATTTCGTTGTGCGAATCCATCTCAGCTAAATTGGTAGCTTTCAACTCTCATTAGTGCGCGCTGCAAAGTAATGCAATTAATCATCTCTTTATGTTGCCTCTCGTTGACTGTGTGCCGCCAGGCCATGGTGGCCCATGGACGCGTGGAGCTGTTGGCTCATCCCCTAAGCCAAAAGTATTTGCAAATGAAGTGGAACTCGTACGGGAAATACTTCCACCTGGCCAACCTGCTGTTCTACAGTGTGTTTTTGTTTTTCGTCACCCTCTTCACGTCGCAGCTGATGCGCAACACGACCCCCATCGGCCATGGGATAGGAAATGTAAGCAATTCCGCCAAACGGAAAGGAGGTTCGTTAAACATTCATCTCACACGGTTCGTCTTGCAGGACACCCAGCCGGGAGCCGGGGCCGGTTACGGAGATCAGCACGTACTGGCACTCCGGTCGTCGTTGTCTCGTGCGAAGGGACACAACTATGCCACCGTTCAAAACGTGACCAGCTCCGTGGCTGCGGCACCGATCGAGGAACAGATGGAAATCACGACAACGACGCTCGTATCCGGCATCGGCATAATCGTCTACATTGTGGTGAATGCGCTCCGGGAGCTGCTGCAGGTTTACCAGCAAAAGTGGCATTACCTCCTGGAGCCGAACAACTTCATCTCGTGGATCCTCTACACGTCCGCTCTGATTATGATTTGGCCCATGTTCTCAAGCGGGATGTGCCTGAGCATCAACTACTCGGCGGCATCGATAACCGTGTTTTTGTCGTGGTTCAATCTGTTGTTGTTCCTGCAGCGCTTCGATCAGGTGAGCACTTTTTTCAGATTTGAACTCTTTGTTCCCGAGATTCTTTGGATCAACCGAATTATGGATGTATGGTGCACTTGAATGTGGTATTTTGGTGCTAAATTAGTATAGCTCCAAACTAGGCTTCCTGAAAAACCTGAAGGATCTTCAACACGTCCTGGAGCTGGTCAACCTTTGAAATTTTGTTGAAGGAACCATAAAATAGCTCGATTTATAGCAGATCGATCTACGAAAGGCAATCTACGAAATGCAATACGAAATGCATAAAAAAATGTAATCTTATAATGTTCATAGGAGAGGAGCATTGTATCGATTTCAATATTTGTTCAACGAATTTCAATGCTTTTTCGAAAAAGCTTAAAAAGCTCCCAAAAGTTAAACCTTTGGGTAGCCAGCAAAAAATACAACCAAATGTTGTTCTCACTTTAGATTGGCATATACGTGGTGATGTTCCTGGAGATCTTACAAACATTAATCAAAGTGCTGATCGTATTCAGCATACTTATCATCGCATTCGGGCTGGCGTTTTACATTCTGCTCTCCAAAGTAAGTCTTGGTTCGTGTTGCGAGCTCGTGAGCGTGTTATTTATTCTTGCCTTTTTACCATGTCGTCCGATTCAAGGTGTCCGAACCACAGGTGAACCATCTGTCATTTTCATCCATTCCTATGTCGCTGGTGCGGACGTTCTCGATGATGCTGGGTGAGATGGACTTCGTCGGCACGTACGTCCAGCCGTACCACGTGGGGGATCTTCCGTTTCCGTTTCCTTCATTCGTCATACTTTGTAAGTAACCGTACTATGTCTGTGTCGTACACAGTGCGCAGTGTGATGTAATGCATTTGCTTTGTGATCTTCGACAGGCCTGTTCATGATCCTCATGCCCATTCTGCTCATGAACCTGCTGATCGGTTTGGCCGTTGGTGACATCGAGTCGGTGCGGCGTAACGCCCAGCTCAAGCGGCTCGCTATGCAGGTCGTTCTGCACACGGAGCTGGAGCGCAAGCTGCCGCAGATGTGGCTCGAGATGGTCGACAAGATGGAGCTGATCGAGTATCCGAACGAGAAGAAATGCAAGCTCGGTTTCCTCGACTCCATGCTGCGTAAGTGGTTCTGCAATCCTTTCACGGACGACTATAAAGGTAACGAATTGCCTCAGTTGCATGAAATGTTGAAAATCACCATCATTGAGCGATCACCACCCGTCTGTTTCGCATCCAGGTGGCATCGATTACGTTCTGGAAAACACCGAAGACTACGTGGCGGTTGAGCTCGAGAAGCAGAAGCGGAAGCTGCGTGACATTGGCACCGCGCTAGACACGCAACACCAACTGCTGCGGCTGATCGTACAGGTGCGTATAAGTCGTCCACGGGGGCAGATGGCTAACAACACGTCTAATTTGTCTGTTATGTGTGCCCCGCAGAAAATGGAGATCAAAACCGAAGCGGACGACGTCGACGAAGGTGTTCCGACGAGTGATCTCAAGGGTTCCGGTGGTATGCTCATGTCAGGCCGGTCTTCCCGTTGGTCTTCGCCTCGTATCCGCAAAAAGCTTGGGGCCACCTTGAGCTTCAACAAATCGATTGGCAAATGAAGCGCGTTTTGTCTGCACACGATACCACCGTTGCTATAGATTTACAAATAAGCGTGTGTGGGCGCGCGTTTGCGTGTGTTTGTGTATACATGTGTGGTTGTGTAATTTGTTCAATATTTAAAACAAAAAAAGTTGTATTGCGTCAACATGCGGCAGGAACGGAAAGTAATCGTAACTCGCGTACTGCTGAGTTGGAAAGTAACAAAATTTATGCATTTTGAAGATGTTTATGTTCGCTTGATGCAAACATTTGTACACGGCACGTAGATGTTGTAATGTGTCAGGAGATAAATGTGGTGTAAAAATATTTTATAATATATATTTGTAAAAATAAAGCATCGCGCGTTCACGCACACATACACACACACACACCAATTTGTTTTTGCCTTTATACCTGATCCAGGTGGGTGGTTGGTAAAGAAAATATAAACCAGGTGGAGTGCTACTCTTTGGGGTATTGTTTTGCAGGTACTAAATATTGATAGGCATTTGCAATACACCATTCCCAAAATTTTTCACAATTCACAATTTCACGTCACAATTTATTTTGCACAGAGTCGAATTAAGAGCATCTTCACATATACAGACGATGCGATTTTGTCTTTCAAGACACTAGAAACTGTGTATCTGTTGCCGCCAGTATTCACTGCAGTAAGACTCACCTTTCCAAAGGATTCACCCTTCTCAAAGAGCAAAAGTATCATTATTCGGACATTAGCATTATTAAGTCAGCAAGCTTACAGCAGCTTATCGGTGTTTTGTCGAAGAAACTGATGCAATGGAATAGAAGACTTTTTGTGTTAGATGGATAGAAACATATAAAAATTATTAGACTGTACGTGTTCCGTGTACTCTTTTCATTCTTTATTTTGCACGTAATACAACGTTTTTCTTCGTATGTGCCTCACATATGCATTTTTACCAGTTCGGGAACAGTTTTGTCATTCCACTACCGTTTCGTCTTGCATCTTGTTTGTTTTTTTTTTCGGTTCTTTGAGTACCTGCATACAACACAATCTAATGTTACTTGGTTATGACTGTTGCGAGCCTTTCTTCGGCGGTTCTGTTCACTTGACCCAGGCAATCTCTGTAAATCCGAAATAGCAAAATATCTAACCAGGCTCCAGAGCAAGATGTTTTGCTTTTCCTCCATCAAGGTCCTGTGAAACCCGAGACTAGTTCCCTTCTCTTTCAATGAGTAGCCGCCTTCGTTACATTACTCTGAAAGAATTCCTCTTACACGTGTGCTATTACAATCGAATTTGTTGTAACAATAGTTTTTTTTCCTCAAATCTCACTCTTTCTTTAGACCCCACGCTCGATTTTTTTTAGCAAAATTTAGCTACTATAGCTAGCGGGCCTTTTTATGCAGCGTTTGTTGTACGCACAGGCGCATTTTGCTCATTGCATTTACGAACTATATAATATGTAAATCTTGCATTTTGCCCGTTTTGAACGGAGTTCTGAATTTCAGAATTTTTCATTGCCATTGTCGCTTACGTTTACGATCTGCACCCGACCCAACCACACCCTCCGGTTGTTGGAGATTTCTAGCCTTAGCCCGCCGATGCACCAAAGGTGCAGCTGTCGCTCTTTTGTGGAGAAAAAAATGCCGCTTCTTGCTTTACTTTTGCCATAAGCAACGGCTAGCGTTAGCGTATTTCAACGCGCCTATGTTTCAATACAATAAATGCTAATTAATAGCCATTCAGGAGCATACCGGAAGGCCACATACATTACTGTGGTAAATTGTGTAGTTTATTGCATGGATTTGCACGTGGTGAATGAATTTAGTTCAATATTAAGGTTGCAGTATGGTTGCCTTTACTTTGCTGGATAATTATTTTTTATGCTGAACGTTTACATTTGCCTACGAAACAATCACTACACAGCACCAGATATACCAGACCAGATGCTCGGATTGCTATGTATACTGTATTCCTGTTGAAGGGATTCATGATCGTGTTTGCGGTGTGTGGGTTGTGTATAGTTATATTTTTTTTGTTTATTTTGCTTCTTGTGTTTTCATGCATTCATGTGCGCTGCAGTTATGTGCCTCCTGCGTGTAGTGTGCCGTTCTGCGTATGGACTTTCACTGGTAGACTGATTTTGTACCGGTTCGGTGCATTACAGTGAGAGAAAGGAAAACAATTGGATTATTACACAGCTAAACGCAAGCGGGAAGGAATTCGGATAACATCGCATCATCAAGGGCTTTATATGTATGACATGTTGCGGAAAAGAGGACAAAATTGTGCTTTGCTTGAAATACGGCATCTTTTTCCACGCGTAGGTCTGCTGCACTACACAATTAAAAGCGGTTTGGTGTGGTTGCGCATTTTCAACGTTTACTGCTCGCACTCCACTTTGCGGAATAATCTTTTAAATATATTAGAAAACGTTCCTACTGCCGCCACCTCGTCGCTGATGCCTCGTTATTGCTGATTGAACATTTATTCGCAGACAGGGCCTCGGGAGAAAACGTCGGAAAATGTCATTAGTGGCTACCAGTGGCTTCCCGGACCGAGAACCGGTCTTCAACAATTCCAAACATGCGAACTTCTTTTCGCGCGTTTCTTACTTTCCTCCGATGCAGTCCTTTATCGAGCTTTACGCTTACGTGGATCAAATTGCATGCATACATATCAATACATTGGTTATGAATTGGCTCGGTGCTAGAGTGAAAAGAGAAACGGTTGCACATTTATGTGAGAGACTTGTCTAAGACTGTGAATTTGCTTACTGTGTCATGGTTAGGCTACGAGCGAACCCTGCTACTATTATTAACAAGCAGTTATTATATGATGCACGCAGACGCACCATTCGTGGAAATACACAAAAAAAAACACATCGTCTCTCAGCAGAACTGTTCAGCGCAGAATACATATATAAGCAGCAGTACGGAGTGAAAGAATATACTTTAGTATCACTCGTACTAGGACCTCAACATGGGCGTGGTATCAAACATTCACAGAGCTACTACGTGAACATCGCTAAACAACGAACAGAGCACGAATCTCGCTGTTCGGATCGGACATTTAATTTGAATGAATCTGCTCGTAATACTGCTCGCATCAGTCAATTCTAAATGTTTTGCTACTTCTGCTTGCGAAACATTCGATAGTAAATGCCCACTCACCTCGCTTGTTCGTGAAAGCAGTGCGTCCTTTCGCAAGTGATCTATGCATGGTATCGATCTGTATGGATGATCCTTGATCCTTGAGTAGCGCTACACACATACATACACACACACACATATACACACTTACATTTAGTTCACATAGACCCTGTCCTTGTGGTGTTTGCTACGTAAGCGTGCTTTGGGTGTCCAACCACCCAACCACTGGTAGCGAAAACACTTGGTTTGGTTGACACACCTGAGGCCTACTTTGGGGTACGTAACATGGTTGCTAGGGATACCGTGTTAAGAAAACGCGCTATTTGCAGGAACAAACATCAGATTATCGTTATGCATCGGGAGCATGCGCCGTATGCGCTCGTACGTACTATGTTATATACCTAAGATGATGGCTGGCAAAAATTCACGTGTATCACTTACGCGCTCTCAACTGGCGCATGGGATCTCCCATTGCGTAAGAGTGCATTTCGTTAGGTGTGTTTCCCATCGCATATGCCTGCTGTACGAACGACGATTCACGATCGCGCAATGTTAATTTTGAGAAAGAGTGCATCATTTAAATCTGAGGTTAGAAACATGTGTATCTGCCATTCAGAGGCAGCAACATAGCATTTGATCTAGCGAGTAGCGGGGTTCAAAGAATTAACTTTCCATTTTCAATACTTGCTTCTCCCTAGCTAGCTCATTGCATTCTCTTGAAGGTTCCTAGAGATCGCCTAATAACGTCCCGAAAATCGTCCTGATCGAGCATTCCGTCCCCGACGATTTCCACCCTTAGGATTGGATTTTTCGTCCTTGGAATCATCCTTGCCAGAATCCACCTCCGCCTGTCCGCCAGCTTCGTCGTCATTGCCGGTTGTTGCGACCGGACCGTCACTGTCCTTATCGGCGCCATCCATCGCTGCTTCCGTGTCCATTGGTTCCGCTTGCTCTGATCCGTTCTGGCCGTCGTCACTCTTGCCGTCCTCGGCCATGCTGGCATCGCCAGATTCTTGAAGCGTGCAAAAAACAGAAATAATAATTTAACGTTGTTACGGAAACGGCCCCAGGTGTATCGGGTTAAGCGCGCAAAAAAAAAAAAAAAATATCACACACACGTGATATCATGCTTCGAAACTGAGGGAGAAATAATAAAACCAACGAAAAAAAACTCAGCTAAATTATCATGTGCACCACGTGCATATATTCACAATACCATAATCGATATGTTTACACACACATACACACACTCAATCACACGCACGCAGTCCAGCATAGGAAGAGCATTACGTTCCTTCTTAAGGATTAGTAACTATAGGTGATGTGCAACACAAACCTACGAAGGCAAGCGACAACGGAAGAGAAAAATAAAAGTGTCCCTTCGTTTCCACAGAACTTAACATAAATTTAGTGCAGTGCAGTATCTATAATAAATGCTAGGTTTTAATCACACTTTTCTGGCGCGTAAGAAGACTTATCGTTATTTTTAAGAGTATGCCGTGCAACACCTTTGCCCGCGTCTTTATCATCACCTGTGGCTTCCGATGGATCGTAAAGCTCCGAATCCTTTTTCTCGGTCTCGCCATTGTTAGCCTGGTCGCCGTTGTGCTCATCGGCGCACTTTTTCTCGTCAGCCAGCTTCTGCTTTTTCTTGGCTGCTTCAGCCTCCTCCAGCGCCACCGCCGTACGCTTCTGGGCGATGCGCACCTCCATCGCCTTCTCGTTCAGAAAACGAATAAATGCGCGGTAATGCGAATGTGTTCGAGCATGCACCTCACCGGTGGCCTCAGAGTCGAAATATTTGTGACAGATCCGGCATTCTACGCATTCCAGTTTGCCGATCAGGCTTAACCCTAGCGCGCGAGTTTTCTTGTAGCGAGGCAACTTGTTGTCAATTTCCGGGGCAATTTCATCGCCCGGCTTGTAATCCAATATGCAGTCTTCACTTTCTTCCTCCTTCGCCACCTCATCCTCCGGGCATTCTTCATCGAGCTTCGGGTCGTCCAGGGCCGCCCCAACGCCATCCTCAACCGGCATCTTTCCACACTCGCTGCTCCCGACGCTGTCTTCCACCGTAGCGTCCGCCATATTCGCGCCGTCATCATCCCCTTTGCTGGATTCTCCATTTTCTTCGGGTGCACTCGGTGTCGATTCGCCCGCCGTCTGCTTGCTCGCAGATCTGCCCTCAGCCTCAATTTTCTTGCCGCCCAACGAGCCGAAGGCGTCTCTATCTTTTTTCTTTTTGGGTGCCGTTTCTTCGCGAATGTCCAGCAGCTCATCGTTCATGGTACAGATGATCAATTCTGTCAATCAAAGAATCAAACGACAACAAAAAAGGCATTTATGCCAGGTTTTGCAAAGAAACGATGTACGCATGGAGATGTCACTGAGTACTTACGCTTTGCCTTTCGCTCGATATCAAGCCGGCTAGGTTTTGATTTACAGTTTTTCATGTGCACAACCGACAGCAAGTGATCATCGTACTCGGTGCGATTGTGAAACTCCAATTCGCAATCGTCACACTTGGGGTGCAGAAACTTCTTCAAATCTAGATGCTTCTCTGAGCGCCGGTGGGCAATTATATGCCCGTAGAAGAAAAGCTCACACATGGGGCAGTACTCGCGCACCTTGTAGTAATTTTTCGCCTTTCCCATGCGCTTTAGACGGTCGATTTCGATTGTCTTCAGCTGCTCTGCGATACGTGCTTCCTGGCGCAGCAATGTTGCCCGCATCCGGTAGCTTTCCTCGATGCTTTCCTTCATGACACGATGTGTGCGACCGGTGATGTGGTTTTCAAACGAAGTAGCGTCGTACATGTGTTTGTCACACATGTGACAGTAAAGAAAATCGTTCGATACCTCCATGTACGGTGATACCTTTGAGGATGAGGTTTTCTCTTTGGATCCGCCGGGTGGGCCACCGGATTGGTTGCCACCCTTTTTCGCCCCTTTATTGCCATTGCTTAATACGATGTGGGTGTCGGTTCCGGTTCCGTTTTCAAAGGTCATGAAAAATTAACGAATAGTAAAAGTTACTGAAAGTTTGCATTGATCAGATAACCTCCGTTCTATATTGTTGTAATGTAACACTATAAGCTAGAAACACCAGCATGAGAGTGATTTACACACAACACACTAATCATTGCGAAAAATTACGTTAATCTTCAGACGCCGTAGCACACGCAACTGTATTTTTTTCATTTGCTTCCATTTTGTTTCAACTATTAATTATTTTTTGGAGCTTCCGGTAGTGAAATTTTGTTTGTAACTTAAAGATACAATCAACACCCAAATAAAAAGCTTTGAACAAGCAATTCACACAGTGCATTCGAGACGGCAACCAAAACCATAATAAAAGGTATCGAACCAAAAATGCAACAACGCACGAGACAAGCGCAATAACACCATGCAAAAGACTAAATAAATAGAGGCGAAGCTTTAAAATGATATATAACAAGGTTTAGAAACTGCATCATACATACGACTTCATAGAATAAAGGAGGAAAATAAAGACGCACTTAAATTTATACACAAACACAAACGCACACCAGCGATGATTAACATTGCAAAACCACATGATAATATCGTGCCAAACTATTCCTACATATGCATCATGAAGCATTATTCATGTATTCGCACAGAAAAGCAAGTAAAATTATATGCTGCCACACGCAATTGTTCCCAAGCTATGCAAATGATAAACGGTACAGTCGAAAAGTGATATCAATCATGCAAAAGCAACTGTGCAGGTTTTATTTTAATATTACCTGTTCTTATTTTTACTATTATTACTAGACTGAATTGGATTTCGTCTTTGATACCCAAGATTTAACCGCGAAATATAGTCATTCTGAAACGGGATAAACCGGTAGAGAAGAGAACAATAAATGAGAGTGAAATTTGAAGGATATGGTTACACTGGGATGCAAAAAAACACAAAATAAAACTAAAGCAAGAAAATTCACAATTTGAATCCCGTATTTCCTGAAATAGAAACAACTGTATGCATGGAAACAATGGTGTGAAGCTGCACTCCAACAAAACGGTACGTACGCGAGTTCAAACCAATATTAAACAAAACCCAGGGAGGGTATTATATTTTTACAAGACAATTTTTGTTCTTTAACAATTAAAAAAAACCATTTTAACCAATAACAATCACGGCACAAAATGTTTAACGATAACAACAAATGCCACTCAATTGCATAAGAAAATTAACCTGAGGAAAAAAACAGAATGAAATGAAAAGGAAATATCTAATTGAGGCAGCTTTTGGCATATTGCGATCCATTACGATTGAACGATACGATCCAATTGCAGGTCTAGTAGAGAGAAACGTGTTCGCGTTCGACTGAAGTTCAATAGTAAGAACAGTTTGGAACAGGTACTATTTGAAAGCATACTTTGCAGACGAAGAATGAAATGATTGCTGAAAGATGTGAGCGACATAAAATCGAAAAACGTTACTCGAGAACTGGAGTTTATCGTTAATTATTGTGGAACGAACAGAGCATAAAATAACCAACCATTACCAAAAGATGTACAGCGTAGCTTAAGAGAAGTCCATTGAAAATATAATTTCTGAATCGAGCCGTGCAAGAAGAACAAAACTAGATAACGTGAAAAAACACAAAGGTAAGTTCTAAGCTTAACTGTAGGTGTTTGCCTCTGCCCCATGGGCAAGCATGTTGCACAAGACTAGCCAGAAGCACCGCCATTGTATTGAACTTATGTCGGAATAACGACAAAGACAAAAAAATGCATAACTTTAAATCTGCTACATCAAATAGAGGCAGATAATTTCATTCGCATAGATGAAACAAAACATACTTTTGAATTGTGTATCGAAAGAGCAGCCAAACTGACACTTTCCGGTAGTTCCTACACAAGCATCAATTTTAATAACAAGCCTATCATGTAGAGCCGATAAATTCCTGATGATTTTGTGTTTAACTTGACCATACATTCATCTTCTCTTCTTCACAATCCAAGCATATTAGAAACGCGACACTCAGTTAATAAATGCCGGCTGCCACGTCGAAAGTGCGGAACATAGGATCGCTCTAGTCAGTGGTATCCACTGCACGAAAAAGAACAAACAATTACTACACGCGGACACTGTTTCGTGTGCCAGAGCATCTGGAGCGTATGCGACTAGATCAAGGCTCAAAAAAGCTCTTGTTCAATTTTCCTTACCTCTGAAGATTTCGATTACTTGTGCAAGCATTGGCGAGAGCATCTTTATTGGATGGTTTATTGCAATTCTTTGCCAGTACGTTCTTGGAACGGGCAACAGCATCCGGTTTGCGAATGCCACGTCCATTTACGTTACGGTTTTTGCCGTATCGGTTCTGAAGATTTTTCAAAACACAAATGAGAGAAAGAGAAAAAATAGATAAAATAGAAAAGGGGAAAGGATATGTATATTCATTTCAATGACAACGAATGAAAAGGATAATGAGTATAGCAAACTATGCCAAACACATTGCATAACTGCTAAATGCTATAACATTGAACTGCTTCCGAAGTTCGTGGAGTCTTATAGAATTCTTGTAATTGAAACATGAAACGAACTATACAAAACCAAAAACCAAACGTATGGATAAAATAATCCGGAGAGTTTCTCATCTTAGCAAATGTAAATTTTAAACAAGACGAAACTAGCATTGAAAGTAGACTAGCATTGAAATGGGTTTGAACTCTTAGACCATAAATACATGTCCAATGATATACATCTTTTGATGACAGTAATCTATGCTTATGCAAACATTAATTTTATAGTTGATAGTACAATTTGAAATGTGCACCACCTGGTACGTAAGGTGGCATTAGCAGCACAATTATCGTAAATCTTAAATACGAAATGCGTAAACATTCGTTTACGCAACGTAAATAAGCAATGTTTGAAAATCTCGCTCACCTAACCAAAACACGTGATGCAATGGTTGCAAAATCTATTGTGAATGCAATAGACAGTGTGCTTCAGGAAACACAGGACGAGTTCCGAAAATTTGATGCTACAACACATTAGAGAGCTTTAAATTATCGGAGAGGTAACAATTTTTGAATATTTGTATGTTTTGGGCGAACCAACTTGGAAAATACGACAACAAAATAAAATCAAGAGTTAAAATAATGCATCGTTTGGAAAGAAACTGAAAAATTCCTATTAAACAGCAACATCCTACCAGCAGAAACCTATCGTGCTATACTTACCCTTATAAAATTATAACCATTAATATCATCGAACCGCGAAGATTGCACACCGTCCAGTAGTGACGGTACCTGGTTAGCGTTTTGATTGCGGAGCAGGTTGTTAATCAAACTGTTGGCAAACGTAAAGGCATCATTGTTCCCACGATTGCCGCCTACACCCGTATCCCAAGGATTAATACGGTTGCCATAGCTGTTACCGAAGTTGCCACCGCCACTTCCACCGCCGCCTCCGCCACCTCCACCGCCAATGTTGCCTCCACTGTTTCCGCCACCTCCACCGCGACGGTTATTGTTGCGATAAGCCATGTTTTCAGTAAGTCAAATTATTTCTCCTCTGGAGATACCTGGAAAACACCAAAATGCTAGCTTTAGTTACGCACATCCGAACCGCTCCTAAACGGTGCTACCGTTACAGATTTTGGGATGATAACAGTGTATTTTCAAATTGGACAATCTAAACGCAATGAAAAACATTGATGTAACGCACGAGTGAAGACAGACTCCCGGTTGGCGTCGTCGCCGATTACGTTCCTTGGGGGGTTGTGCAGACCGTGGTGCCGGTGGCAGTGTGTGACATGCGCAGAACACAACCGTGGCATGGTTCATTTCTCGAAAGGAAAAAAATACTCATGGAATGCCATTACTACAGGAATTTCTGCGTCAAGTGAAATAGCGAATGGAATCACGACTACGGCGATTACCGCATGCAAGTTCGTTTACCGGTGTTACCGACATACAACAAACGGCTTTAATTATGCTCGAGCACACTGTAGCATGTTTGCCGCTGTCCTTATTTATTTTTGCAAAATCTGCGTTACAAAAAAAAATTTTTAAGTGTTAGGGAATATAAAGCGAAATATAGTTGGTAAATTATACAAACATAACTGTTTACCTGTTCCAATGGAAAATCATGTTCGAAAAAAAAAATAAACTACACGAGTAGCATAACGAGAGAGAGAGAGAGAGAGAGTGCGTGCAAGAGTGCGATGATGAAAGTGTCTTCTCTTTCTAATCTGTCAAAAATCGATTGAAACAGCTGTTGGGCAGGGTAAAAACTCGCGCAACTCTATGCGGATAGTTTTAGCACTTGCAAATTTGAAGAACTCGATTCTATATTATTTGTTTTAGCACTTTTCTTTTGCCATTAATATCATTATGGCACTGATAGTTTATCACTAATGTCTCCATTGAATGGAAATAAACTGAACCGACCACTAACTGCAACCACTAATGCTCATCATTCTTAGCTATGTTTTACATCAACACTAGCTGTAATGTTTTTGGGGAAGATATTGAGCAATCAAATGCGTGAGCCGACTGGAGAAAAAAAAACGTGCTAGTCTTATGATACCATAAAGTAAGGCGCGAGACGGCAATACGTACCGCTGGTGAGTAACCGAGATAGTCGGATGCTGAAACCAGGAGCAGTCGGAAAAATCGATATTTTTCATTTCCAAAAATCCATCCCTATATATCACGCCCTTTCACCAGCAGAAATGTGATTTTCCATGAGTACAAGCATACACACTGCCTTTTGCGCTGTATGCAACAGCAAAGAAAACGAGCCGGCAATCTCTATCACCCGGCATATTATAGACGTGGGATTTCTCTAATTATTTTACGCACCGAAGCAAAGTGGTACGGACACCAGTAAAATATTATGCCGCAACACGTTACGGACCAACCAGGAATAAGGCTTCGTTTTTGTTACTTAATGGTGTCCTTCCTTACTCCATACTTACTTGATATACGGAAGAAAAATATGCACACTTCGGAGTACCTTTGAAATTTTCTGAAGAGAATAGAAAAAATTGGCTGACACTTTCGAAAAAATCGAATTGGAGTGTAAAATATGAACTGACAGATGAAACTATTCCCGAGTTTCGGTTTGACGCAATAGTCGACATAGCCGTGTGTCAGTTAAACATCGATTAAACTACGCATTGCGCCACACAAATTGAATTACGAATTCGGTTTTAAAGTCTTGTTTGAATTTGAGTGGGAGTTTTATGACGCGATGTTCTGCCATCTCTCCGATTAGCCAGTCTGGCGCGTTTGGCTACACATAGTAGAGACAAAACCCAACAAGCAGATATCAAGACTAGCACATAGCTTTTTTCGCAGTTCTTTTCCCAACATGAAATCTTTGATCAATAAGGAAGTTAAACCCTTATTAATTACATCATAATTTATTGTACGTGGAATGCAACATATCCTAAAGGGATTGCAATGACTACAAAATCAGGAGGACTAAAGTGAAACTCATGGGGCGTCTCATTTACAGAGATGTTATGAATACCCTTCAATGTAATTCCGGAACAGCTGGTCAGTATTCTCAGAAAATTGGTATTGGCTGTTACCGCATTTCTTAAAGCTTAGTGCCGTTGTCTTATATAACCTGTCGGGCTAGCTATCTATTTTGAAAATCCTGAAACTGTCCGTAGAAAGTAAGCTCTTGGAAAGTTTGAAACGTTACAGAACAAGATAAGACATATATGTTTCTAAGGAGTAATTCATCTCCGGTGATAATACCATTTGCTGTAAATTATGTTAAATGATTGTGGGGAGCCACAGAATCTTATTCCGAACCAGGAGGGTAATTTTTCCAAACATATGGTTATACACGACGCTAAAGGGTTATAGGATCGCGAAACAAACTGCGAAACACAGTTTAGAAAGAGTTAAACTCCAAGTAGCTTAAGCCATTTACCAAAAAATCAATTTGTAAAAGCTCTCATTCATAAAATTATTATTTCGGAACGTTCTCGCATTTCTCCGAAGGGAGCTCAGTGAAAAGGGGGAACGAAAACTTTTTACATCATAATCCCTTCGTTTATGCTTTTAGCAGATTATTGCAAATCAGTTCATCATTTGTATGACATAAAAAACGGCAAAAAATGTTACAAATTGCCAAAGGCTGTTTTCTTGTAGGAAAATGTCGCTTGGTAATTAATTAATTGAGTGGAAGGTTTAGTTTTTGCCATCCATGAAAGGTTTTAGTTCCATAAAAGACACCTGGTAGCAATGCAATGCGAAAGAAGAAAAGATGCTCGTGGAAAACGGTTGAGGTTTCGTTGAGAAGACTTAACGGGTTTCCATAGAAAAACTTAATTGCAAACAACTCACTTCTTGGGCTTCAGCGTGGAAATTTGAACATCTGCTGGGTTGGCATGTGCCAGACTCACATGTCGGGGTCATAAATTGGAGCATAATCGTTACGATCAGACGTCTCGGAACGATCCTACGTTTACTGAGGTCTGTGATGCCTCAAAAATGTTTATGAATGCTGCTCTCAGTGCTCCACAGAAAAAACCTAATACTGTCTCTAATGAGCCGTTTTCGATTGATTTTTAAAGGACATATGAGCTTTAGTTGCCGGTTCTACAAATAACTAAGGTTTGGGAAGAGAAAAAAAATACGGAGTAATACAAAAGGGACTAGGAAGCTGGACTCTTATATCGTACTGTGAAATAATACGGAACTTGAATGGATTGAACAATAATATTTTTAATCTCAATGTGGCTTTAAAGATGGCATGGGAAATCTTGCATAATAAGCTATAATAGAGCAAGACACTGAGAGAGGGAGAGAGTTAGAAGGATGATTCTTTGATTTCGCCGAGATATTGTTGAATAAATTGATGATCACCAACACTGCCTTAAGCAAAATAGATTCGTATTAAATTTGGTAACGCATCGAGTTAGAAACTAGTAATCTAGTTAGTAATATCAGTTACATCAATCAGTAACTAAAATTTAGCTTAGTTTGTTATAATTACTATGCGACCGAATCATTGATTTAAATTGCAATAATTCTATATACGTAGTTTATGCATACAAATGTCGATGAATTAAGCACACTTGTTCTTCCGTTCACACGTTTCGTTTGGTTCACCTTTTATTGAAGCATTCGTTCCTGTTACACAAGGTATGTATTTTAATGATTCTCTCCTGGTTGATATTACATTGTTTTCCAACATGCCTTTTCGTTTTGCCTAAGCCGACGTGCTTTTATTGCTGCATTATGCTCTTTTTCATTTTATTTTATTTTTTGTTTCATTTTAGCATGTTCCAGACAGCAAATTCGTTCGCAACGTTGCGTAACAATCTTAAAAAGTAAGTAATTTTTTAGTTAGTTTTATTTGCGTCACTACAAAACTGGTCTTGACTGAACTGAATGAGATTCATGGCACGGATCAACAAACGTTTGACATAACGGTACCTCGCTAACACAGAACCTAAGGACTAATGATGTCTTTTCGCTTTAAATGCTTACGATCATACGTTACTTTCCTCCGCTAATAGAAATGAAATACAAAAATGCAACATAATCAAACAGTAGCCAGTCTTTCTCTGTATTGGTATTGATTCGACTTCATTCTTCAGCATTACGCGAGCCAAATTGCATTTAAACCATTTCTTACAAGCTGTGTGCAGTTTTCTTATTTAGTTTTGCCTTTATGGGATTTTTGTTGCACATCATCATGGCTCGAGTATGATACCTGACTTTGGCGCATTTCGCTGACGATAACTATTAAGTAGCTTTCATATGCTTTTATTTGGGATTATAGCAAAACAGTGTTATCGAACGACTATGAAATGCAGTTACTGTTGATATTTTCTGTTAGGTTATTTAATTTTGCCATGCGTGTCACAATATCAACTGTTAATACTACATCATATTTACGTTTAGTTCGATCACTATTGATCTTGCACATCAAAATAGAACCAAAAGAGACTTAGACGTGACAAATTTAGAAGGCGTTACGTTTCACATACAAGTCGCAGCAATTATTCCCACAAAAATAACTTTCTTAGCGGTTAGCAGGATCGATATTGTTACAATACACACAGTACACACACATTAACTTGTTTAGCAGCAGCGTTTGATTGGTCCATTGCGTGCAAACAGGACAATACGGCAGGTGGAAGCAGGAGTATAATGAGAATTTGTCGGAAGGAGAAGAAGATTCACAGTTGCGAACAGTAAGAGTTAAGCAATCTTCAAAAATTTTACAAAGGTACAAGCATTGTGTACATTTTAGGTAGGTAAACGTTTGTTAAAAGTGCAAGGTACGCTTGTGTACCTACATTGGCATAATTCATTTAAAGTTAAGAATATTGTGTTTTCGAAAAAAAAACGAATCGTTTTCTCAATCAGGCAGCAGATACTGGTGACTTGGAACCGGTTAATCGCATGAGTCTTAAGTCATAAGCGCAAAATACAATATATGGACACTTTATATAGGAAGTATAACCAGAAATTAAGAAATACACTGTACAAAATTCCTGTTGTTTGCGATTAAAACTGACTCGTGCCTAAATAGTCTTAATTTGAACCACATACTTTAAACTCGCTGTTCAAAGACTGTATATATCAACATAACCAATTATCTGGTTTGCTTTTTTCTTCCTGAGGCGAGGTAAATTGAGACTGGAAACTACATTAAATATACATTAAATGGTTTATTCATACCCGAAGGAACCAAACAAATAACATATACGTTCCTGATCGTGTACCGGTTTCATGTCCCTTGTATAAGCTCCGCCGATAAGGATTACCTGAATCGCGTAGGAGATCGCGTTCAACTAGACGCTATCTAGAATATGCGTTAGCTGCAATGGTTGTTTAAAAACTGCCTAAAAATATTTGTCTATAGTAACGAAGGTGGGCAAGCAACGGACTGCTGTCGAAATACACTGCAGGGTAATATCAACGAGACGAGTTATATGAACCATGTAGACTCGCCTATCGAAACTGATACACTGTATCAACTGGATCGGTTGGGTTCGTCTGCACTTTAAGCTTATCCGATTCTACACCAAAGCTATTTTAAAAAGCAGATTTCGTCAACTCAGCTGATTTTCCAAACAGGAGCTCAGTATGTGAACAGTAAATCGAAAAACGAAGAACAACACCATAGACGATGTATATCACATATTTGTATAAACGTGAAATAAAACAAATTCAACAAGTCCTACATGTTTTAAACTTATCTAATGTTATGTTTAAAGTTTCCTTCGCTGTGCTAACAGCGCACAGCTCCCATTTGCTACTTGTTAACATTTGATTTTTTTCATTGCATTTAAAAGATAGTCTTAACGTTCTCAGAAATGCATATAAGTGTTATGTAAATTGATGTTAGGTTGTACACAAGCAGCGATAGTGTCGAATCAAAACGATGTAAAATGTTGATCTCCACTCTGATTGCTGTTTTACGAGTTGGCGATGAAAACAGATAATTCAATCTTAGACTAAACTTCGTTCGGCTTGTCGTGTTATCCTTGTTAGACTATTCACGACGTGAGAGGATCTGAGGCCTTGACGAAACACTTTAAACGAACATTCGAATAATGTTTCAACGGTATGAATTACAAAACTAAGCGAAACCCCAGTTATTTTGCAGACCATCTTTTGTTTGATATTTGCGGAGCGCAAATCTTTTTCAGGTTTTTCATTTTCTAAATACACTATTGTAATGCATACCTTCCGAAAGGACCGTCGAACTCTATTGTATTGAATTATATAGTCTACACTTCACTCAAATGTTATGGATAGTAGGGTAAAATGTTGGTAAAATTTAGTTCCGTTCGTTACTAGCTGTGTGCTGTAGTTAACAATATCATTTTTTGTTGATATTGTGCAGACTCATTACCGTGTATACAGTTAGATAGTACTAGAGCTCCGCGACTAAACGTAACGGATTTCAAAAGGTATGTTATTGTAAATTTGTTCCTTAAAACAGTTTCATTTCTTAAGTCGCTAGCTACAAACAGTTAGGAAGAGGAGAAAGTTAACAATGATCTCAGAGGTAATAATTGGATTATTTGGGATTTTTTATGGAATTAAGATATTTAAGCCGCTAGCTCCCATTTTAGAAAACTTCACACACCAATTGGCCGTTTTCAATATCATAACTCCTGCCTTACATTCGGAGACGATACGCTATTACGATACTCATGCTTTAAGATTGTTTGTAAGATTCAAAGATTGGTAGGTGCGCTTGGAGTAGAAATTGGCAATGTGATTTATTAAGACGTGGTTTTTTCCACTCTTGCATTAGCTAGGCAATACAAATGGTCTAATTATGTCAACTCGAATGTGTACGAATGTTCCTTGGGATGGAGCATATCGATTCGTTTTTAGGTACGGGAGCCACCACAAATTAGCCTATTGCTTTGTAATTGCCTTCAAAAATATTATCAAAACATTTCAATTTTGTAATTTGGCGCTTGATACGAGATTTCTATTTCATGCCTATCATGCCTTATGTTAATGGTTTTGTTCAGTTTCATAAAGGTTCGTTTTCTTACTTATATTCAATCTGACCAAAATACAGGTTTTGTTTATTCATTTATACGTTTTCGGTTCCTGATAAAAACAATTCTATTTGAAGACCATTTTTTCGTGCATATAAAAAATCTACATGTTTTGTAATACCATTATAAAACTAATCAAAATACCCTGGAAACTCTGGTAAAATATTATATATTTGACATGGGACGAATGTAAGTGCTGTTAGATGCTATGAGGCTCAAATATACAAATAAAGACATTTTAAAGGTGGCAGAATGTTGAAACTATACAAAAATGTTTGTAAAAAGAGAATATAAAGTGAGAAATAGCTGCAATCAAAAATTGTCTATCTAGTATTTGAAGAATGTTTAACTAATTTTAAGGAGTGTTCAACTTTTCGTTGTCTCCTTAGAGCAATATGACTCAATTGTGAATAATTGTGACTAATAGAATAACAGCTCGCAAATCACATAATTACACATAACCCTAACATAACCGTCTCCTGAACGCCCCATCGTCGTATGCATATAAAGAATAAACTATTTTGTCGTTAAAAATGCAGCACAGGATTTGCAGTAAAGTTTAGTGGGCTACGGTGTATGTAGCTGGAAGAAGTCACACACCGTGTAGCTATAATTTGTGTTAGCAATGCACACTTAAAATTGCAGTTTTACTTAGCTTTAACAAATCTTAGCCATTCAAGATCCGAATAATTCTGTTAATTTCAGCGTACATACGAATCACACCTGAAAGGATTGTCTTTTGCTACTTATTATTCCAGATATAGTATGATGTAAACTGATCAAATAAAGGAGTAAAGAATATTCGAAAAAAAACCTAGCTAAACTGCTTCCAAATAAATCTATTAAATTGTGAGCGTTAATCCATACCTTTTGTTGGTATAAATGTTATGAGAATAAGAAATACAGATTTTTTTGAATTCAATTCGTATTGATATTGCGACAAGCTGGTCCACTGGCAATGGTAGTTTGGATGTATAAAAACTTAAATCTCGGGTTTTTGTTGTGTTGCAAGGGATATTGTAATATATGCTTTAGTTAACTAATATCACATTGTATAGTAGAAGTTATTTTATCATTCAGAAACTGATTTTTTACACCATTGCCATGGCGTTGGAATGCGCATTAAGTATTCACATGTCTTTGATTCGAATTTTACAAAACAAAACATGATCTATCCTCATCGCAACAGAAGTACAATCTCCCTATGCCTCAGTGCGCCAACTGTGTTCCTTTCGATCAGTTTGCTTTTCCACATGTCATATATGGTATATGGTGCACTTGACATACGTGTGAGAGTAAAGTATTTTGATTCCTGATCCACCATGCGTTTTTCATTTGCTGCAATACACATTTTTATATGATTACTACATTAGTTAACAACGAGTTTTGCAACCGTTTCGCAAAGTTTAGCTCTGAATTGGTTTAATGCTTGCAGCTTTGAATGAATTACTTGACTTTGATATCGTAATATGTGCGTGTTCATTCCACGTGACTGATATTTCCATACCGACCGAATGTAACAATTAATTATAATAATATCATAAATAGTTTTTTTTCGCATAGCTATGTTTATGTAAAATGTCGAGTAAAATTGCTCTCTCGTATGTTCCGCTACCCGTATCAGCTTTGCAGCGGAGCTTTCAAGCATATGCCCTCCATAATATGCCTTTGATTTTCTGTTCAATTCGTTCGCGATTGCGCCAGTTTTTAGAATCTAACTGACAATCCTTGATTATGTGTTGTAGTACACTTCCCAACAATTTACTTGCTTACTTTGTATTATAATTTCTTTATCCTATTTGTTATAACATAGTAATGGTTGCATTGCTGTCGACTCGTTGCACTTACCGCACCTGATCAGAGCATCTCACCTCGAGCATAAAAACATGCAATACGTTCAGCAGTTCGGCCAAAGAAAGCTACCCTTAGCTGATTAAACAATGGCGCGGTGCGTATTCTGGTGTTGTGTTCCGATAAGGTACCATCATATCCGCCGACTCATGTACCACCGTCCTGGTACGGTCGTTGAAGCCAACAGTCAACCGATGTGCCTTGCTTGCCGTTCCAATTAGTTCTCGCTAGCTATTGCCACCGGCAGCGTTGAACAATTCACCCTCGTAAGCCGCCACGCTTTCGTTAATGTGATTTTAATTTTGCGTTTTTGTACCGATGTTCCGATCCGGCGGTTTGTAAAACTGCTGAACAAAGTGCAATAGATCGTACACCGCTCCCGGACCCTTACCCGGCTTCATGCAGATAAAATCGTCTAAGCTGTGTGTGCTTGCTGAAATGAAAACAGAAACTTTAGCAATTTCTAAAACACACTCAACATGGTATATTTCGCGCATTTGTATCAAATTTATTAGTAAACCATCCGTTTTCTCTCGAAAAAAAATCCGAGCCGGATAGTACTGGCAATTATGAACCTTGTCTGGACTTATAAGCAAATTGAACATGTGTTTTTGAAAACAATTCAATGCTGTCGCTTGATAAATCTTCATGCAACTCGAAATTATGAAATCATGCGAGAAAAATTTGTTCCAGTGCTCCAATAAGATGCCTACCGTTGGTTTGTATCGGCGGATAGGACGGTGGCGGCTTAATCCAGGATCCATCTGGTCTACGCATATGCCTCCGATCGGAAGAAAACTCGGCCAGATACTTCTCCGCCGGTATCACTCTGAAGAATCTGTTGTGTCGATGAGTGCGGTGGGTTTCGCGTGTGATACATTTTTTTATGTCAAACCGGAACGATAGAAGAAGGTAGAAAAACAAATCATATTAAACTTGGCACACGGACAAATTGATTAACGACGGATTAGCTAGCCACCCAGACTGCAGGTCCTTGGGAGAGGATGGCACAAAAGGGTGCCTGGATGTCTGTCGTAGATTAGTAGCACCACTTCCACCACCCACCGTTCTGGGTATACGGGCACGTATAACAAATCACAGTTTTTGCTGAGCGACTACGGCAACCTACCTGTGATGTTCTGGCGTTAAGGCATAATCCGAACGGAACGTTTCCGTAACGTATTTGTGAAAATAGGTCGGAAAGGGTAGCGTTGTGTCTAGATCGAAGACCAGACACCGGTTCGGTGACGGATTGTGCATGAAGAACACGTGGTAGTCCCATATCACCAGCTTTTCATCGCCTCGACCCGCCTTCTGCCGCCAAAGGGGCACGGTTCGTCTTTCGTTGGACACGAATACGGCATAGCATTTCGGTAGCTCGGATGGGTATGTTTTCTTAACCTGCTCACACAGTTTCCAAACATTCTCTTCGCTGCAGAGGGAAAAGAAATAAAGCGATTTATTTATAATACTGTACTGTATTCATTATATCATATTGCTTGAATTGAATGCAAATTGATGTACCATTCCATTCCGTAGGTAATTTTTCATGTTATTCATAAATAAAAAGGTAATTTTTCATTATTATCTATTTTATCTAAACTCTGGAATTATAAACTGCTTGCAAAAACATGACGTACAAATGTTAACACATGCATCGAAACAATACTGGCGATTGTAAACGCTTTTCCATAAATTGAGACGTATAATCATGTATGGTAATAGACAACATTGTACCATGAGTTCTTCTACCCATTATTTTTATTTGCCTTTCATATCTATATTCCGTCCTTTGTCTATATTTTTCATTATATTGCAATCGTAAAATGGATCTGTGTTGGGTTACCATTAAATCATTCACGACACATACAATTATCATGCAACCTGTATTTCGTGACACTATCCCGGGAGACTTAATTCTATTCTTTCTAACGTCATGCTTTGTTATATTAAATCGAAAATTCAAAACCGTGATCACAAATCAAAATGTCATACAATCGTTGCTTCTCGAAGTGGACGGTTGTATCCGGTGTATTTTACCGTAAGGCATATGACTCTAGATAGTCGATAAAGAAGGGGTCAACCTTTGAATGTATTAGAAATGACTCTTTGGAGAATTCAAACATAGAAGGCTACATCCCATTTCGCAAAGAAGAAGAAGAAAAAGAAGAAATCAAAATATGAACATCAAGGTTTCCTGTATAACTCACATTTTCAGAAAATAACATTACAACAAGTTAAAATTTCTCTAGTATGTAATTTTAGCATAAAATATGGAATCAAGAATTGTATGAAAATTTTCAATTGACCGTTAGTAGCCTGCAGTTCGGTAATTTTAAGCTGTAATTTTTATCCACAGTGAATAACAAGGAAAGCCCCTTTAATACAAATCAAATTCCAACTTTGCTCTTGCATTCAATCTACAAGCAGTTTAAATGATTTCCAGAAGCATGTTCTCCCTATGATATTCAAACTTACATATGGTGGGCAATGGACTGCTTCCTCAGAAAACGTAAAATAATTTTTGCCAATGACACAACATTATTTTACTACAAATTAAATTACAATATCTCATGCACGGCGTTTCCCTGCTTTCATAATTGCTATACGAATGTAATTTGAATATGCGAGTAGAAAAAATATAAACATTTCTCATGTCATACACCACTCCTGTGGTTTCGTTATGCGTGACTAGACTTACGAGCAAATGAGAATTTGTTCTATTAGAACACTGATCTATTTGAAAACTCAAAAGCCTGATCCGATAATGAATAACGTTTATATTACCATTTACAACCAACGCCTTGTTGCGGATTAGTCTTCCATCGCGCTAACCGTCCATCATTAAGAGAAGTCTGAATTACTTAATAAACTAAATAACATTAGAATTGTGGGACAAGTGATTACATTGTCTAAAACAACCCAAAACGGCGTACTTCAGAGACAATTTACTGTGTTCAGTATACGATAGCAAATGAGACAGTCGCACTAAATACCCACTGAGATAGATTTGTCTGGCGACATAACGTCGCTTTCGCATAAAGTAAAAAAATTGGAGTTCTGCGATACATACACGACAGCATGGTTACAACAATGAATTGTGGAATGGAATCGCAAAATAGTCCCGACATACAATACATCGCATGAGTTTGTTTAATATATATAATGTTGTAACATTTATAACATACATAACTTGGGGTTGGGTTTTCCAACCAACGGTTTATTAGTAATCGATGGAACTGATCACGTCAACCACATTTGACGTTATTAAATGGCTCAAAACAAAAAATTTTAGACAAACCTGACATGAAAGTTGGACTAGATGATGACAAAAATCAGCAAAATTTAAAGTCCGCTTGAAAATTTTCGGTTCCCTGAAAACCACGGAGAACACACCCAATGACGACGTCAAATATATCGTAACACAACAAATAAAACCCCCATTGGCGGGTAGCCTCTCTAATCAAAGGTGAGCAAAAAAAAAAGCGAGGCATCGTTCTCAGACGAATGCGCTCCTTCCATGAAGGCAAGGCAACTCAGTTTGTTTTAATCGTGTTATGGGAACGTGCATGTAGGAGTTGTAGCTAGGGCTGCTAGAACTTTCTAAAATTTATGCACGGGCGATTATGCAAAGCAGACCTTTTCTACAGCAAGAATGATCCAACAAAACATAACGATATGTTCAAAGGCCTTAAGATCCTATGAATTCAGTTGCCCATACAGCGTAATTAAATTCCACCGATATACTGATGTCTGGTAGTGCAGAACCATCTAGCTTTACAATGTCTGTAGGAATATTTCAGAAACGAACTTTCATGAAGTTGCATTGTATACCGACCGAAGCACCTGTAACTTTAAATTCCTTTTGAGCCCGGAAAGTACTGGCAAACTTTTTGCATAACTTTCATTAGTGACGAAGTTTAACTGTTAACATGTTGTATAAAACAATCAGAACAATATATAGCAAAGGCATACATACAATACATACAATACCTTAATAAATGTTGTTCTCAACAACGAATTGTGCTTATACGAAATTTTACCTTCGTTATAGCGCCAAAAATCGATAAAGCACACGTGAAGCGTACAATACTTTTTTTTTTGTTTTAAACTGTTTAATAATGGTCACGCACATTATGTTCATGGTGCTAAAGGTGATGTCATACAGAATGTTGTAAAATATTACGCTAAGCTTATGATTTTTTATATTTATATCATTTACAACCACAAATCAGTCGAACAATGTAAAAAATGAATTTAACATCACTAGCAAATGATTAATCGGAATGGAATGATTACAGAGTTTTAATTTCAACAAATGTTCACCTCTTTATACTATCATTACGGTAAACAGTGTCAAGAGAAATTTTAAAACATACGCCAAGAAAGAAAAAATGCGATACAAACGATTTTACCATGCAACAAAAAATATGAGAGGACAAAGTGCAGCAAAATCATTAACATGCCGCTTTTACTACCGATATATGGTGCGCTTCTTAACAATCAAGTACAGAATACGCTACAGTTATTAAAGATTCATCCCTTGCGCCAATGATATTCAATATTTCATTCCTCGAGACCGCCGCAGTTCGTCCCGCCGATCATGCTTATACTTTCGCAATTCCAACATCGTCCGAGGCATCGTGATTGCATGAAGCGTGGCACAAAAGTAAGGCTTTCGCCCAAAAATTGATATAGACGTTATGGGTTGGGTTTTTCTCGTGGTATGTGTGGTTGTGTATGTGTACGATTTTTTTTTCATAACGTACAGTGTGTCGCATCGGTGATGGTTCTGCCGCTGACTGGGTGGTGGTCTGTTTATCGTTTCCATTAGAAGGGAAAATCAAATTGCACACTGATTAACTTTTGGCCGTCCTTTATTTACTTATGCCATTTGAGTTATGTGCATGCGTCTGGTCCGGACGGTTATGAAGAGGAAAGTGCAAGACGTAAAAATAACCAAACCGTTCGTTTCGGTACCATTTTGGAGCCTGTATGTGATTATGATTACGATGCGTTAGAATTATTAAATTTTGCAATTCTTCAAAGCCTGGCAAAGCGATCGTTAGGAAACGAGTCTCTCATGGCGATGCATAACGGTATTTGTGTGCCAAACCATTATGCAGATGCGATGAATATGGATGAAACTATCAACGAATTGTTCTCCAAATATAATGCTAGAAGTTATTTATAATGCTTCTAGCAGCGCTCTTTGTGTCAAAAAAAAATTAACAGGATGAAATCATATTGAATTGTCTAATTATCTTCAACCACACGATCTTCAATATCAAGAAATTCACAGTTATAATATAAACCCATGTTCAAAATAATATAATAAATTCATGGTTTTCCTCCCGCGATCGATAAGGCAGAATCTACATACATTTCGTAGCATTTTCTATAGCTATTTTTGTACATTTTTACAGACGTTCTCATTTGCCTGCTTACTTTTTGGTCACCCTTGAGAAGCCTTAGCGAAATTTGCTGATGAAAAAGAATGGTGCCATAAATTTCGAATTAATTAGAAACCGCGAACCTAGGGTCCAGCTCAGGCGATGATAAATACTAATTCATCATTACTACCGCACGAACCGTTTCGCACATAAATTTGAATGCAAATGAGAATGTTTCGTTCACCTTGCCATGAAAACATCCTTTGGAGTTTTGACCCGGAGAATCATGTAGAGTACATACTAATTGCGCCATGAAATTAATATCTTATTTCGCGAATGTTGAATTAGTGACGATTTCTATTTTGCAATTTATATTTCCCGTGGCTTTCATATGGCAATCGGCTTGAGCAGCTCTCGTTAGCCTCCCCGTCGGGGATTTTGTGTTCTAAAATGTGTTTTGAACACTTCACTGGCGCAGCTTTATCAATACAACTTTATAATATATTTCTTCCTGCAAACGTTACCGTCATTTGATTGGCAGTTTTTGAAAAATAAAACCGACATGATTGGTATTTTTTGCTAATGAAAAAGTGATTAGTTACATTTTCATTGCTCTGTCGTTCCACGTTATACTGATTCGTTTCTTTTGTATAGTGCTTTTAATTTATTACCTTATCGTAGAGCTCTCAATGCGCCATGTTGCAAGTTTCCTTTGCATAGTCCAGGCGATTAGAACACCGCGCCAGGTATTCCATTCAGCAGCATTCCCTGTATCATCCTCCTTACGTTTGTTTTGTTTGGCAAAGTGTTGCAATCCCCAGATTACTATCATTTATTTTCATTCTGCAATTAGCTTCTTCAAATGTATAGCAACGACCGTAGGCTTTAGCCGTTGTATCAAATACTTTGGCAATGCATGTTAAAAATCGGTAAAAAAAACTTAACAAAAAGCATTATTTCAAATTTTAAACATGTATTTATTTTTGCATTAAACAGTTCCACGTTGTCGTTTGAATAATGACATGTGTATAATCATGAATTTCCTATCCTGCTCAAGTTCGAAATAACAGTTGCATTTAAATATTTTTGTATATTTGTAAATTTTGTAATTCCGCTAAATGTTAGCCATAGAGGCTATACATAAACATGGACAATCCCAGTTAACAATAAAAAAAAACATTTCGTAACGTAACAAATTATGATAGCATCAAGCATTGCATGACGAAAGTTAGACAGACAAATGTTAAATTCAAAGTGTTCATAGTTTTCATTAAAACTACGAAGACAAAACAGAAAAAAGTCAAGTGAATTATAAACAATAATGATAAAATTGTCTTATAAATAAAAATGAATATATATATATATATATATATATATATATATATATATATATATATATATATATATATATATATATATATATATATATATATATATATATATATATATATATACATATATATATATATATATTTATTTATATGTCACGCTTCAATGGGGTTTCTACTGAACCGATTTGCACCAAACTTGGTACATAGGTGTATAATGGTCTCGAGTTTATTGATTTGATTTTTGTTTTTTTTTAGAATCCCCCAATTAAAACTGTAAATGATGTCTAATTTGGCTGAAATTTGGCAAACATGTTTCTTTTGACATTTGGCAAAAGTATTCGAAGTTTCATCCACCCCCGTGAGGTAAAAAGAGGAGCTCCCATACAACCCCGTATGGTGGAGGGGGGGGGAGGGGAACGCCTAACAAACCTTTAATGATTACTAAAAAGAACAAAGAGCCATCGATTTGACTGAAATTTGTGATGTATGAATCTTTTTCTTTTCTTTAATAGAATCTGAAACGTCAGCTACTCCGGTGGGGAAGAAAGGGAAGCTCACATACAACCCTCCATAAAAAAAATGTTATACTATTTACCTAAAAATGTAAAGGACAGATCTGGCCGAAATTTAGCACACATGCTTTTTTATATTTTGCAGAAGAATAAAAAATTTCGGCCACACCGGTCTAAAAAACGAGGACTTCCATACAGCCCGTCGAAAGGTTTATAATATGCAATAGTCAATCGTTTACCTAAATATTGCGTATGCGTTTCTTAAAACTCTGTGTACAATATGTGGTGAAGTATAAGTTTCCCGGTTTGATATATCTGTTTGTTATAAAAAATTCTCTTTGGAGTACAAACGTCGTAGAAATCAACTCCAATCACTTAATACAATGAGTTTTAAAATTTTAGTTATACAAGCGAGGACCAAATAGTTGTCACTCCCAATTCATCAAACAGCGAAAAATTATTGAAACAAACATATGACTACCAATTCGATTGAAACATGTTAGAAATGCTTCTTATTATTCATAGTGTGGCGAAGATTCATCTTCGCAGGTGCGAAACGCATGGGGGTTTCCAAAGAACCTCCTGTCTGTATTACCAAAAAAATAGTACGGTCATAGCAATAAAGCTCGGTTCGGATGAATTTGGATGAGGATGATTCCTTCTACACAAAATTTCAAAACAGGAGCTCCCATACAAGCTTTTCCTATTAGAGTATTGGAAAATGTAGTCAAGCAAACCAATCATGTCTGATTTAAATGAAATGAGGCAAAGTTTTAAAAAAGTGCGGTTGGAAACAAATTTGTGGGAGGACATACACCTATTTGGAATATTGAAAAAAAAAAATGGCCAAAATAACAAATATCGTCTAATCTTACTACAACTTTACATGTACGCCGTAACACAGTCCATTCAAGAAGTAGCAAAGTATCAGATTCTGCAATGCGGAAATGGGGGGATGCAACCCTAATTTATTAGAATGATCAAATATTGCTCAGCGATACAACTGTTTTTGGACCTGTTTGGAACTGTTTGTGGATAAAACATGATTTTCGAAAGAGAAAGTGGAAAATTCTAGGCATAAAAAATAGGTTTTATTAATTTCATGACTTTCATTTCATGATTAAATTTTTGGTAAGAACAGTTTGATCATACGAAACAAAGATTATGAAAAGAAATGGTAGTTGTGAAACAACAAGAGAAGAAAGGATTTGATAAAAAAAAATTTCCTTGATAGCTAAGATGGTTAAAAGGTTAAATTTGTTTAAAAAGGAGTGCAGGATATTTATATATAGGTATAGCCAATCGGATAAGATGTGTCAAGAGCCACAGCGAAAGGTGAATTAAATGAGATAGAAAACATTCAAAGGCGAAGCTTGAAATCATGTATACAGAATGAATACAACTAAATGAAAAAAAATATACACATCAAAAATTGAATTGCACAAGCATAAGTAAAATTGCTCCTTTATATTTTCTTAAACTACGTTAACCCGAATGAAATCGGGTTTATCAGGTAGTTTTAAATAATTGTCTAAAAGTGAACATATCTAATCATTTTTGTAATTCAACATTACTGTTCAATATAATGGTAATGCAACCGTACACTTCTTTAATCTAAGTAAAGCAGCAAATAGTTTCACTTATTATTTCTATCAACTTTCAAATAGTTAGCCTTGTTAATAACGACAAAAAGTGCATTTTAACAAGTTTTGTGTCAGCTTGATAGAGTGGACGCCGATATGGAATATATTTTATTCTATTTGTTAATTCAGCTGACCTCGACACTGGCCGAATAATATATTCGTAATTAAACTATGCTGACTGCTCACCATCTCAGCTTGAAACATTTTTTTAATGTCCACGCCAAACAAGACGAAGGTGAAAAATTGGTGACAGCTTTCGTTCACAACATCAGCGGCAACCACCGCGGTTTCTATTGCCGAACGACACGCACATATTAGATGGATGATGATTGCATGCACGCATCGTTCGTTAAAACGAGCAAAAAAAAGCTAGAAGCAAGGGAAAGGTGGATGGATCACGGTTTTCTAGCTCCTGACAAGGGTACAAGGTCACAAAGAGAAAAACGAGCTTAACACATTTTTTTTTCACCCTGACAACCTGCCTCAACTGCGATTCGAACATTTCAGATAGCCAAAGATATTTTCAGACTTCTATTATCACAAAGCTTTACTGAGTTTGATATGGCTGTTAAATGAAAAACATTTCAAAACGTTTTTCTTAATGTCCATCAAGCTCCTTCGTTTATAGTAGACTTTTTTAACATAACAAGGACGTTGATAGTATATGACGAACGATAGTATAACGCAATAGATGTCTTACTGTGATTTACTCACTTCAAAGGAGTTTCTATACAAACCAAAGAACCCACCCAGACACATTAAATTTAGTACAATCCTTCCGCTAGTGGAGAAAAAATCGAATCATGCCATAGGGACGGTTTGCCAACCCGTATCACTTAACTTAACGTGCAAAAAGGAGCATCCAAAGGGTTACAACGCAAACCTAGCGCGTGAATAGAGACGCTACGGTTTCGGTAAGCCCACGGGGGAGTAAAACAATTCATCGTACCATTTCTTGGGCTCGTTTGCACCTACCGGCTTAGGTTCCGCTTCGAGCACGATGAGCCCGACGTCTTATATCGTTGCCTCACACAAACTACAATGTATTCAAATAAATTACAATTGACTGGAGGTATGCGCACAGAATTGATTATACGTTCCCAAATTGAGTGGTTCGTCATGTGAGTATGGATGAGATGGGTGATCCATTTGAAGCGCATCCGAGTTTACCACAGACCATTTGCGAAAACTTCTTATTCATATTTACATTCATCGGAGCCCATTTTGGCGCTCTGGATTGCTATAAATGCCTTAGATTTGGATTGACAACAAGCAAACTCATTCAATCAACTTCATGAAACTGCAGATTGTACAGAAAAACCATCCATGCTTCCATTCCTGCTCAGATACAAGTCCATAAAAACAGACCGATTTTGATTGGATACTAAGTTGAATTGAACTGACTGATTTGATCTTGTTACTAGGGTTCGGACCCAAGAAATAACATGTTTTATTATTATTTACAATTTATTAAAAAATGACCAAGTAAAACGAAAAACGGGATGAAATGTCCGCGAAATTTAAATTATGGTACCTTAAGGCTAGTTAACGATACAGCCCTGTGTTAAAAAATTTATAACGAATGATTAAAAAACACATTTTTGAACTATAAATGAACAATAACCGATTACCGGAATATTGATCTATAAGCAACGCTGATTACACCAAATACTTTTTTAAATTACTTTTACAACAACGATACACACCTCTTGATTTCGTTTCATTAGAAATTGCCTACACGTATAAAAAGCAAACATTACCTAGCTGCTGTGATAATGGAGTTCTGAACGTGGATTAACCTTTTTTCTACCAGTACACAAAATTCAACGAACGCAAAATTCGAGCCAAGACACGCGGCCGTCTGGTTGTGCTGGAGATAAACCTTCGGAGCTTGAAAGGCTTGTATACATGCACTGCATCTAGCGGGCGGGCGGCATAAAAGAAAAAGCACGTCTTTGATCGTCTGGGCATTTTGGGGTAAATGGTCGTAAGATAAACAGGTTGGATCGAAAGCTTTCCAGCGAACCCCGTACCTGTTAATACTCCTAACTGATGCTGTGGGCCCGGCAGAGGCTTAAGTTGTCGTATTACTCACCATGTACGACGTGATGGTGAAGGTCACTTTGAATGAATTTAGTAACTAAGGCAATGCCGGTTAATGTTTCTGGTATTGTATACATCAAAAGCTCGACTGTACGATGCTTAGATGTGCGATAAATTAAAGAATGCATATTGCTGTAACCGGTGGGAGCAACACGGCGGATACATGGCCCAACGGATGCGCTGCACGTTTTCAAAGCATGTCGTTGAAGGGTCATAAGTATTGATGTTAGTTAGTGATGTTGTTGCTAAACTAGTGAAATACGTCAAGAAATGTTTCAAAAACTTCGGTTTCATTGATAATTTTCAGACATTTCATTCATTCAATGTTCGAAAACTATCGTCAAATATGAATAATCGTACAATAAGTTTTTTCTTTTATAATAGATAAAAATTTAACGTATAGTTCTGGACTGCAAGACTAAAATAAATTGGCAACGAAAATGAAACAATTAAATAGCTGGTGTCATTCATTTTGAAGATCGTTACCGAATAAAGGTTATGTGTTAATATGTTAATATGTTGATATATTAAGGTTAATATGTTAATATGTTGATATGTTTATTAAAGGTCAATATGTTGACCATTATAACATTGTAGCAAAACGGTACAGTTGATGCATACGGCGGTAATAAAACGACTTGAAGAGCTTTCACCTCGTGTAGCCCTAATTACTCGGTTACGATATCAGGAAGTATAATACTTTTTATTTCAACAGGACTACGACAACAAACAAAATTCACACACCCACGAGGCGTTTCTGTCCTTACACCACACGGGTTCAAAATGGGACAGAACTACAAGTAAGTTTTCTGTGGATATTTGGGTGGGTGGGAAAAAGTGAACCTGAATTCAAGCGCCAATTTCGTATAGCTGCGATAACGTCCGAAATGCAACAGTTTTACATGCAACCGCCCCACAAAGGATAAGAGAAGCCTTCCCGAGGAGCTCTCATGTTTTATTGCCAGCAGCGCTGGCATGAGCTATCCGTTTTTTTGGTCGTTGTTTTGCCACCGGAAACTCACCGACATCGATGCGAATAGGCAGCGACCGGGTCGACGCTTGCTACACAAGTGGCCGATCCTTGAGAATGATGTGCCGGTTTGAAAAACCACTTTGATATACGAGCAGCCAGTCGAAGGGGAAGCGAATACGATTTCTTTTTGCAAGCCCACTCAGCCTTTGCCGTTAGTATTTGGTTGCAGCAACTGCATTGTGCGTCCCCGTGCTTCAAATTACCATCGTGGCCTGGGCAGCACTTGCCAGTAGCGTAAATTACGATCCCTGCTGTGACCAGTACGACAAAGAAAGGCCATCATACAAAGTTACCCCGCTGTACAATGGTCGGTCGAACACACTAGCCACCACACCAAATTGGCGCCTACGGGCGAAACAATTCTGCCACCCCACGGAAAAGCAGCCATCCTTAGTTTTACACCGGTCGCCATCAACTCGACACGGAAAAACGTGCGTGCTTCGAACCGGTGGCCGTGAGCTGCCTGTTAGATCCCGTCTGCCCACTCGTGCGCTACACACAGGAAACCCGGTGCCGGTGCTCGCAAAAAGGCTGCGAAGTGGTCATTATTATGGTTAAGCATGCGATGCGCATAAAAATCCGGCACCTAGCTCGCCTTATCGTCTTGTCCTTGCGTGTCCATCGTTGAGCTGTCGTTGGTCATGGTGTGTGTGTGTGTGTGTGTGTGTGTGTGAACTCCCGTGAGATGGATTTTCCCTAGATGCGCATTCACATCGGAATTCTCTTCTTACTTTTCTTCCACCAACTCAGCGGGTCCTCGTTTAACGCAACACCCCAAAGTCCAGAATAATGTGCCCCATTCGTCAGATCGTAACGTGTCTGTGTGACGGTATTCATTTCCGCGGCAATAAACGTACTGACTGAAATCGCCCTAGGTGCTGATGTCAGCTTAGCCTACCTGTACGCGCTGGACAAACATTAAATCCATTCTTGAAGAGCCTCAAAATTTACATTTCACTGCCTTACGGTCATACATCGTTCAAAACTGGTTGCGTCGAAACTTTACGAGCGTGAAATAATCCATCTCGATGAGATTCTTTACGAGTGTCATATTCAGCTTAACGGCATTTTTGTCTCAAAATAGATATTTGCAGGTGCTACGCATGTTAAAGTAGAATATTATAGTCTACGATGCTCTAAATTTTGTTATCGTTGTAACCTTTCGTTTCCCAACTACGTCACTTTTTATTCTATATGAATCTTTCACAGACAAAAAAAAAAAATATATATATATATGTATATATATATATATATATATATATATATATATATATATATATATATATATATATATATATATATATATATATATATATATATATATATATATATATATATATATATATATATATATATATATATATATATATATATATATATATATATATATATATATATATATATATATATATGCTACATTTATTACAAGGGAGTCTGGCCCTATTTGATTGTTTTCTAAAACAATAAAAAATTCACATATAATGCTCCCTATCCCTATTCGCTATCTCCGCTTCATTGTCCCAATTTCAGCTCTCGCTATAAATGAACAAAATCTAAACATTATATGAGAAGGAAATATTGATTTATCTATGAGATAGCCATGTTTAATGCTTCATGTATGCCATAACGATGTTTACAACATTTTTCAAAAGAAATTGAAGGGCCACAAAAGTAGGATGGTTTCCTGTTGAGCTAAAATCTTTAACAAGCTTTTGTTGGCATGTTTGATACTAAAAAGAGAATATATTTTGCCAGCATGATAGCAAACAATAAAACACTACAATCAGCATTGAAATATTATAAATTTCATCAACTTATGTCAGAAAATATTACAGCAGCTTAATCGAATGAGTATGGGTATGACGGTTGGAATAAACTATTCGAGCTTTCCCAACAGATTCATCGCAAGAAGGTCAATTAGAAGGACAATCAGAAACAAACGTGTTTCAAACAAACGCTGTAAATTACAGGACAGGGTGTAATCAAACAACTACACCACCACGACACTTCGATGAACGATTGAATAATACAAGTAGAAACAGCTTTTCATGGTTTGAAAATTGCACAACAGGACATTAACACCCCATGCATATACGCACGAATGCATGTACGCACACCACGATAAGCTGTGCGAAAAGATGTCCAAACCAGACGAAGACAAAATCATCCCATCCCATCATAATTCGAAGACCAAAGACCAAATGAGCCGATGGACGCTGGGCAACAAAGCACGTCTTCGGTGTTATGCCGTTGGACGCCAAAGACGTGATATTCTTCTAGAGCTCCTGACGACACAAATTGCTTGGCGCCAACATGCCTCGCATTTGCAGATTGGTAAGATGAATCAAGCGGTACGAGGGTCGAAGTTCGGGTGGATCGTTTCCTGAAAATGTCATACTTTCGGCAAACGCCCTTTGTCTGCCTGCTTCTTTTTTTAAGCATGCTTGGCCAAATATATAGCTTTATATTCGGCCAGGCAAATAGCGATGACAATGAGGAAAAAGCTCTATAGTACGAGCGATGCGGTAGTTCTCTGCCAATCGGCAATAGTATGGACCCAATACTCCCAACGGTCATGATAAAAGTCAACCGGAGGTTGAAGAATAATATAAAGCAAGTGAACCATGCAGAAGCAAATGCTTTACATGACAGTAAAATGAAACAGTAAAAACAAGTCCAAGCGGCGTCGAAAAGATTTTTCGCCTAGAGAAGACGATGAAAGGCAAAAGGACATTCGAAACATGTTCTTTGCAGAACAAAAATCGTTTGGCGTCACTTTTCGTATTAAATAAAAATATATATAAACTTTTTTGACGTCGTTTCTTAGTTTATCACTGAAATAATCGTCCTGAAGAGATTTATTATTAATGACACGCTATTTACTCTCTGATCAAATTACACGGATGCAATGGAAAAGATGTTAATAGGTAAAATGCGCAACGGACCAAACGGTTCATTCCGACCGGCACTGATTTAAATTATGCCATTTAATGAAACGTATAAGAAATGGTAATAAATAGTCTCGTTTCAATGCACTTCAAGTAGTGGAAAACCATTTACCTCATTATTATATGATGGTTATGGTGGTGGCTGATTTTTGTGTCGTAATTTAACACAATTCAAAAGTAGTAGTAAGTATTTTTACCGCAAAATATATTTGTGTGCGTTTCCAACTCGTTGAAAACATGCTGTAAAATCTTTTTTTTTTATTTTAGAATTTTTTGATAATATTGGATGTGAAAAACATTCATGCGAAAATTCAGTGTAACCTTTCCTGCTACAATGAATATTCAATTGCGATTTTTCCAAACATTCTATTTACGTAAAAAGATGGTACCTTATTATTCAACAAACGCAAAATATGACCATACGGTTATGCCGTTTCACGAAGTACAAAAACAACAGCAGATTTACCCAACTTAAATATAAATTGCTTTTATTTGGTGGAAATTTATTTCTAAACATTCCTCAATCCTAAATACAAAAATGAATTCCACTGAAAATGAAAACATTGCAGGCTTTCAGTATTCTGATAAAACCATTGTTGTACCCAAACCGGCGTAAGTTCGTTTCACAAATGTTACCGCAATAAAATACTGCAAAACATTCCGTTACTTTACCCCGAAGCTTCGAGCGCGAAATTCATCGAATTTTTTGGCGACAACAGCACTCAGATCATATGTAAAGTACCTTATATGATACGCACGTTTTGCCCAAGTATGCTTCATAAGTACCAGGCAATGCATTCGACCGCAGTGTCGATTTACCATTCCTATTTCTCCCATATCATCGGGCGCGGAGCATTCAACTACCACTGCACTTGCCGGAGCGATCAGATGTGAAACGGCAAACACGAAGGCCCATCAAAAACAGCACCACCGACCAGGCGCCTCCATTGGTGAGCGGAACAGTAGGCAAGTTTCTTTGCCTGCGCCTTTTTGCGAGAAAGATAAACACGAGCTTTCTTTGTCAAAATGACGCTGGTCGGAAGTTGTATACAACCGTTCGCCGGTTGCGCAAACCATCAAATATTTTTGCATCAAAGTCCCCGCCAGCCGGCAAGGACGGGTGCGTATACGTGTTTATGCTCGACGGTGGTGAAAGAAAAACATGATACGATGTTAAAAAGATTGATTGAGCGTCCGGGATTATGGGGCAGCAACAGCAGACAGTAGTAGACGAGTTGTGTTGTGTGAAGTAAAACATGTATCTTTTGCCCTTTTTCGCAATCTCTTGCATTCGTCCCGTTTTATCATTGCTTCCATCATTCTCACTCTTCCGCTCACTTTCGCTCTCAGAAGCTTTTCATAAAAAAAAAACATTTTCATCTCACACCTCAACACACGATAACGTTAAATGAGTTTTCACTTACCAATAACATGAAACGTACGAGCAGTCGTTGATGTTTGAAAACAGCATAAAGTTTGCATCGTTGGTCGACATTTTCACGCCCCCTCTGTTGTTTCGTGTTCTTTCCGTACTCGTCGCTCACGACCTATTTTTGCTCTGCGCCTGCTGGGGTCGTGCTTTCAAGCCTCCGTCAACAGCCGCCAACAGATTGGTATGGAAGCTTTCGCAGGAGAGTCCTGCCAAGGCGAGTAGCTTGACTGGGATGCAGACTGGCCTCTCACGACTACTACAACCCGACCTGGCCCCTGTCACTGGGCAATGGTGGGGGTGTTAGCGTAACGCTGTTGTTATTGCTACGTCGTTGCCTCACCTGCAGCCGTTGCTGCTGCTGATACTACTGCTCGCTTGGTTCGGCTTTTCCTTGCATGTCCTCCTTCGGCTGCGTCCTGTACCAACGCCCTCGCACCTGTTATGAAAATTGTGTGTGCTCTTTTTACTCGTCCAGCCGTGCTGCGAATGTGCAGTAAACGGCACGCAGCACACCCGCGGACTGCCTTCTTCTTCGCTCAGCAACCCCACAGGAGCCACACTTGGTTACTCTCGCAGGATATTCAGCCAGCTCGCGATAGTACGCGCATCCGTTGGAGATGAGGCACGGGCTACTAGATTGGGCGAGCGCGCGTTTTGCAAATATTTGACACGCACTTTCTGCTTTCTTCTAATGCTACCCAAAAACCGAAATACCGCAGAGCGCCAGCGCTCGTGAACCGTGCTTCTTTGGGGGATCGACGCGGTTCCTAACTAATATCGTACTGCCGGCGGGGCTGAGGCAATACACTAGTATATACGCACTGCAATCCAATAGATGTTGACTTGCCGGATAATCGCTCACACGACAACCTTCGTGGGTAATAATTCACTTGTAATTATTTCAACGCAGCACAAATCGAGCACTTTTCCCGCCTCTGGCTGCGTAGGGATGCTGCGGAAAACGCAACCGAGCGTGTGTCAGTACGCAAGTGTCGACACACGTCTGCTTCGAACAAAGAAACGTAGAAAATTTTTGGGATATCGGAGGCCGCGCTGAGACTGTTGCTGCCGGACCGATGGTTGCGAAATATCTGTATCCGGGGAACCACGGGTATGTGAGAACCGTGGCACTAGTTGTGCAGGAAGGTCGAGTACCACACACTAAAGGACGAAGCTGGAAAGCCTCGAAGGACCTGCGGCAGGACGTGCGGAGGGTTAACCAGGCGGGGAGGACAAATTCCTATCTAACCGTTCCTACAGTTGTACGTTTGGTGTCATACTTCGTTTTCCGCTAATCACATACGACGACGATGCTGTCTCGGTTGTTCTCGCAATCCATCCTCAGCAACAGGAATGTCACATGCGGAGGAGTTGCTGTTGAGCTGCAGGTTTGCTGACCCGAATATCGTCCCTATTGTACAGATCTCGTCGTTATCGCACTGCTGCTAACGCCAGTTTGGGATTGTGTATGTCTGCGACTAAACCCCGAACTGGCCTACAAAGCAAGGAGTGGGCTTGCAGGAAGGAATGTGCGCGACTTCAGGGTAACATACACACACATGATACGAACGGCCCGGAATACAGGGAGAACGCAAACAAGACCGCAAAGCACCGATAAAGTTCTCGGACTGATACGCAAGGTCCGGATCCGGATATAGGCACACGAAATGAATGTTGTTTTTGTTATGCTGAGCGCGGCAAAGCACTCACGCAGAGCTCCCGTGTCGTGTCCAAGTTACATATAAACTCAAAAACTGACTGACTAAAACTCTCAATAAGCCATCGATTGAGCTGTAATATTTACGATCAAGTGTTTTGTTTCGAAAAAAAGCATTAGAAACAATAAGCATTAAAATCATCAGAAGTGATTGGCTATCGACGTAAAAAAGCACAATTTTTTTATACATTCGTCACGTAGAGATAAGCTGCTGTCACTTGGGTCTTGTTCTTAACGCAAACGAGAGATGCCAAAAGTTTTGAGCAATTGTGAGCTACTTATCGTGAGAGTCATATAGTGCAAGCGTCAACGGGAACTCAGCTTTTTGACAGCGAGGCTACATAAACACACACAAGTGTGTCAGATTAGCAACGGAATATATGGTCAAAAATAAGTAAAGATCAAAATTATGCACTCGTAAAATTAATTGAAATTCGATACTTTTTACCCAAAAAATAGTTATACAAAACATTTGGATACTGTCAAAATATTGTTGTTAAATGAGTAATTCCATCGTTTTATTGCACCACAAGTGTCACGAGAAAAGCAGCAATTAAATATTAATCAATAAATTTATTGAATTAGGAGCTTGTTTTGAATTTGGATTCATCGTAAAATAAATCAATAAAACCAACCAATAAGTTTTTCTAGTTTTCATTTAAATCAATTTATCCTTCATATTTTTTGTTAAATATCCAGTACAGATTTTATATTCATTCATGTTATTTTATTCCGCGTTCATGTCACGCGGTTGGTGTGGTTCAAACAAAACGCGGTTTGGTACAAATTTTGAATGGTGTGAAGTGTTTTTCAATTACGTCACTTAACGATTGGATGAGAAGTATACACGTGCTGTTCCATTAGAGGTTATTGCATTTGTTGTAGGAAACTTTTGGATCTAAACAATGCGTTCACTGTTAATGTATCGTGTTTAATGATTCTATCGTTGAATATGCCAAAAAAATATAACGTTTAACCTGTGAAATATTAGGTGAAAACTGAAAATAGACTTGAGGGAATGAGCTATGAGACGTGAGTTACAGTCAGTGAGCTATGAGGATACAGGAAACAACTATGAACTGTGAATAGATAGTAGCGTGATATGAATAATGATAAGCAAAGGAGCTACATTGATCCATCAAAAGAAGGACTCTGAGCTTGTTCTTTTTCTGTATGTAGGTAGCACCGCGCGCATTCTCAAATGGCTGCATTCAATAAACCCTATTCGCGCATGAGATTTGTACGAACAGGAGTGAGATAGCCTTCGAACTAACAATGCGCTTTTCGTATTCATTATGGGTGCAAAGTGTCTCACATTTTCTACGATCTTGCAAAGTAGCTCCAAGCTCGCCTTGTTTTATGCTCACTGGCACTTCTAAGCTCACTGCAATAGACATACTCACTGAAGTGACGGTTCGTAAACTTGCACCGCAATGCACACTATGGTAAGCTTGTTAAGCTCCACATACACACCTACAAAGCCTTAAGCTTTGCAAAACTGATTTTGAATTGTAAAGAAGTTCTATTATTGTGATGACAGCTTAAAAAATGTTCTTTTCGCATCATGTTGTGTGATTTGTCAATTCCTGCTACACCGGGTCCCTCTCATTCATCTCTTACCTCATTGTATCGGCTCCTCCATTGTCCTTCCATAGATATGGGGCAAAAATTGTAATGACATCTCGACCACGACGAAAAGGATTTTATTCGCTGTGGACATAATACACATTTCAAAAGCGTATGCGATCAGTGAATTATTTTGTGTAGTTCCAGCTACAGCCATCGCGTCAGGTAGCTTAAATGGAGAAATTTCCTCAGGATATATGTCCTGTTGAATCCCAGCACCCTAACGCGTATTTTAACATCAACACTATCATCCTAGTTTTCGACGACTTCAAAGGTATGCTCACGTAACTGAGCCCTGATGCCCTGCGTGGATTCCCATTTGCATTTGCTAGCAGGACCACCAACCATGCTGCCCCACTATCATTTTGATTTCAATCTCATTTATCTCCAACTCTGCTCGTATGCATCTAATGCATGAGAAAGTTGTAACCCAATCATATCTATATCTTCAACGTACGCCAGGATCTCGTTTATCTCCGACCTGAGGTTCTCTACTGCCTGGACATTCTGTTCGTATGCAGCTACCATTGAGGAAAGTCGTAGACCCATGATGATTATGTCATCAACATATGCCAGGAACTGGATTGGTTTGTGATGAAGATGGATATTTTTTCAAGCCCAGTAGGCTTATGCGGGATTCCAAATGAGACCATCCTACAGCTTTCGCACGACTATGATGACTATTACTAGCGCTTTTCTTGAAGAATTCCCTTTTGATGAATTCTGTTTCGGTATACTCTCTCATAATTTCCGATAATATCTTCGAAAAAAGGCACGACTCTTTATTGAAGAACTATAGAAGAAATCTTAAAAGCAGCATTAAACGCTGCAATCTTTTTGTAGTTGCTGTATTGCAACACTGTATCTGTGTATGAGGGAAGAAGAACGACACCAACCACATAAGCTTTGTCACCGTATGATCGTATGAATGATTTTTAACAGGCTTTAGCACATGCCCTGGTTAAAGCTTAAGCACAAATGTTGCTATTTTGTACAATATCCGCAGAAAACTACTTCTTGTCATACAGAAAAACTATGTTTCTATTCTTTTTTGTAATATTTTACAAAAAAAAAACAACTTACAAATTTAAAATTTATAACGGCTGTTAGACGAACTTCCAAAGGTTAGAGAATAACAAAAATGGATTTTCAATTCTACCGCATGCACATTCGTGGGAAACTATGACGAGTGGAGTATATACGTGTGATATTTTGAAGAAGAAATCGCTCAGCATCGATTTTTTGCCCGCTGCTTAAAAGTGCCACACAAGGTTCGATTGAGCGTTGCCCTCGGAAATACCAGCAAGCAGGAAGAAAAAGTGACAGATTGTTAATTTATTCCACACATCAAAAGCGAATCTGGTCGGTACAATTTATTGACATGTAATATTGAAACTCCATCGGCCTGCGCATGAAAATGATGTTGCCTTCCATGGCGTGTGCATTGTCTTGAATATTCAGCCTCCTAACACACAGGTTATCCCCACGATGCAACTTCACCAAATGTCCCCCTCTTGAAGCAGCAATTAAAGATCTCTAATGTGCCACCATTTATGCGGCACTCTTTTTTTTCTTTTTTGTTGATGCATTTCCTTTGTTTTCGATTCATCAAACTACCAAATGCTATCGGTATAATTTAGTTATGTGTGCGCATGTATTTTTCCTTCTCTTTTTTGTACCGAGAGACGTTGGTGCTTTGCCTGATCTACTGTGTCATCAACACACGGAACCGGTGCTCATGATTGTGGTATAATTATATCGTCCCGGGAGGAACCTCGGGCGGGTGGGTGGTTGGTTGCACAGGAATGCTAAAGCTAACAACAACTTGGCACCTATTTACAGTCAGTACACGAGCAGGGAACGCGATAAAAGGAACCGATCCATGGTCCATGAACGGTAGTACGGTCGTTTTCAGGGAAGTGGTCAGTTGATCAGCCGGAGCTCCGTTACCGCCTCATCCGTCTTCCGTCCCAGCCGCTTCCGGTGGGGAAAGACACGCGCGAGAGAGGATGCACCAAGAACCCGATTCACCTAGCAGGACGCCAGCAGGATCGAGTGGGGCGGTCGGATGGTCGGCGGGTAGCTCATTTTCCGAGTCCGGCAAGCATGTACACGGGATCGTGATAGTTGGTGCCACGGTACAGCTCCGGTACGGTAGACACCAGCGCTCGAATCCGGTGCGAGGGCCGATAGTTCCGGATGGCGTGCAGGAAGGCGGCACTGCCCGCCGGCTTGCGATAGTCCTCGACAAACTCTGGAATAGAAGAACCCTTCAGAAAACCCGGAGTCATTGGGACCTTGGACCGTGCGGTGGAGTAGGAGGCTGTGATCGGGGGGTTTGGGCGGTGCTACCTTTGCGCAGATCGCTCATCATGTTCTGGCCCTCGAGCAGCTTCACCTGGTCGTTGTTGAGGTTCTTCGACTCGAGCGATTCCAGGTTGTGTTTCAGGTTTTGGAAGAAATCACCCAAGTTTGTCAGCGCCCCTGGAAGTGGGTATCGGAAACGGAAATCCACTGAACGATCGAACTGGGATGTAATTGGCTCACGTTAGCTCACGGAACACCGCCGAATATGTGCAACGCAAGGCGGCGCCATTACATGCGACGTGTGCGAAATGGCTGTGCGATCGGCAGCATTAGACGATTGTGGGTTTGCGAAGCAGCGTGAAATATAATTCATCACTTCCCGGTTGACAGTGATGCGGTAGATAGGATTTGTAACGCCCGAGCGCATGAAGCGTCTGTTGGTGGATGAATTAAATCACCGCTATTGGCTGTAAATGAATTAACCATCCTCAACGCCAGCGCAACCGGTGGATGGTGTTACGTACAAATGCTAGTTTACACCGTGGCAGCCGCGTCATCCGAGGTGAGTCGCAGCTTCCGAAAAGCGCCCACTAGCGGCCTGGTGACAATGATAAATTTTACACCGTTTTACAAAACTGTCCTCGCTTCCGCGGGAGCATTATGGCCGTGCTACAGCTACTCCCACCGGCAGGGCGGTGGCAATTAAAATCGCTATTTATGGTCATATGTTACACGAAGGAGGACGCCCCGGTAGACTACCGACGGTACGATAGCAAAGGACGATACCTATGAATGATGGACGCGATAACCAAGCCCGTGGATGTTCGTTCTCACCGCGGGAACGGCGGGATCAATCAATCAATTTTACCACTAATCAATTGGTGTGATGTAAGCTCCGCAAACAATTACATCCGGTAGGGTTGGGGATTGCAGATGGCTACAGTGAAAAGAACCCGTTGCCAATTAGATAGTTTAGAGCTAGATCCCCAACCGGTCGGTGTACGTCGCTAGTTTCACTCGTTAGTCTACTTATTTGTTTGAGCAGGTCGTAACTTGCGTAATATTTTTCAGATGCCAAAAAAGCCACTTTTCATACGAATTTCGTTTTAAACCACACATACTTCAATTGATTGTCGGCGGTAAACTTTGATAGAGCACAAATAATGCATTGTTTAAATGAGTTAATCGTTAAATCAGCTAGTAGTAATTTGTATGTTTATCTGAGATTTTTGTATCATCGTCTCAAAATATCATGTTTCTATTACCCAGTGTAGAATAGGAACAAAACATAGTATTGTTACTAAAAAGAACACAAAATCATTCCCTTCTTAGCAATGTGAATAAATACTATGTCTATTATTCTACAAAACTATTTCCTAAAATGAATTACTTTGCATATTTTACAAAAAATAATGTCATTAGTTTTGTGTTATGCCACTTTAAAATTACGTTAAAGGTTTTTTACCGCTGTTCGAAGATTGAATTTGGTTTGTCTTCTTTTATCGTATCCAGTATTATCCAAAATCTTGTAGAATAACGTATTGTATGTTATTCAGACAGAATAAAATGGATGTCAACGGCGTTAGCAATTATGTATTGTTCCACCCTAAAGAGAAAATATGCGAGACTTTGTATCCTGGAACAAATAACTAAAGATGTAAAACACACAAAACAAAGCTAGAATTAAGACATCGTTGCAGGCTTTCGGTGGTGATATTAGCAAGCGTGTCATTGCTATAGCGACCAAGTGCGGAACCGTGCACGGAATGAAATAAGAAATCTCATCGTCCTGACCGTACCGTAGAACTCACCAACACTGATGGAAGGCATGAAGCTGCCATCTTCAACACTGGCACCACCGGTAACCGCCGGAAGAATGTGTGAACGTCGAGCAACGGTTGAACGAAGGGCTGCAGCGCGCTTTTGGCCCACGGTTCCGTACGTGTCATCCAAAGGTGCGGCAGTTCGTTCTTCGGATTCTACTGCATTACCAGGTGTACTGCCAGAGGGGCCACGCTGTTTCGGCCCAATCTCGATCAGCTTTCCGTGCAGCATGTAGTTGGTAGTGTCTGGTCCTTCAAGCATGAACGATTCCTCTTGTTGTGGGTCCTGTCGATCGAATGGCCCTGAGGCATCCTCTGAATACGCGCGAATGCGTTGTTGAGGGCGTCCGTAGGGAAACAGCAGTTGTAGTACCGTTGCCAAGGACCTCCGCGCACCGGCCAAGTCTGATTCGGTCATGGCGGACGGGACGGATCTGTGGTCACTTTGTGCAATTTGCTGCAGGTGTTTCAGTTGACTGAACAGATCCGCGTGCTTTCCTGGCGTCTCGTTAATTCGCTCTCGCACCGGCCCGCCAGGACGAGTGTCGATGAAATCTATTGCCTGACCAGGCAAAGATCGCACGCTGGATCCATGGGCGGCGATATCTTGAGGGCTTTGGTTGATGCTGCCGTAGATGGTCGCATCTGAAAATGAAAAATCTGAACACTCGAAAGACGCTGTAGTTGGAACTCATTGTGAGCTGATGTTTTCCATTAATACGCAATGTCTTCATTTCCGATCAACGCCCTGACAAATCAACGAAATTCGTTACTTTTCTTCGTTGTTCATGTTTCTATGTTTCAGTATGGATTCGAATTTATCAGATAAACGAACATATTCTGTTTTTTATTAATTTTTTAGATTGATGATGTCAGAAATTTTATATGTAATTAAGCAGAATATATTTTAGAAAAATTTCACTACGTTCACGATTTCTCAGCCAAACATTTGCTGCAGATTTTAAAAACAATTTAATAAAATTGAATTATAATCGGTTCTTTTCGTACATGTAATGATAAGCTCATTTGTGCCTGTAATGCAATAATTTATAATTGTTATTATAACTGTTTATTATTACAATAAATAAATAGAATTAAGTACATAATAATCCATTAGGCATAAGCATCCTTAAGCATTCATTTATTGTTTTAAAGAACCATTTACAAAACCAATAGCAAATAAACATCAGATATTTTCGAAAAAAAAAAGGTTCAGTTTAATTTATCAGCTAGGAATTTTAAAATTAAATTTTTAAATTAAGTTGTGCGTTGTTACTATCTAGTAACATTACTTGTTTCAAAATAATTTCAATAATGATTTCAATCTAACATAGAAGATAAATAAAATTGATACACATTTGCTAGCAAACAATTCAAAACCATATCTTAACTTAAGAATGCTAAATGAGTGTTCATTACAATGTCTAGATACCGTTCGGGCATAAATTATGGCCGTTGAAGTAATTTATCATTATTTTTCGGGTCTTATTGAGTAAAACTGTACTACCGAGATGTTGGAAGCAGATACACTTTGCATTGCATTGCAAGTGTACATGTCGTCTGCGCCATTTTGTGTCTCGTAAAGAGCACAACTTACGTGCTATGCATTCCAATTCATAGCGTTTAGCAAATTTTAGCATTTCTGTGCATTTTTTGTTAGTGACGCTGTATGGATTTTTTTTTATCACGCTATTACAGGTTTTATTTCTTCATTGTAATATTCGACAATAATATTACTTTACCGATATTCACTTTAACCCTATAGACTTTATCTAAACAAATTGATAATTATTTTTTGATAAACCTATGCAAAGCGTGGATAACTTGGAGCTATTTATTGTTGATTAACTCCCTGTAGTTTTATTAGCAAAACTTCCGGCGATTACGCAAAGAAAAAAGTAGTAGCACTAGTTTTAATGTACACTACAAGCTAGCAATAAACTTAACGACTCCTGCTAAAATTGCTAAGCTTTGGGAAAGTCAAATTATTGGTCTTTTACGCAACAATAACCGTTAGACAGTGAATGGGGGGGAAATCATCTCATAATGAGAATGCATATAAAAATCGTATAAAACGCGTGCTTTTACCGCGACCTGCTAGAATGCAGCATTAGCTTAGTGTCAATTACCCGTTGTAAATATCAATAAGACAATCCACAGGTGCAACATCATTTATGATCACTAATTGGTTTGCAAGACACCTCACGGCGAACGGTACACGTTCAACACCCGCACTGGTAGCGCAAGAAAGAAAGTTTAGCACTGTTTTCTCATTCAAACACCAAAGAAATGGCTCATTTCGGGACACATAAGCATCGCACCGCAACCGTTAACACACAAAACCCATCTGATCGTATCGCAGTGCAAATTGCCAGCTCTTTCAGGATCACGACACGATATGTCCTTGCGGAGCTACCAGGCACGACCTGTTGCTTCCGGTTCGGAACAACTGAACTATCTCGACCCGGTTGCGGGCACTTTTATAGCCATGCTCGGTTACGAGGCGAGCGAGAGTAAGTGCCAATGGAGGGAATGTGGACTGCTGAACATGCGTGCTGCGTATGTAACGGATCGTTTGAAGTTAGTCCGGCGACGAATCGCATTTTATGAATGAACATGGCCCCCGGGAACCCAGTCTGCTGCAGATTGACCACCTGTCCTCGCTAATTGATCTTCAAACTCTCCAGCTAATTGAAGCAAATCACAAACTTTTCGATTCTTATTTTGTCTTCGCCGATGAAGGTGGCCATGCTCGTGACGGTGTTGGACGAGTACCGAGCATTCAGTGGAATTTGAAGCTGCCTCGGTGTTGCGGTGTTCACCAGACATCCTTCGCAGCATGAGTCTCAGATTTTTTGCGTTTGTGAAAAATTAATGCACCGTGAACGCCCTCCCTAAAGGGGATGAGTCGCGCTCCCTCGGTTATGGGCTGCAAGTTGCTGCCCGCTTTCAAAGTACGTATGGTACATTGAACCAGTCACGCGTCATCGGGAAGTGCGAAGGTTTGCGCGAAGTATATGAAGGATTGTAATTGAAAGGCGCGTAAATAAATTTTTTGAACTACATGCTTAGTTTTAATTCAAAAGGATCCTTATTTATGTAACGAATGCTTCGTGAAACAAATTGTACTAGCATGATGTGGTACCATGCTAGCTGCCATAAATACCTGAAAAAGTATATTAATTGATAACATAATACAATAACAGATTTTCTTACATGTGTTGGAAGAACTTAACAATTGTTTTTGTTTTCAAACTATTGTTTACAACATTTCGATTTATTAATTACCTCTTTACTCCTAATTACCTCTTTATGTTACAAACAATTTTTATTTAATTTTTGTTTGCATTTGGACATGGTTTGCTCAAAATCATGGGTTATCGACAAACAGTGAAAATCAATTATAATGTGATTGGGTTAGTAGCATAAATATGTAAGAGACAAGATGAGATACAATGCACGCTGTAGTGTACAGAAATGTGCATTTAAATCCGTGGAAGTGCTTACTATCAATGCTTACTTTTAATTTCCTAATAGAACATTACGGGTATGATTACAGCGTTCATGTCTAATAGGTTTGATCAAATATCTTGAAAATCGTGGGTGTGCTCAGATGCCATGGTGAACACTGTGCATGCGCGGTTCTAAGCATCCGTGTACCTGAAGCGCAAAACGAGTGGTCCGCATTATGAATCAATCGATTTCTCAGATACAAAAATGCAACGCATAAATCGAACGATTTGAAAGAATCGATCGATATTTCGATCACGCCTATGAGCGGATATACTTAAACATTGCGTGTTTCAATAACCTATTAGGATAAGTTGGAAGAATTTCTATGTTACCATCGCTCTCATTCATTCGAAATTAGTACAAAATCATTCAGATTTCAAAGTACATTACCGTTATTGGTCACATGAGCCAACACCGTTTAAGGAGATCAATTCAAAAATAGCTTCGGAAAATACAAAAAAGGTGAGATGATAACAGATGTAATAAGAGGGCTAAGAACAATAGAAAGCTAGATTAGGATTAAGAACGGTATCGCAAAAGAAATTTGAGTCATAAAAGTCTCTAGGTAGAAGTAGAAACATTCTGATAGCAACAGGTATTATTCAAAAGGAAGTAGAATGGTAGTAAATATGGAGAAGAATAAATAATCATGATGCATCATTACCACAGGCCATATCTTTTTCATTACCACACCACAAATAGGATTAAGCAAATATGGACTTGAAAAATACTCGCTAAAATGAAAAAAAAAAATGTATGCTGGCATGTTTCTTACGCATACGCCTATTATTAATTAAAATCAGTAGCCGACATCAGTTTCTAGCCATAATTTTTGCCTATATAGATTCAGGCCATCAAAAACGAAATGATGATTATATTATAGAGGAAATTTTGATGAAAACCATTGTTGAAACAAGAAACAATGGTACCTCAGAATGACTATAGTATTGTATGATGTTTAATTTTCTATCATTTGGATAAAGAACTAGGACATATAAGTTAATAATGTTACTTATGGCTGTAAAATACAGAATACAGACACATCTAGCATAAATTAGACTTCTTTAAAGATACGAAGAAAAAAATCAATGTAATAGTTTAAAAATAACATCGTATACATTTAAATTTGCAACTTTATTTTGTCAAGTATCTGATCTGTTACCAAAGAAACACCGAAGGCTCTAGGCGCTAGAATATTTCATTTCCATAATCACGCAAAGGATGGCAATGAACAGTAAAACTATCAGCGATACCGTCAGGGTGAGTAGTTTTGCTACTTATATGATATCATCTCATTTTTTGGATACTTAAAATGCAATACAAAACTATAAATGCGTTTTTCGGTACATCACATTTTCAAAATGTTTAGTGAAATTTCCAAGTTAGGTTGTACAATATCTATTCTAACGTCTAGCATACATGTGTTACAGAGAGTATCAGCTTTTCGCTGCTATCATACATTAGTTCGTACATGTAAAATATTTTTACATTAACTATTGCATCGTATTTTTCTTACATTTGCATAATTTCAGAGGTATATATGTAGATGCTGTACAACAGATCGGTAATATATACCTGTGTATTTTACGGTCATATTGTATATTTATTATTGCCTACTATAGTTGCATTTATTATGCCAACTCAAATGTTAAACAATTGCAGAATTCAATTGTTAGATGTTGCTATTACATTTTATTTTGTCAATCGCAAACACGCAAACCGTTAAATTTAACCACTTAATTCAAATCTCAAAGTTTAAGTATGAATCATCATTAAAGCAATATCAATGTTCATGAAAACAATGCAGGAATGGAACGGTGAAGCCGGACGAGCAAAGAGTTTTTATTATATTTCTGACCACTTTTGTAGGATACCTCAACAAACAGGTTGTTGTGGAGACTTAAAGCTTGAGTATAAATGACCAAACGGGTACCGATGTACGGCTTATCTATTTTATATAATTTGATCCACAATTTACATTATTCTTTAAAAAAGGTGGGAGCAAATAATGAACGTCCGAAAAATTTTCCCGTCCATAGATATGCCACACTGTGTGTTTTGTAGATATAGCTCTGGAATTACTTTTATGCCGTGCTGATGAACAGCACGTTTAACAAAAGGGTCCGAAATTCTTACGTATCTTTCGAAGAAGAATCGGGCAGTATTGCATCATCGGGTACCATACTCAACAACTCTTCCTCGGACAGTTTTGCCAGCCGACTTTCCCCCGCAGACCCTCCTGTTGCTACCAAGGAGCGTGCGATACTGCCCGTTGGAAAAATGGAGGACGATTGCATTAGCGAGGCGTCTGTAGCAGTAGCGAGAACTACCGTAGGAGCAACAAGCGATGTCATTGAGTCAAAGGTGGCAACAGCCGAACCTGTCGGAACAGTTGGAATACTAGGAAGCAACGTGGCAGGTAGGATACGCTCATCTATATCACCCTGACTATTTGCTACGGGAATAGCGGTATACGGAGTAGAAGCCGCGGATTTATAAGCACCATACAGTGACGGTGTAGTTGGGTTGTATTCCTCCTCGTCTTCATCTTTTTTGGACGCATTACTTACAACGGGTGGTAATGCATCTTTTACACGGTCTATCTTGCCACTAGTACTCAATGTCCCTCGAACGGAACCATCACTGCCACTGACAGCTGCTGCCGGTATACCGCTAGCGCCTGCAGAGCTAGTACCTCCTTTAATACTGGCCAAGATTTGCGATAAATTTGGTGGAATCGGTATTTCGTTGATCAGCGACGATGGCAGGGCATTGTTTATTTCCTCCTCTTTTAAGTCAGCCATGCTGATCAGCCCGACGATTTCATTCTTCTGCTCAGCGATCTTTCTGTTAAGCTCGTCCATTGCAAGGCGAATTCGTTCCTCCTCTGGATCAATCGCAAGCTCCTCGCGAGACTTCCCTCGCGACACTTTCGATGTATCCACGATTGCGGTAACATCGGCAAAGTTGCTATCATCGCTGCCTCCACCGGGGGAGTACGGCTCGTCGTCGTCATCGTCTATCAGCATTGCATTCGACTCAATCCCGCGGCCAGTTGTGCTGGTGCTACTACTGTTACTATTGCCCTCGACAGGCATAACCACTGCGGAGGATACTGAAAAAAAAATATCGAAAATATATGTTATTAATAATAGAAAAACTAAATTTTGCAGAGCGACATTTTGCCTTACCCTTTCCTGCAATAGGGGCCTTTATGATGTTCATATCGATTTCCATATCCATCTGATCGTTAGGAGGGGTGCCGGAATTCGGATCCTCTGTTTTGAGTTCAGTGTGACCCACAGTCGCGTCCTTCATGTCACTATCCGCCAAATTCGATTTTAGTGGCTTACTGCTATCGTTAGATGATGTTTTATTTGCAATATCTTTTGTTGCAGAGAGGGGTTGTTTGGATACATATTTAGAGATAATTTGCTGCGTTAAAGAAGCAACTTTAGGTGATGAAGTGCCAGTGCTTAATTTTTCGCTCACGGAACTGGGTACATTTTTCGGCTGATGACGAATGGTCTGTAACATAATACAAAAGAGCATATAAAATTACACTATTCAGAGAACTTTTTAAATAAACAGTCTTTTTTGAATACATTAAGTTATCAACGCTGTATTGTATAAGGTATTGAATTTATGAAGTAATACTCGTAAGATATTCAACAGAAAAATCATACCTTCAAATTGTGGACACATTGACAAAAAGCATAGATAAGATAAACATATGTGTACTTACTTTAGTTGAGGTGGAGCTGGTTAATGCACTCGTAGGTACCGACCGTTTTCCTCCCTTAATTTTTACCAATACACCTAGGAGAAGGTTTGGCTTACGATCGCCTTCTATTATACCAACACCTCTAAGCGGCTTCAAAATCATCGGTACCATCTGCTCCGCCGGCAGGGGAAATATGTAAAAATCTTTTATCGAAGCCGAAGGTGATTTAACCACGCTGTACCGTTTACGACTGAACAGGTGATTGTACAAGGTATAATATGCGCTGGATTCCGTCGAGTGGAATCGCACCAGACATACTTCTTTATTGGGACTTTTCTTTATCTGCCCAATGTAATCCCACACAATTTCAGGCTTAATAGTTCCGCAAATATTCAAATCGTCAGTAAAATCTTTTGTCACATCTTGAATATCGCCGCTAACCGCGCGGATTGACATTTCGATGCTGGCCACATCGATCATATGTATACTACCCGTCCAGTGATTTTTCTCAGCTTCCTGCTTCTGATCATCGACTACTCTGCTATTCGCGTCTGTTGCAGATTCGCCTTCGTAGGGACAGTGTGGTGGTGTTGGTATTGTCACCGTACTAGTCGGTTCCTGATCCAGATCCAGTTTCAGTTCTTTTCCCACGTTTTCAGCTACATCCACTGGCTTTTTAGCGGTTTCAACTTTGCTATACAGCAACACGGTTTCTTTCGTCGTTACAACACATTCACTGGAACGCTTCGTGTCATTATCCGGTATTACAGCGACAGCGGAATCATTTGCCTTATCGCTGACTGTATCTACTGTTAACTTTACACTTCCCTTCGACGGTTCTTCCACACGTTTTTTAGATGTTCCAGCTGCTTTATTTTGTGCTTCGTTCGTCTTGCTATCTTTACGTTCCGGTTCAGGTGCAGATTTAATAGTCTGAGGGTCAGTTCCTTCCGTACTTCGGTTTGTGGTCGAGCTTCGTCGTTTTTCTGACGTACTTTTGCTGGTTGTCTCCTTATCTCGCGAGCTTTTTCGTTCGTGTTTCGAACGATCTCGACTACGTTCTCGACCTTTATGATGACGATCGCGATCACGTTCACGATCACGGTCTCGTTCACGCTCTCGGTCCCTATCTCGATCACGGTCTCGAGGGGAATGTCGATCGTGACTGCGTTCACGACTACGTTTTCTCTTGTGTTTGGATCGGCTACGATCACGTGAACGATCGCGTTCATGTTTTCGTCCGCGACTACGACTACGACTTCGGCTGCTACGGCGAGATTCTTTCTTACGGGACGATGTGCCAGAACCAGTAGGAACATTACCATCTATCTTGCCACTGCTTAGCGCTGTGGCGCTACTGCTGCTGGAAATTGAAAAGCTACCATAAATGCCGCAATACGGTTTGCCATAATCATAATCCTTAGACTTGTATGAGCTATCCATAACTGGCGCAGATGAGTCGTCCAACTCGCTGGTACTGCTAACGGCTGAATTATTAAGCAAAAGAACCACATCTTCTACAGGAGCCGATGGATCTAATTGAACACGATCGTCTATTTTTCCTTCGATAACTTCTTCACCTTTGTGAGTTTTTAGTACATAATTTTTCGCGCAAGAGAGCAAATCAAGTTCCGATTTCTTTATCATTTCCAACTGATGCTTTGCTTCATTCTCACGCCATTGTGCCAATTCCTGACTTGCCAATTCGTCAGCAGTCATGCGAACCTAACGCGAATAAATAAATACGTACAGGAAAAAAAAATATTTAGAATGTACCGTAAATAGCATAGTATATAAATATATATTTGTATATATATATATATATATATATATATATATATATATATATATATATATATATATATATATATATATATACATATATATATATATATATATATATATATATATATATATATATATATATATATATATATATATATATATATATATATATATATATATATATATATATATAAACAGTGTATAACTATATTTAAATGATTAGATGTGTTAGTATTACCAATTGCTTTGGCTCGATGATTTTTTCCGATATCTTCTGGAATAGCGATAAATTCTTGCGATCTTTGATGTTGAACACTAAAGATCTATATTTCGCTCTGTACTTCATGCCGGTGTCTTTGTTAAACAGAATAAACATTTCAAGCTCTGTATCTCGTACGAAGCGATCGATTTCCTCCTCCGTAAGCCGATTCATTGTATTTTCTTCTGATATTTCAGTCGTGCGTTGTAAGAGATGTTCCTGTTAGCGTAAGAAAAATCAGTAAATTAATTGTTTTTTTTTTGCAATGTATTAAGCATAATGCTGTTCAATTGTTACTGTAATTATAGATTTTGCCAGAAACATTTTAAACTGAAATCCCAAAAAATACCTTAATGGGAGACTGATATCACTTAGATGTAAAATACGCACCTTTAATGTCCTTTTCACCGTTACGCGAATATTTTCTTCTCCGGACGATGATTTGGAACCTCGCGACTGCTTTCCATGATCCGATGGAGTAGATGGAGATGTTAATATCGGTGTTTTCTTTTGCTTGCTGTTAACCGACGAAGTGACTGAAGTCGATGGGTTTACCTGACTCGTAGCGGCATTTGCTTTTTGTTGGTTACCAACACTAACGCCTGTTCGAGGCAGAAGTGTGGGAGTTCCTTTCATAGATGAAACGAACGTTGGCGTGTTACCAGCTAATTTTTGTGGTGCTTGCTTCGTTGTTGGAGGGTGCACTTTCTGTATATTCAACGAGCTACTAACAAGTTTTCTTGCAGATTGCATAGAAACTGAAGTTGGTGTGGCCAAAATCATCTTCCTCTGTTCTGTGAATTTAAGCTGAGTTTGAATTTTGGGCGATTGTCCGCCAAGTCCACTAGATGAAGCTCCACTTGCAGCACTGGAAGATCCCCTTTTCTCCGCAGCTTCTTTGGCAAGCTGCTGTTTCCGAACTTCGGCCTGTTTGGCGAGAATGATCGAAGCCTGAGCGGAACCAGGCGGAACAAGTTCGAATGTAGGATGTAGTTGAAGCCAGCTTTTTAAGTTTTCTAAAGAAGGCGCATTCTTTCCCGTTAAACAACGTCCAGATTTTCTTTCCATCACAATAACCTAAAATTTAAGTAAAGAATTGAAAATTGAAGCAAAAAAATAACAACCGAAGGGAGTATTCGCACACGCTCAGTGAATCATGAAATGGAACATGTTCATTAATGACTTTTCCCAATACAAAATAATATTAGGATATGTGATAAACAATTTCAAGGTGCGATACATAAAAATTTGTCCACAAACCATGTTTCTTACAATGTGACTATTATCCAACAAGTTAGATCCACTAACTGGTGCGGCTACAGGAGTAGACGAAGGAGGACGTTCCTTTGATTTGTCAGTTTTTGCCACCGGCTGTGACCCGGCGACAGTACTCGAAGCGTGCTTGCGGATGCAGTCATCGCTGCAGTAAATCGAGCTAGGTTTAGCAGGCTTATTACACACTACGCAATTCGCACCATTGCCTTCCGATGATGATGCTAAAGTTGTGCTACTACCCTGCACGGTAACTTTGGCAGGTTCAGCAGCGGAATCGATACTTCCGGTAGAATCACCCGTCTTTTGCCAAAATGTCATAAGTTTGGGTTGCTAAATAAAATAAATAATAATTGTTGTATTAAATAATCAAATATTATCCTAGCATTACTTATTGATAGCGTGCTGGAGCTTTATTACCTGGCGGTCTTGTTTCTTCTTGAGACAATTCGGACATGTCCACTCGATACCATCCTGTTCCATCTGTTGGCCCATCACTTTCGTAATGTTGACACACTTGCCATGGAACCAGTCCTCGCACGAATCGCAACAGATCATAAATCGGTTGTTGTGTGGCTGACTGCATATACACCAAAGGCTGAAAAAATACATTATTTGTTAACAATCTGTTCATCTGTTAGCACTAAAAATAGTTGCTAGCATATACCGATCTGGATCGTCCTCTGAGTTCCAGCTTTCATCGGACTCAAAATCGTCATCCTGCGCAGCTTCCACAGCGAGTGCCACGTTGGACGAGCTAACTCGCTTAGCGCGTGTGCTGTCAATCGATTGGCGAGCTTTACTAGTTCGCTTGCTCTTAGCTGCTTCGTCCATACTTTGCTCAACTGTTCCATCTGCCGTACTACTCTCCGGCATTCCTGGTGTAGTTGGCCTAGAGGATGTCGTAGTCATTCCAGGCTTGACAGACTGTCGTCTTGCAATTTTGGAGGTTTCAGGTGTAAATGGTCCTACTGTAAGCGGCAACTGCTCAGAAGCAAGTATCGCAACTGGTGGCTGCTCGATGGAATTGCGCCCGCTCATTGGAGTTTCTACTTGAGCTCGCCGTTTAGAAGCTCGCGTAGCGGGAGCTTCTATCGGTGGTAATGTTATCACACGACCATCACTGCGCCGAACTAGTATTGCTTCCTTCCGAGTTAATGATTGATCATTAATCATTAGCTCTGATGAAACGTTTTCATTCGAATTCGTTGGGATCGCTAAATCATTAGAAGCAATTTTAACCGTTGCTAACGGGTAAGTAGAAGTAGACGCGGAACTTGTAGTCGCCTGGGCCATTGGATTTTGTAGCGTCATACTTGCGACGGTGTCATTTATCGGCATCGCCGGTACCGCCAGAAGGCTGTCCGTATTGATAACTCCAAGCACTTGTTTATCAAGTATTTCTTGCAATTCTTTGTTCTTAGCCAATTCAGCTACATGCTCGAGCAAATCTTCTGGAAGAGCATCATCGCTACTGGTCAGTGCCTCCAGTATACTGGTATCTGGCAGGAGATCCACAACTGGGACTACCTGAGGATTCGGTTTGATGTCGGATATCACGGGAATGATTTCTCCGCTATTATCAACAGCACTAGACGCTGGTTCCAACATGTCACCTAAATTAGGTACTTCCATCGGTTGCTGATGTTGTTGCATAGATATTGCCGGCGAAGATATATTTACAACCGGTCCAGTGGACCCTACGGTTGACGGGACAGCTGCAGGCTTGATCGAATCATCCTGCACGATCACGTTGATTGGATCAACATGTTGCTCGGTGCAGACATTTGGTTGGGCGACCGTCGATGGAGGTTGCGTTATGGTAATGATTTCTTTTTGATTTGCTGGTTTTGGAGCGGAAAATACCGGAGCTTTCACTACGGTGACACTCGTAAAGTGGGGAATCACCGATGAAGCAGGGGTACTACTCGCAAGAGTAGTTGGCATGGTCGGGGAGGCTTTGCTTGTGCTCACCTTTTTAATTATATCTGGAGTTGAGAATAAAGCCGATATATCGCTGAACAATGCGGCGTCGTGAGGACTCGACTTGGGTTTCTTTTCCTTCTTTGTAATTACAGTAGAGCTAACCAAATTTACCGTCATTGTAGGCACGGAAGTGATCGATGTTTTAGGTTCGGATTTAGCTTCGGGTTTTGATGAGGTTTTTGCCGCATATGCTCCATGCAGCTGTAATTTGCTGTTATGCAATGACGATGCCGTTGATACTGACGCAGGTGGATTGCTGTGGGGTTTTTGTACATCTCGCTTTACAGGAAGTACTTTTGGAGAAGTGTCTGTTTTATGAATAACCGATTTTTGGGGCGATATTTTTCCGGCAGATGTCAGCGCCCTTCCACCAAGCTTTCCTGATCTATGTTTCTCTCCTTCTTTGTTGGCGCCATCGGCAAGTTCTCGGTCTACTCGTTTGTAATGTGCTCGTTGCGCTGTCTTTGGTGTCATTTTATTTTTGTATTTTCGTTTCCGTTTTTTGTACGTTGATCGGCCGGTAACGCTAAAATCGACATCCATTTCATCATCATCTTCAGAATATGAGGACTCTTCTTCCGAAAATTCTGAATCGAATACATCTTCATCATCATTATCATCCTCTTGTGGCAATCTACCGGATGGTTTGATAGGCTTGGTAAGTTTTTTCTGTTCCTGCGCTGACACTGGTGTCGCAAAGGATTTCCGGAATTTTGCATTACCCGACGTGCTAGGACTCGGTGGCGTTACCAGACAGGCTTTGTTCAGCCTCGCAGTAAACGCTTTTCTTGCATCAATAACCTTTCCACTGGAGCCTGTGGCAGCCAAATCAGATTTCTGTTTGTTCGCAATGGCAGAGGCAGTTTCCTCCGAGGAATCAGCGTCATCAAACAAGGTCCTTGGGGGCAGCTTTTGCGTCGGTGACAAAAGTGGCGTGTAGCAATGATCGTTAGAAACAATTTGCTTCAAGAAATCTATATCTACCGCCTCCTTGCGTAAGGGATGTTCGTACCCAGTAAGACTGAGGACTTGAGCAGCAAAGTTCGAAGCTTGCTCTGGAGGGTAGAAAGCTTCAACCGTCAAGCTTACATGCTCCGGAACTTCTTCTTCTTCTTCCTCTGCTAGTTGCATCGCGGGGGTGGGTTTCTTGTTTGGAGGGCGACCACGTCTTGTAACTATTCCGACTACGCTAGAAGTGGCGGAGCTGGTACCAGCAACAGAGTTACTGTCGTCATTAGAATCTTCGTTGGAACTGACGACATCCGCATCTGCAACTGCTTGCTGTTTTTCTTCCTTAAGAAGCCGCTGTTCTTCCTCGATTTCCTTCTCAATGCTTGGCGTAGGGGATGAAATTCGAACCACACTCACAGATGTGTTGTTAGTTTCATTAGCTAAAATCAATCAGTTTTTTTTTGTAATTATTACAATAATATTTACAAAAACATAAGTAAAGAAACACAAATAGAAATCAAAACTGATGTATTTCGGATAGAATATGTAATACCGGCGAAAGGGTGAAAGAAAAGCGTGGTGGGTTCAGTGCAAATTGCGGGAAAAGAAAAAATATTCAATGCATTGAGAAGAACAAACGATGTTCCGTAAATATGCAAATTCGACATTAGGAACTGACTGCCGTATAGCAAAAGCTGATCGATGTAAACAATTACCTAGTAGGCTTTGGAGTGTAGATTGATCGACTGAGACGGATCCATCTTTGTTGACCAAGATAACCAGATTGGAATCGATTTTAAGCTCTTCCGGTACTGCACAAGAACCCGTTGGATCGCTTTCCTTCGTGCCGATCACATCAGTGGCGCCGGCATCACCTTCGAAACCATCCCGACTGGAAGAGGCGTAAACTTTGAACACTGAACTTGACATTGCATTGCCCGATGTGCCGATTCGTTGTGCATTCTACTCTTTTGTCTTTGAAAGACTTTGTAAAACCTGGTTTTGTTGTTTTCGAACTATGCCTTTGCTTTTGAACAACACAGCGATCTGAACATCCAAGCACGGCGTGTACACTCATCAAGTATAAAATTTTCTCCGCTGTAGAGCACTATTTTGCGCGCGCCCGGAAACTGGTCCCCAGCTTCGCTACGAACGCATTCACTGCAAACACCGCAAACAAACCCTGTATTGCGGCATCACATGCAAATGCGTCTGTATTCCATATTGAATTTCTACGTATATTTGAAAAAACTTCTATTTGGTCAGTCTCACTAGCCAAAAAATACGCTCAGAACAGAGCGCAAAACAACACCAGAATGCGCCTTGGCGACGCCATATTTTTTTCTCGCTCGCACACTGGCCCCAGGAAGTAGCGAACGCACGCACACAGACTCCGTCTTCGACAGAACTATCCTAGGCACTTCGTTCAAGAGGTTGTGCAATAGTCTTTCAAAATGCTGTCAATATTCAATTGTTTGTGACATATTGATTAAAATATAAAAATGATACGCTATGTTTTTTTTTTCGATATAGAAAATATAATTTTAAAGATAAGAAATATAACACTATTTTTCATCTAGTTGCACTGACCGTGCATTGCTTTGTGTCGGAATTTTACTGAAGATAAATGTTAGGGCCCTTAGAATGTCAAAACAAAATCTATCAAGATGACACGACTTGTCTTCATTGCTGCATCTTCATTGGTCATAACTAACTGTCAATATTATATTGCTCTTTTGCCCAGTTCCATTGCGTGGAATTTTGTGCGAATAAAAATCTCCAGATAAATAGTATCAGCTTTTGGGGCTGTTTCGAACGATCCACGAGCAAGCAAAACAATGGCTAGCCAAACGCAAGGAATCCAACAGCTGTTGGCCGCGGAAAAACGCGCAGCAGAAAAAGTAGGCGAAGCAAGGAAACGTAAGTGCTGTATTCTTTTTTCTCGTTCTCGTAGCAAAATGTCATCAAGAAAAATCGATAACACGCACGATCGCCAGCCTCTTGGTGGCCTTGCTGCCATCCGATAGATACTGAGATACGACGTTGGTCGGATATGTCTGACCACTGCTTTCGCTAATGCACGCACGCGATTTATGATTGTAGGAAAGCAACGCCGTCTAAAGCAAGCGAAGGAAGAAGCGCAGGAGGAAATAGAACGATACCGTCAAGAACGGGAGCGACAGTTCAAAGATTTCGAAGCAAAGGTGAGTTGATTTGCTGACTTTCTCGTTGGATGATTCGATTCGATAGCCTGGTTCTGGTCTTTCTGTCCCACAGCATATGGGAAGTCGCGAAGGAGTAGCGGCCAAGATTGATGCGGACACTGCCAGCAAGATCGTGGAAATGAATCGTTCCATTTCGGTCAATAAGGCTGCGTTGTTGGCCGAAATACTCACCCTTGTTTACGACATTAAGCCGACGGTGCACAAGAACTTCTTCAAGAACAAGTAAGATCTGAATTTGCTCCGGGTAAACGACTCCGCAATGTACGAGTCGAGAACAAGGTATAAGATAAAGATAAACTTTCTAATTCACCGAACAAGATAGTCTCACAGGAACGCAATACAACCAACGCCATTACAATCTATCGATGTTCAAAAATTAGCAGAGCTGTAAATATTTTTTATCGTTGTTCTTTTTTGCCCGTGTAATTTTTCGGTAGCGCACACTTCGGCCATCGGATGTCGTTTGCCGCTGCGTTACGGTTTTGTTATTTCTTTCTTTTTTCATTCTCAAGCGATCGCAGCCATGCTTCTCTCCCGTCGCGAGAGAAAGTATTGATCATTTATGTTTTTGGCTTGCATCGCTCGTTGCACGTGATAAGTTACGTGTGCTGTTTTTTTAAATGCGAATTCGAGTCAGCATAGATGGTATAGAATGCATAATCGAAAGCCATGTGGCCGTTCCGGTGTCTCATTCCAAATTCTTCGATATGTATTGTGTCTTTTTCTTGTGCTTTTGTCGATACTTAGCTACGAATTAGATGATTTAATAACAAAAGACATGACAATATTATCGAGCCATAGCATTGCGCACGTTGGTGGTTGCGATTAGGCGTGTTACTGTGGCCAGCGGGTTTGGCAATTGCAGTGGTTTGATTAACTATTGGTTCTCTCTGAATAAATTCTGTGGTGGCACAAACACTGTAAGGCATGGGCTCAAATGAATATCATGGGCTCTGACAGATTAAGCATCGGTTCTACCCTTACATATTGTTGCTTTAGTGTTTTGTTTTAATCCGTATTTCTTTGCTTACCGATAAGCTATCGGGTTGCAAAGCTGTTATATCTATCTATAGAGCGCGTGATCGCAAGAAAGTATGTATCCTTTACTCCTAACTGAAACATATAACTACCCTTGTAGTGTATCCACGAAACGTTATCTCGTAATTTGAAATTGTAAAGAATGAAATAAATCTATATGGAATATAATTATGATGAAGCGGTTGAAAAGAGTTGAATGTTAATTTCGTTCCCGAGCAAAGACGAGATGTCTGGTATATCCGAAATACTTAAGGGTATCAAACGTCACATAATTTACTCACCCATTTCATTGATAATACCAACGCCGTTTCGTCGACGAACCGATCGATCGCAAAACTGCTAGCTGGCAACAGATGGAGTTACCGTGTTCGTGCCAGTGAAATTGCTTGAATTAAGTTGCAATATTTGCGTTTTTTAAATCATGGCATAAGTTTTCCTTGATATTTTCTACAGATCACAATAAAGGATTCTTTCTAAAATCACAAATGGAAATAATGCGGCAAAAGTCGTAAAACGGGGTAAAAATAGATACACCAAAAATCGCAAGTTTTTATTCATTCCTCTATAATTTAAACGTAGCAGCATTCCTCAAGGCGCAACATTTGTAAAACGATTGTGTCCCATTCTGCATGCTTCTATTTACTTGTTTTTAACAATTGTAACATCCAGTATGTCTGGACGCTGCTACGATGCTCGTCGTTCACGTTCCATAAAGATGCTCGATAAAGAAGAGATTATGATTTATGAATGTACGCTTTATTCAGCTGTGTATACTTAAATAGCTTAAATTTCTTAGCGGTATTTCGATAAGTTCGAACGTGTGAGAAAAGGGATGGAAGGGGATAAATAATAATCTCTCCATCTGTTCAAGAGGCAGGCTTAGCTACTTCAACAAGGGCGATCGATGGATTGCTCCCTTGTGGTGGTCAGTACGAGGAAAGTCTAGCTAAGAGAAGGTACTTTTCACATACGTGTTGGATTTGCCAGAAAATCTATAACAATTATTATTTAATCGTGTTTTTGTTGTTAAGAAAATGTATGTGCATGTATACATCAACAGAAAATTAACCTAGATGATTACTATGAATTGAGGCACCTGTAGAGTTTATGGGTACGCGTTTATGGTTACAATTCACTTTCACATGCCATGATCCCTGTTCGCTAACTTGCAAAAGCTACACATGTCCTAGCTAACATTACCGTCCTAGAGAAATGTCGTCCATTAGCTAACAGAAACCACACAGAATAACAGGAATGGCTTGCTGGACACTTGAGAATGTGCTACGAGAGCAATCTTATCCTATTTAAGGAAATAGCACCGCGGTACAAACGTTGAACGGATGAAAAGGGCTTGATGGTTTTAGAGTGACCTAACGGAATCTATGTCAGTAAGCCGAAGTAAGGAATTTTCGAACATGAAGCGACACTACAATGAGATGCACCGGAGTTCAACTTGAAACAAAAGTGTGAATTCTGTTATTAGGCATTAGGTATGTCGTCCCAGGGTGAGATGTTTTTCCTGTGTTTGATAGGGACCGCCCACTACTGATTATCATGGTAATGCGATACATACTCTGTTTGCTACAAAATAAACCGCCACTCAGTATTTGCTGTGTATACTTGTTTTTTTCCTTTGCAAATAGTGTTATAATTTTGCAACGTAAATGTGACACTAGCATTAAAGTTGTGCCGATATCTCGTGAAATTTATAATCGGCTCATTTGTGGTTGTTTTTTCTCTAAAAGATTTACACTGCTCATGGTAAAGGCGTGAACCTTTAGCGTTAACTATGAAACATAAATTAGCACAATCGATAGATATATCCAGCGACACGAAGCTAAATAAAATCATTCGTTTCGATCCTGTCGCCGATCACGTTGCTGTATCCTGAATCCTGATCGATCGATCGAGAGTTGATCGTTAGTTAACACATGAACAACACATGTCGCTGGTTTACTTAAGGGATGGGTTTTTCTTCTGGGATTGCGGTTGGTGTAGTCACGGAGTTGCGGCGCTCGTCATTTTGAATATCCGACAAGCTTTGCACCGAGCTCGAACGTGAGGAAACCTTGGACTGCAAGGACAAATGGGTGGGAAAGAGAGAAATAGTTTAAAAATGCTAATGAGTAGGTAACGATGCAATTTAATTTAGCATGCGTCAGTTTCAATATCGGCGCACGTCATGCTTACCCTAACATTTTCATACGCCGATCCAACCCGTTCTTCAAAGGATCGGAACGAATCTGATTGTTTCATTTCTGTCAACTTTTGGGTCATTTTCCCCGCTATTCCGCCGATCACAGATGTCGTCTTGCCAGCTGTCGTTTTGATAGCGCTTTCCGTTTTTTGGTAACTAAGCCGTGAAAATATTACGGAAAAAAACGAAAATTATTTTTCTTAAACAGCGATAACAGTCATCTGATCGGCCGCCTAGTGAATGGTTTGCGCTATATTGTGTTATGGGGAGGCTAGCTATGCCTATAACAAACTTTTCGTAGATTAGTGAATGGTTTGGGCTTATTGTGTTGTGCGGGTGGTATTTCTACAAAAAACTTTTCATAGAGTGATACAACATACATAAAAACAGCGAAACAATACTCATAGAGTACCAAAGTACGAAGGACTGTGACTTACCCTCTCGATATCCTATTTTTACATGCAAGCGGAAGAAAAAGAACGGAAACTCATTGACTAAACAATCAAGCACCACGGACCACTGACTAAGATTGCACATTTTGATTAAACATAATTTATGAGTAAATGTTTTTCAGCATTATGGATTCAGTCTAGCACAAATGCTAGAGTATGGATCGTATCCATCAAAATGTGCACCTAACTTAGGATACAAACAAACCATATTAATCGAAATGAACAAACAAAAACTAACTAAAGAAAAAATACCATACATCTGAGCTGTTTGTGAAGCTTCCCTAACATGTCAGTCCACAATTCCACAACTAGTTTTTATAGCGAGCCGAAGGTATTACGTGTTAGATAGAATATTCTTGACCATGAAAGCGCTCATAGCATTAGTGAAGTTGGTACATATTTAATATTACTTACATCGGAGCATTCGTAACAACGGTTGTTATTTCGCCAACCTTCGTTTCGACACTTTGATAACTTTTAATGAAATGAAAAAATGAAAGAAGCAACGTAAAAATTATAGTCGAAAAAAAAAGCAAATGGCAAAGATGATTTATCAAAGAAATAAGAATAAAGTAACCAAAATACATTATTATGTGATAAGTTTCTGATATATCGTAAACTGGTTTCTGGGTAGCAAGTTTTACGCTGAACATTTGCTTTTTTGGATGCGGCTTTTTGATCACTTGATAAGTGAATAAAATAAATAAATCGCTAAAATCCCTAATATAACTGTGAATATTACTATTTCTCATACATTCTGGAGAGTATTGCATTTTTACTACGCATAATAGATGTGTGTGATACTTACACGTTGCTTTCTTTAACATTCTTGAAGCCTTGACTGACGTCGTCAGTAATTTCCTTCCACACAGTGATACCAAGCTTACGCTTCAACTCGCTGGCATGACGCATCTTTGATTGAAGCACCGTTCGCAATGTTGTTATTTCTTCCTCAACGCGTGCTAGTTCCTGGAATTGACACAATACGTTTATGTTTCAATACTATTGTGATATTGACACGGTATACCTAAGGTCAATAGGTTGAAGAACATTTTAGAACCTACCTGACTCCATTCTTCACGCTGCGCCGTTTGCTCTTCTGCTGAAAGGCCAGAGAACTCGTTAGCGATTTCAGCGGAGCTTATGGATCCAACGGGAGATGCATCGGACAATTTACCGGAATTGTCTGAAATCAGAAATTGTTATACTTCGATAAAGTAGGATGTAATGAAATATATTAAACAATTTTTAGAGCGCCATATGCATAAACAAACGGCTAAACATAAAATTTGATGCAACGGAAATAATGCTATGAAAGATTTGAATGCACCTTGCTTAATAAAAATTATATAACTAAATGATAGGAAAGATTCTCACGGAACGCTAGAGAATAACTCAGCCATATATACTTCTTATCTTAATTCTTCCATATAAAAAAAGGTAAAATCTATCTTTTATACTATTACTGTTCTCAGACGACAATGTGACTGTGCATTGTGACTTATTTAAAAGTGTGTTTTGTCAAAATGAGTTCCTTTCATGCGGGTTTGTAAATGAGAAACTGAACCATGGAGGAGGGAGAAACTTGTCTTGCACAAACTTTCACATGTTTAATCGTTACATTAACACAGTGTTGTTGCCGGTACTTGTAAGATTGCCCGCGTTTTTGTCAAGGTGTGAACTTATACTTCAACAATGAATATTGCTCAGCATTTCCTTGTGATCTTCTAAACTTTCTTATTTCGCCAACTATTAACAGTACATAGAAAGGCTTTTTGTAGGGCTTTCAACAAACGCAAATGTCTGAACGTTTCGTGCTCTTTTTTTCGTTTCACTGGATCACATTGTGCCGTGTTTCGTCAAACGACACGCCGCCGTTATGCGCATAAATAAATAGATGAACTTTCTTTAGCATTTCGAACGTTTGGTCTTCGTTTGTCTAAGACATTAGGACGCTTGTTTGCCTTTTTTAAGAATATATTATTATTATCACTATTCAAACTAACATCGTGCTATCGATAGCGTTCAATGAGAGATGCGACGTGGAGCAATCTTGTCGAGAAACTTCCCATTACATGTTTGACCAAACTGTGAACCACATAGTTTCAGTGACGCATTTTTATTAACAGATCTTACGACGTGCTTGTGCATGTAATTTTTTCAGACATGAGTAGTCTGAAGCTTTATTCTCTCCTGGGCTCAATTAGAGAGTTAAATTATAGACATATCACAACTCTACCTCAAACAATCAGATATAATTAAAAACAAAACCACCAACAGCAAATGGCAACGCTGGAAGGAAAATAACGTTGCGCATCAATAGTAATGCGTTGGCTCATAGTGCACGGACCACATAATCTGCACTTTTGGCGGGATGTTTGTAATGCGTAAGCAAAGGCGATTAGCTCATATTCTTCTTTTACTTAATGTAACGACAAACGACTTGCGGGGACAAACATTTCCACGGTGCCAAGCGTAACTTGTTGCCTATATGACACGCGTCAGAAAATAACGTGACATTGAGATAAAACGTAAACGTACGTGTAAAGGTGAACTTGGCTTTTTTATTCCGGTGAATGTAATTCTTAGTCCAGTTCTGAGCTTCATTCGATTTGTTTTCTTTGCTACTTTTGCCGATTGTGTCGGTTGTTTAAATTCTGCTGATTCAGCAACACACGCAAAAACGAGCGCAACGTGTTGAAATAATGTCACTAACAGTTACAGTAGGAATATCAGTTATGTTCATATATTCCTATCAACGGGGAGTGATAGGACTCCAAATCCAATTGATTGTGCAATCAACAAAACATTCCAACGAGAACTACTAAAAGGCAAAAAAAATGTCTACATCGCAAACAAACGAACGGGTCTAACTTTACTATACAGCGGACCTTTGCTATGTGTGCAGTATTTTACGTACATGAGTTAAAAGGAGCTATTGAGAATACTGTATATACACATACAGATAATGTTTAACTAGACGCAATATTCAGCAAATTAAATAGATTTAGATATCAACACGCTTCATAAAAAAGTTCATTAGATATAATAGATATGGCACGTCCTAAGATATATTACCACCTAACCAAATTCTAAATCTAAATTTCATGATTGATTCTGTTTTGTAAGCATTTTTATGTTTCTTCTATTCCGTTGTGTACATTTTTTTCGCAATAGCCTCATCTTTTGCTCCATATCGACATTCTAATATCGCAAAATGACGTCAACGCAAATTCCGCTCACTTTAAGGGTTTCCTGATATCCGTCCACAACAACGGTGCAACGTACCATTTTGTAACAATTTGGTTTTGTTCTTCGTTAGCAGCAATTTCACGCATTCCTACTTACCGGGTACACTACCAATATTAAGGAAACTTTTGTAATTGTCGCCGCTCGAGATACGCGCCAGGTATGGCTTCGAGAAATCGATGAACGTGACCCGCACGTCCCGAATCTTGCGCCGATTGAACAGCGCCCGGATGCGCCTGTTCGTTACGCCACCGAGCAGGAGCTTGCTGGCCAGAATGTTGCGCACAACACCTGCCCCACCCGGTGGCAGCGGATAGTCGCCTTGGTTTTGAGCGGTTTCGAACCGTATCCCAACACCGGGCCGACCGCTCGGATCGCTTACGGACGCCCTTAGGCTGAGGTGTGCTTCGCTGACATCTCCTTCGTCCGAGGACAAGGGTGGATTAAATTCCGTCTCGACGGTCTGCAGCTCAACCTCGGACGTTGGGTCGGTTTCTTCGTCGTCTGAGGGAACACCTAGTATCTGATCTAACGTGAGCGATCGAAGGTACAGCTCGGTTTCGTCGGACCAGTGTTGCTCCTCTGGACCGATCAAGCCATCGTCCTCGTCGATGTCGTACACTTCGTCCAGCGAAGGGGTGATACAGTTAGGATCAAGCTTCGGTATGTACGGGTCCTCGATGTACTCGAGGCTAGGCAGATCATCCTCGCCGATGCGCATTTTGCTGGCAAGCTCGTTACGTTCCTGCGACTTGCAACTTGCTGACGATGATTGCGGTATATCGCTTGATTCACACATCCAGTCCGATCGAGTTATGCGCCGAAATGCTCCAGATTAGATTCAGCAATTCTATGACCGCACAAAATCATTCCTAACAGCGGTTACCAGAAAGGAGGTAGCAGAAATGGCCGAGTACTCTAAACAAGTCGAAGGGAACGCGGTCGAAACGTGCAACTACATGAAGCAACTGTTACGGCAGTACACCATGGTGAAGTTATTGTTTTGGGCTCGTAATACCATCGTCCAACATCATGTTCAACCAGACATTCTATCGTGTGTTCGTTGTTCCGGGAGCTTGTTGTCGCTGCGGCTTCGTGCGCAATGGCGCGAAGGACTGACAGCACGAGTGCCTATACATGCGGGAGGTTGTATGCTTATGCCTAGATGAACCACCGAAACTACTGCTACACGACGGAGACGACGCACTGTAGCGATCTTCCGCACTCGCAATAACGCAAAGCAATTGATCGGTTAAGATCAGTCAGTGGTATGGCAAAATTTACAACATTGGTTCAGTCGCATTCGTGCTCGAACAATGTATTGCCGATGTTACTTTACCAGCCAGCACTACCACCGCAAACAGAGCACTATTCCCATTTCCTTTTTGTTTGTTCGTTCACATCAACAAGCTATTTTTGCCGAGGGAAAATTGGCTTCACGTAGGCTCGTTGCGGGGAAGCCACAACAATCGTCAGCGGCATACGAAGATTTATGTAACGGGTTGTTGTAAAGTTACTCCACAATTTCGCCGCACCGTTGGCGCCAGCTGGAAGAGGGTCTCAGTTGAGGAAGCGTGCGTGCGGTCAACGCTGGATGTTCGTGAGATCATACGCCTACCCTCGCGGCTTTTAGGATGAGATTAGTCGAGCAAACGTAGCTATTTGGTCGTTGGGTTTTTTTGATAAATGATGCCATGTCACTAGGTTAACCCGCGAGTAGATGAAAGTTGAATGAGCGAACGCTTGGTGTGAAAGTAAGCCGCTGCTCAGAAGAAACCACGTCTAGTTGAATTTTATATTTCACGTTCTTTTCAACCGATTTCCACGTGTTCCACTGCCATTGATTATTTTTTTATTTAAATGTTACCAACCACACGAACACACGTGTTCAAGGCTCGTTTGTTCTACTGACCCCGAGGGAGGTTATAAAAGCAAAAAAAGCCACCTTGCCGATGGCTTTCCAATGGCTCCCTCAACGTCGCGGACCGTCACGTAAGCTCGAAATCGGAATCATCGAACGCAATATTCATAATTATCCGCGATCGATTACGCGCTAGGGGTGCATCGATCAATGTTTCTTGTTCACTTTCCTTAGGTACAGTGTCCGTTACCGCCAGTTCCTTCGTTCACGGTCATTTATTGACTAAACCGAGGAGAATGTATGCGAAAATAAAAATAAAACACAAACAAAATCTGGTAGGTTACGGTGAGCGCCCACAATGTTCCGCGCAAGCAACCGCTACCGAAATTTCATCCACAACCGTTGGTTCAGGGTACGCTGTGGTGGTTCCTTCTGCGGGTATCCGTAAAATACGAGGTTGCTGAGCGCTTCAGCTAGAGGTTCCTAAACCAGTTCCGTTCGATTCGCACTTCACGCGAACCTTTTCCGCAATGTGACCACTGCCAAGAGAGGCGTTCGAGCGCCGTTCAAAACGCTGAAGCCGTCCGTTTGCGTCAAACAGTAAATGTAAACTGGAAAGGTCTCCCCCCGAACGGCAGCGTGGCATGTCGAGCGAATGTATGTATGGATCGGTTGGTTGGACTTGGTGTAAACTGAGCGCAATGCCAACCCAGGACGCATTGAAGGCGCACGCGAAACAAAAAGCTCTCAACGCTCACGAGATGTAACTAGGAAAAGAGAACTCCCAACCAAAAGAGATCGTCATTCCAGCAACGGGAAAACGCGATCGTTTGCGATCGTATCAAGGCGAGTGGAGAACTGAGGGCGAATAAAGCAAAAACAACATAAAAAGCACTCTCTCTTGGGTCGATGATTCCGGTTGGAAAATTGCTCCAGTCATTGCCAGAGCCGGGCGGACAGGACAGGATCGGATTCAAAAAGTGGTGCACCGTACCGGGACTGAGAATTCCGCTTTGTGGCGACACTGACTTTTTCCGATGCGGTTTTGAGGGCGAGTTTCGAGTTACTACCAGGAGTTAAGGTCGCCACGCAGTTAGGTTACCGTTTACACCTAGTGCCACAAAATGGTAACAGGTATCGCAACATCACGTTTTTGCTAATGTGATTCCGAGACCAAAACAAATGCCGAGCGTTCAATCTACATCATCCACCGAATGAATTTACAACCGCACGCAAAATATTAAACTATTGATCGTGAATTATATAACAAAAATCCGGATATGAACTGGTTTAAGAATTTTCGAACCAGCATTATTTAGAATGAGTTAAGTATCTATATTATACCTGCTACCCATGCAATTGAATAAAATGTTTTAAACATAATGGGGTATCTCAACCGGAATAGCTAATACAATCAACATGTGTGTAACTAATACAGTCAATTGATCGATCTTGAAATAGAATTTAAAAGATTAAGTTTTTCTTAAAATTAAATGTAGTTTGGATATAACACTATTGGAATCGTCAAGTAAAACTATCAAATCAAACATTACTATCTTGAATATTAAAATAATTTTGCTAATTTTTGAGTGATATTTTTTTTCACCATTGATGTAAGAATAATATTTCACGAATGTTGGTTCATGTTCCATGTTTCAACGAAAGAATGGAAATTAGTGACTCACTGAAGTAATGCCAAATTATCTTCGTACACAAACACTCCGCAATCAGATTGAAATTGACAACCCATTTTAGCAATACTGAGTAATCAATCACAAATGGTAAATTTTAGCATTATAAACTATTTTATTGTTAGTGATTCAACCGGATCTAAATTTCAATTAACTCTAGGATTACGACCATCGATGGTAATAATTGTACAGCAAGAAAATAATCTCAGGGAGTGTCGAAAAATGTTGATCATTTAATATGCATTAGCAAGTACACTGCGCTATTAGAGAACGGTCACACATTAAAAATAATAGAGCTATGTGCCACGTTTGAATATTCTACAATTGATGTGAGATTTTCAACGAAATATTTCCGTCACATATCGGAATACTTGGATATTGAATTGGTACAATCAACCTGGCCGTTTAACATTCCGTGACAGCTTATCATTTATTCGTCGCACATGAGGTAATACCTACAATAAGGTGTCAACTTGGGCTATCACAGGTGCTAAATAATTGTTGAAGGAAATTTCCACCAACAAGCATCGTGAACATGAGATACGACTATTGGCAATCATTGAGGTATTCATAGCTTTTTCTACAATTGATAGCATTAATTTAAGCTCTTGATGTAATATTTTTGGACTGGTAGCTTACATACACATTATGATAACATTGTTGGCACCTATGAGTCACCATTGAATGATAACGTTTGGATTAACTAAATATATGATATATATGGATGCACGTTAGGATATGGATAGGAATCCAGAGTTTTATTCAACTAGTTCAAAAGGCTTTAAATAATTGAAGCTCAGAAAAATTTAATTTGATTACTAATTGGTTACCCCTTACGCACTCTGCTCCGTGCCCCTAGACACGCAATACAATAGTCAGAGGAAAACAAAGAGTTCTTTCGCAACCATTTTCCGATGAAAATGCACGATAAACTACAAATTTCGAGTATAATTAAGGAAAGACTCATCAGTATATCTATGAACATCGTAAATTTCGAAAAGTTTCTTTAGCTTAAGGGTTTTTTATAGCTAGTTCCGATATTGAAGATGTCTACCGTGTGGGTAGTTTTGCTTTTCCCATACGTGTGAATCGACGACAGCAGCCGGTCTGTGACGAAGGTATATAAAAAATCGCATTACATTACTTACATGATGTCTCCTCCATTGTACAGGCAAGATAGTCAAATCTAAAGGCGTGAGTTGAGCACACTAGCAGTAGAAATAATCTAAAAAATGTACACACTATAATACGCAAAACTATCCCACTATTTGTGAACACCGCAATGTTACTTCTTTCTATCCAAAAGATGCACAATGTTTGACGTATGACGTATGCATTCGAGTTGTTGAAAATGTCAAAACTTTCTCCAGGGCTGCACGTAAAGGTACAGTACAGTGCCAACAACAACATTTCTTGCGACAGTGTATAAACAATACGCATGGGTCAACAGCAATAAATGGTTTTAATTTACATTTGAATAGTTGAGATTTCTTCTCAATGAAAGTTGATGCTGCATAAATCGTGAAGAACGATACATTACGTATTACCGTAAGTTGTTTGGGCTAACCTCTTCCGATGTAGTATGTCAGGTATAAATGCATGGTAGAAAGGTAGTGTTTTGAAAACGAATTGCGTAGTATCCGGCACAGGTAGCGTTTAAGTTGTTGTGAATATTAGTACAAACAAAGTGCTTCAATATTTCCAATGCTTGTAGTTAGATTTCACAAGTTCTTTTTCCAAAAACGAGTTGGTTCATGTACAATACTGCACAGTGTTCGGGTAATTTGATTTTGAACATTTTAATACCTGTTTTCTAAGGTTAGAGCACGACGTCAGAAACATATCCATGTCATTCTGTTATCAATAGGTTGGTTCTACTGATGTTTATTCGGTTAAAGTTTAAAATTTTATATTTGCTTAGATTTGATCTCATTATTCATTTGAGGGGTCAGTTACATGAAAGCTATGATTAGAATGTGTTGTAAACAAAATGTGTACTTTGCATTATTATTAAAACAGCTGTAGCTGATTAGTAAACAGAGGATAAATATAACCCTATTTAGCATTATTTGATTTTGTATCGGTGATGTACTGGTGGCAGAGCTGTTAAGCGATGGTCGAAGAATGTCACTCGTTTTCTTCTTGTTTTATGTCATTCGTCTTCTTATTCTGTGTTCTGACATAGATGTTCGGCAGTGAATCGGCAAATGCAGCAGTTTGTCAAAACGTTTACAAAAAAAAGAAAACAGTAGACGAACCTGCTAAAAACTCGACAGCTTTGGGTACAATAGTAAAAGTGAACAGCATCGTACCGAAGGAAATGGAAAGCGTGGTGGATGTAAAATTTCCCGTTAACTCCCTAGTACCGAAGAATGAAACCGGAGCGCTCAACTTCATTCGCATGTATCCAGAGTACGATGGCCGGGATGTGACGATTGCTATTCTTGACTCTGGCGTTGATCCCCGGGCGAAAGGACTGGAGGTAATATAAATTGCCACGATCAAGGCCTTCTGGATTAATATTGTCTTACAAATTGAATTTTTTCCTTTTATTTCGCTGCCTTGCTAACTGTGCTACATTATCAATCGACTTACTTACACTTTGAATAACCGATAATCTGCAGAAAACCCCGAATGGAGAAGTTAAAGTTATTGAGCGGTATGATTGCTCAGGTTGTGGAGATGTCGATACGAGCAAAACGGTTACGGCTGGGGAAGATGGCACTATTACCGGTCTTTCGGGCCGCAAGTTGCTATTGTCTAGCACGATGAAGTCTAAAAATGCTGCTGCGTCCGAGTACCGGGTGGGATTGAAAAGTGTGCATGATCTGTCTCCGTCACGGATTCGAGAGCGGATCTTAAACGATTTGAAGGTGAAGGAATGGGATAACCTGCACAAAAAGGCCTTGAGTGAGGCGGCACGTGAGCTGAGTGACTTCGACGCCAAAAACCCGTCTACGAACCTCACTGGCAAGGATAAACTGGCCAAGGAAGATCTCGAGCATACGTTGGAATTTTTAAATTCATGTGACAAAAAATTTGCCGATTTAAAAACCTCCTACGATTGCGTGCTCTTTCCGACGAAGGAAGGATGGATGGCGGTTATTGACACGACTGAAAAGGGTGATCTAGAAAATGCCGTGCACGTTCTGGAATATAGTCGTTCGTATCAAGTGGTGAACTTGGATGACTATCTCTCCGTATCGATAAACGTGCATGACGAGGGTAACGTGCTGGAAATTGTCGGGCTTTGCTGTAAGTTGAACGATATGCTTCTTTCGCTGGGTTCAGTAGAGCTAAGTAATTTTTCTTTCTCACAGCAAGCCATGGAACACATGTTGCCTCGATCGCCAGTGGTTACCATCCCGATGATCCCGAACTAAACGGCGTGGCTCCGGCAGCCAAGATCGTGTCGCTAACCATTGGCGACGGTCGATTGGAATCAATGGAGAGTGGAACGGCACTGATACGAGCAATCATTAAGGTGATGGAGCTGTGTGAGGCCGGTCGGAAGATCGATGTAATTAACATGAGCTACGGAGAACATGGCCATTGGTCGAATTCGGGGCGCGTTGGGGAGCTTATGAGCGAACTGGTCAATAGGTATGGCGTAGTGTGGGTAGCGTCGGCCGGTAATCACGGTCCGGCATTATGCACCATTGGCACACCTCCGGATATTAGCCAACCGAGCTGCGTGGGTGTCGGAGCATACGTGTCTCCCGAAATGATGGAAGCTGAATATGCACTACATCAGAAATTACCCGCAAATGTGTATACGTGGACGTCTCGCGATCCCTGCATCGATGGCGGGTTTGGGGTGACTGTGTGTGCTCCTGGTGCTGCGATTGCATCCGTGCCGCAGTTCACGATGTCTAAGGCTCAGTTGATGAACGGTACAAGTATGTCAGCTCCGCACGTTGCCGGATCAGTGGGCCTAATAATATCGGGATTGAAGCAAAAGTCCGTTAGTTACACTGCGTTCAGCATCAAGCGAGCATTGTGGAATACAGCAACAAAAATCGATTACGTAGACAAGTTCGCTCAGGGCAACGGGTTGCTAAACGTGGGTAAGGCTTTCGAGCATCTAACCACGTACAGTGGATTGTTGGAAAATAAGCTGCGCTTCGCTGTTACTGTCGGAAACAGCAATGCAAAAGGCATACACATGCGGCACGGAGTGCTTACCAAGGTGGAGGATTTTTCCGTCAATATTGAACCGGTATTTTTCAACGAGAAATTTGCCGGTATGTATCAATCGTGTGATGCGTTATCAGCAAAAGTACATATTTCGTATCAATGCTCCATTTCAGATGCTGCGGATAAGATTAATTTCAACGTACGGCTAACATTAATACCAACCGAATCGTGGATCCAGTGCGGCAGCTATCTAGATCTCTGCTACTCCGCGCGCAAAATATCGGTAAAAGTCGACCCGACAGGATTAGCACCAGGCGTTTACCGGGCGAGCGTGAAAGCTTACGATTCCTCCTGTCCTGAAAAGGGCGTTCTGTTTGAGATTCCAATCACGGTGGTGCAACCGCATGTTATCGATCCCAAATCGAACGAATTTGTTCGCCACGATTTACCCGTCGACTGCAAACCGCACACCATCATTCGCGATTTCATCCAGGTGCCGAAATATGCGACTTGGGCCGTTATTGAAATGCGTTCGGCAAACCCGAATGATACCGTTGGTGGCAAATTTTTCCTGCACACGGTACAGATATTGCCTATGAAATATTGCAAAGCGATGGAGATGCAAAAGATATTACCCGTTAACGGAACGGCATCTACTATCCAGCCGGTTCAAGTGGAGGTAAGTGTTGGTAGTAAAAATAGCAAAATGAATGCAATGCAGTTATTTAATTTTGCTGCTTCCAGGGCGATCATATAATCGAGATTTGTATTGCCAAATTTTGGTCCAACTTTGGAACCTTGCCGCTGCGATACTCGGTTAAATTTCATGGCATTAGTCCACTGAATGGGTGTAAGTTATTTCAAACAATGTAAATCAGACAGGCAAAACATTACATCATATCCAACATTTACCATTCCAGCCGTAATGCACAGTGCCAGTGGTATTCACCGGATCGATCTTACCGCTTTAACTAGTGAAGAGGTTCTCCCTGTAGTGTCATTGAAGAACGCGGCAATGGTTTTGCGGCCATCGGAAACTAAAGTCACTCCACTAACGACGCGGGACGTCATACATCCGGCTCGCCAAATTTATCAGATTTTGTTGACTTATCATTTGCACATGTCGAAAGGATATGATGTGGCTTTGTACACTCCGCTGTTTAGCAATATCCTATACGAAAGTGAATTTGAATCACAGTTCTGGATGGTGTTTGATGCCAATAAGATGATGGTGCGTTGTGGTGATGCTTATTCGTACGACAAGTATTTAAAGCTAGAAAAGGGTGATTATACCATCCGTCTCCAAGTGCGACATGAAAAGAAGGAGCTTCTCGAGAAACTGACCGAAGCGAATATGGTCGTTAATTTCAAATTAGCTAGCAATAGTCTGTCGGTAGATGTGTTCAAATCGTACAACCAAGTCTTGTCCGGAGCGAAAAAAATGACCAATTGCTTCATGGTGGGCGGTACGTGTCGACCGATTTATCTTGCACCGATTAGCGCCGAGAGGCTGCAGAAAGCATCCATACCCTCGCAGTGCTCGTGGCTCGAGGGTAGCATTACCTATGCCAAAGAGGATATCATAAAAAAATGCGTCGCGCATAATTTCCAATACGTATTGACTGAAGGACCTTCCGTGAAGAAGGCATCTGGAGGCAGTAACAATACTGGCAGTGCCGTCACCAACACTGCTGCTATCGTTACGAATGGCAACCATGTAGCAAACGGTTCAGGAAACGTTGTGACCGTTTCGAACGGGGTTGGAAATGGTTTAGCGAATGGTACAGCTTCAAAGGAAAGCAGAAGCAAGTGGGATGAATATTGTGAAGGGTTGCGTGATTTTCAGACGTCCCAGATTGCCAAACTGGACACGGAAAATGCAGATAATCTGTATCGTGCGGTGCTCAAGGATAATCCCAATCATCTAGCTGTTCATCTGGCAATGGCTGACCACTTCGATAGTACTGAATTGAAACATAATCTTCCTTACGCATTTTCGGCATCATTCGATCCGACCGATCCAACTTCTGCTACATTGTTGAAGGTTAAGCTACTGCGTATTGCTGAACTTGCTAATTCAGTACTGAAGGACGTGGATCAAAATGCTCTTCTTGCGTACTATGGAATGAAGGTTGATAACCGGTCGAATGCGTCGAAGATCAAAATGTAAGTATAACCTTCTGAGGTTAACGCGGTGTGTATTGTACAGTAATCTATGTGTCTTCGTTTTCTAGTCAAATGGATAAACAAAAACAGCTGCTATTGGATGCATGCCAACGAAAGTATATGGTTTTGTGCAAGCTTATGATAGTACACAATATCTATGATGCTCAGGACGTGAGCCAACCGGACTACTCAGAAGAGCTGGAGCAGCTGTATACTGATGTTGGCAAATTTATAGATTACAGTGACTCAAAGGTACGAAGAGAAGATTGTTGGAATTGTGTTGAACTACCAAATGAATATTTTTTTTATCAATTCAGGTGTTGCTTCTATCGATATGGCATGCATTTCATATGAAGCAGTACGGGCGCATGGTGAAGTATTTGTCCAAACTGTACGAGGATAAGCTGAGCCGTGAAATACTGGAAGAAATGCTTGCCGTTGTCAATGAGAAGAAGTGGAAGCACGTTCACCAGCAGTTGTCCAAACTTATCGTATCGTCTAACCCTCAGGGATATCGACTTTTTTAAGCTAATTGTTTTCTATATACACATAAATTGGCATTTGAGCGTCAGCAAGCGCGGCATGATGGTGCACAAAAACATCAAAACAAGACTAATGGATAAGCATGCATTATCCTCAAAGCGTTCAATCTTGTCCGTTGTAGTTGCACGCGTTTTCGAACAGTTAGATACGTATCTATTGTAGGATAATTATTAAATGGAAAAGCGGTACATTTTTTAAATGTTACTTTATTGAGAGGTGTGCTGAAATGTTCTTAAATAGTATTTTTCGAATTATTGATTACTTCACAGGTTGGATGTTTATTGAAAAGCGAACTCAATATTACCTAATTGCTGATCATCTTAATGCCATCAACAGCGCCCTCGATGTCCCAACGTACATTATGTTCGTAATGATTATTGAAATGATTTCATATTGGTATCCTAGGGTACTTTTTGACTGAACGCGATAGCAAAATGCGATGATAATGCATCTAAGTGACAACTATTTCCTATCAATACAATGCCTTATTATTTGTTTTTAATGAATGCTATAGATTTCCTTATTGGCCAAGAACAATTTGCCCGTCGTATTTATTGCAATTTATACAAATCACAGTACAATGAACTAGAATTGAATCTTTTATTTGTGTTCCATATTAAAAAATTAAAAAAAATTAGTATACAATTAAATTAATGTCTTCAACTTTCTCGTATAGTTCTCTCGTATGGCTGACATTTTCTACCAATGGGAATCTAATGCTTTGCACTATAGTCAAGATCTTTAATTATGCAAGGGCAGTATTCATCTCTCTGTCGAAAATCCGCTCAATTTAACAATGGACGATTGTGCAGGCTGGGAATTACAATAGTATTTCATACTAGTGTCCGTGTACTGCTCCATGCACTGCAACGGGGATAGAGAACGTCGCATTAGACACGTTCAACTTAGTATAAAATCTTCCAAACATTTTAGGACATCATTTTGGTCGTACCGCAAAAAAAATCTACGAGGTTAAATAAATATAAACGCTCCTTACTTAAAGCTTCTCTCGATCTTCTTGATGATGAGTATTGGCTGAAAGAAAGCTCCATTCTTACACTCAATTCTTGTAATTTCAAATAAAAGTTACGCAACTTCTTTTGAAAATGTATGTAAAACTCTATAAAATGACTGTACCTGTGGTGTGATATACCCTTTAGTATAGTACAACGCGGATAATTTAAAATCTATATCGCAAACAAACAACTTCTTGTTACCCGTTTGTTTCCCAAGCCGTATGTTTCGAATATCCATATATCTAGTTTCATTATGTCCACAAGCGGATGCACAATACATTTCGCAAGATCCCACAAGTAATACGAGGTTGAAGAAACTAGACAAACATGAGCATATAAATTATGCTATTCATCACCTTTCGCTTCCATCTTCAATTAGTATGTTTTTTGCAACGTTGCTTGAAGCATGTTTTTTATGCAAATCTTCGTTGTGCCGTATCGAGACGGCATCGGTAATTATGCCCAGCCATTCCCGGTGAGTTTTAGTTTCAGTGATGAACCGACAAATGGCGAAATCGTGCTTGGCCGTTGACGTGTAGTAGATACACGTTTAGCCTAAAATTCTTGAATCCCGAAAGGGACCAATGCGGCCCGCAGAGACCAGGACGCATCATCAGTACTGATAAAACAAGGACATGGTTCGAACATTGAGTTTTGTGCCAATGGGAAAAAAGGCATGATTGGTATGATTTATGCATTATTTCACTTTGGCGGGTGTGTGGATCTATGCTTTGCTCGGTAAAGGCCGATAAACGCGTCATTAGAACGGCCTTGACACGTAGCGAAAGTAACGAAGACTCACCGCAAAGCCAAAGACCTGAGGACGTAAATGGACATCTGCATAAAGGGAGAAGAGTTTGCAGCGGAGTACAACAATCCGCGGGACATGAGAGCCTTTGCAGCTGGGGCAGATCCAGCTGCGCCCCCATTGGACTTGCCACTCCGCTCCACACTCTAAGAGACGGAAAAGTAGTTTCCCCTCGAGAGAGAGAGAAAGAGAGAGAGAGAGAGAGAGAAAGAGATAGAGATAGAGAGTAGCTATTCGTCGCCCGGCATTGGCATCGGTTGCACGGTATTTTTTAATGATCACCATCCGTTCCTGTTTTGTATACTTTTCCACAAACACACACACACACACACACACACACACACACACACACGTACAAACTTAGCACACCCGCCTTCGAGGGTCACCCCGGACGTCTCCTACAAAACAACTTGTAGTAAAGGACTTACAGGCTTCTCGTGTACCTGCACCGAACGATTCAGCTGAGGGTGTGGATGCATCGGAGACGAGAAGCAAGTAGAAAAGTTCCACTCAGTAGTACCCAGTACGGATTGCTGGAGTTCACAGCTCGGAAACCATCGGACCGCCGCCATCTGCATCAGTCGAACGGGAGATCTCCGGTGTTTCGCTAGTTTAGTTTCGTGGTTTTTTTTGTCGGGCCATTTTCGTTCGCCATTATCACTAGTGCTGCATCTGCATTTGCTAGTTAGTTTGCGTTTTTTGTTTTTTTGTTCTGGATTTGCCACCCCCTCTCTGAGGTAAGTAGGTCGAAAGTAGGCATTTCGCTGATTACGCTGAGTGAGAGGGCTGCCCATTGGTTAAGTTTGATGGAAGCGGTTTTTGGGACAGTAAAGCTCGCACCTGTTGCATTGCCGTTGCTGTGTTCCGTGGGGAAAGTGGCAGTTGGACTATTTCGGGGAGGTTCTGCTATTGCCACAATGAGCACAGTATTGGAATCTCAAGAATGGCAGACAGGCACCGATGGCACGAAACACATGCATAATTGTTTCAGGCGGATTGTTGAAATGGATCGCCATTAGCTAAATGCCTTTTTGGCGCCTTTAGTCATTGCGGCAGAGCAACAAATGCAAGTACATATTGTGTGGGTGTATCATGTGAAAATGTTGTTTTGTTCCGCCGTTCACGGATTGATATTCTGCTATACCAAACGCACCATAAGAAGGTCATCAAAATAAGCGAATATTTTGCATACCACAGATGAATGCAAATTCTCTACGCCGTCAATTACTAGTTACCCCTTCTAGTTGCTGATATGGGTAATTTAAAAATTCATTGCTTCCGTCGCGAGGGAATGGTGTTGGCTAAGCAAATATTATCGATTTGAAAAAGGAAATAAAATGACTATGAACGAAAGCGATATTAAGTTACCAATATGCATTCGTGGGAGAGCACATTGAAGGGTGCAATTAGTGAATTATTAAACTTGATGCCTTCGATGCATTTCACCACGATAGGTTGAGCGATTTTTTTTCTCTTCACCATGCTATCATCAGCCCAACAAAGGGCAAAGGCATTTCTCGGGGGAATATGAAAACAAAGAATAGATTTTTTCCGTTATCACGTCATTTCCATTGGACGAAAATGTCGATCGCAATGCAATCAACTGAATTGTTGAAAACAAATGCAACTTAATGTCGATAGATTATCCACCGCGCCACTTCCGAATACCCATTTATTTATCGAAAGCCCTGATGGATGCTTTTGGTTTCAGCTCGAGTGAACGGTGGACGTGACTTTTCCATAGATGATGGTTCCACTCGACCCTATGGGACCGCCCGTGGTCAACGGTGGTGGAGGCGATACACCGGTTGCACCGAACAGCTACGGAATTGCAACCATCAGTACGAACGCATCCGTACGCAGGCGGGATGACGAATATCGCAGCAAAATAATGGGAAGTAAGTGTTCTTGTGCGAGCCGTTTAACGACGGATACTGAGTGCGTAACCGTTGGGCAAATCTTTTGTTTCTAGCAGTCAGCTTTTTTGCTCCATTTTAAATGACTTTTTTTTTTCTTTTTTCGCTCTAACCCTTTTAATGCCTCCCGATGTGAGCAGCTACCGTTCGAAATTATGGTGAGTGTATATTTAACGCTTGAAACGTATTGAATGCTCTTGAGTGGTTGGTGGCAATCATTTAACGGTAGACTTTTGCCTAGTGATGTACAATTCGCGAGCTCTTCTCTGAAACATTTTGTGCCATCAACTAAAAAGGCTTTTGGCAGTCAATAAGCCAGTCCGATTTCGTGAAGCAAGTTAGTTTGGATATTGTTTTCGAAAATTCAAAAATCTACAACACACATCAAACTGACTGTCTGGTCGATGTCCTCATCCCGTTGTATGTGCTTCGTGGGGAAAACCTGTAGAAGAACCGTTCGGCGAAGCAGCAGAAATAAAAAGTTACACCCTGCAATAAATGGGGATAGCAATAATGGGCGCTTTCTACGGCAGTATCCGTCGTTGCGCTCTCGGCACTGATGGTCCCATTGAAGATTGGTTGTACGGTGATGGAGCTCGCAGCAATCGATGCCACGTTGCCGTTCGCACTTACGCCAGCGGTACACGGCGTTTACTCGCCTCTACACGACTAGATGGGAGGGCACCAGATAACAGAATCAGTTTCCGGCCCGGGGGAGGGGTGTTGGCCGAACTGGCCAAATGACAGGATTTCCGAAGCAGTTTCAATCGAACGGTGAGGAGAAAAGAGAGAAAAAAAAGTCCCAAGTGCAGAGCTTCCGAAACCACGTTTGCCCATGCACTTATCACCTTCGAGACGCATCGCTTGGTTATGGTCGGGTGGACTTGGCCTTGAGGCGAGAAGAGTGGTGTAGTAATGAGTTTCAGGTTTCGCCGTGGTTCCGTACAAAATGGCGACCGAGTATTGTGGGTGGCGTACGTCGGCGTTGCTACAAGAAGCCATTAACAGCCGCAAAAAAATGAACCTTGCGTACGGTTGCTCCTTCGGTTGGGGGACTCCGATGCGTATCGGAAAAAGGCAACGACTTAGGGGCACGATGACGGCAGCCCCCTCGCAACAGAGCGGTTTCGCCTTTTGTTGTACACGTTCCGGGTGCCCATGCTCGGGTGAATAGGGGTTTCCGTGCGTAATGTTACGATTAATTCAATGATATGCTTCGGATGGTTCATTTTTCCTTTATGCGCCGAAAAAACTTCGAACCGGTTCGAATCCGTTGTGAGCGCTTTTTAATAGTGTATCGCAACATTTGCATACTCATTTCGCACGATTACGTTCGCTCGCCCGTCGCAATGGAGGGCGCGGATTGTGCGTAAGTGTGGTTTTGGTACTCCGGAACCTGGTAAAGGAGCCACCGATATGGGGCGCGTGTATTAGATTTGAAATGTTGACCAAATGAAACAGATTTGAAGGCTACTTTTCACCAACTATAGCTACTCACGATCAATACACAAGCTAGGCATACACAACTGTGCGTGGGGAAACCATGCGGGTGATGTTTTTAATCATATTTCTGTTCCTTCAATACCGCAAAGTGGTGTGTTTTCACTTCGAGAGCAGTATGGCAATGACACGTGCAAAAAAAAAAGACCAAATAATGTTATCAGCAACGGTTGTTCCTACGAAAAAGACCATTCTAATATCGCATGGCTGCTTTAAGCATTAGGAGCTGCAGGCATTAAAGTGAAACGCAGCATGCCATGACATTATTCAAATGTTCGAATTTCGCTCTTACCTTGTGCGTCATTCTTTGAAATATTGCATTTCCTCGAGGCACCCGCCATTTCCTGAGTCCTCCATGGCACGTTGCTCATCAGCAAGTCGCTGGGAGTTGTTATCATATTTGTCGAATATTCATTCGAGCACCCGGACCTTCTGACGACGTCCGACGACCAGTCGGCCTGAGACGACAGCCTGCAAGCCTCCTTCTGGCTGTTGGTCAACTTTCCCGTGAGTCGATAGAACGAAACCGGGACCGGAAATGCCCCAAAAGGGAAAAAAGCACGAGCTCTCGAACGACCGAGCGTTTGTCAATCTCATTTTCATATTTGAAACGACAAGTAAATGCAATCATAAACTTACCAGGTCCACGAGCCTTTGTGCAGAAACGAACATTCGCCCGGTGCTTTTGGGTCGTGCCTTTTTATCTTCTCCTTCTTGAACGTCTCCCTTCAGGCATCGAGACCATCCCGGTGGCTTTTGGTCTGTTTGCAGGTTTGTTGATTTTGTGGCTCATACCCGGAAGGCTTCCGATACAAGGTACGATTCAACGGACGCGTCGTAAGCTTTTCTGCGTGCGAAGCGAGGAACAAACCTCACTGATTCTTTCTTTTCGATTTGACGTAGCCGGAAACGTGTTCCAGGACCGGTGATTTCGTTAGTCGGTGCTTCAACTAGCGCTCACGCTCTTGTAGTCGGTGTGTGCAGGGACGAATCGTGTCTAAAGACAAAGATCATGGTACGGAAGCCAAGGGTGCAAGGGCACCTAGGGATCAGGAGTGGCAAAAATCGATAGCAAAAAATCCAATATCTGGATCAAGTGTAGCTTGCTGGTGCTAGAGAAGTTGACCTATCGCTGTCGGAGGCTTTCCATCCATCGGTAAGGTAGTCGAGAAGGTCAGAGGCTTTAATTGCTCACTCGACCTTTTTCCGGCGTTTTGCTTTAATAAAGTAATTTTGCTTTTTTTATCCGTCCTCCGGACGCCGGAGAAAACCGCCGGAAAGAAACCGATGCCATGATAAAGGACTCCGTTCCTTCGGGCTGCGAAAGAGGTTGACGGCACGATGGTGGTGGTCTAATCTAAGCACAACACGAACAACAATGAATCGCCGAGAATGCGATAAAATATGCCAAAATGTGTTCATTTTTTATCCCCCCGTTAGCCGTCTGTCATCTGACGGCCAGTCTTTAAGCGTCCAGCTCTAAGAGGACGCGTCCCAAAGTCCCAGACAAGTACGTGCGGCCACAGCTAGAACATGAAAAACGTTCCTGTACTTTGCGCCACTCCTCGGGTCTTGTGGGAGCGAATCACGTTTTGAAACTTTTATCGTTCACAGGGGAAACAGAGACCGTAAGCAACTTGTCGGCGACTAGATCCGCACCGGAACATAGAAGACTCGAATCAAGGAACGCCTCCGAACGATTTCATTTTCACACCGGGCGGCAAGGACAATCGGAGTGCCAGGACCTCGCACCGAGGTCGTGGGTCACAATGGCGGACAGATAGCCCGGTGGGTTGCTGATAGCCGGTCGGGTTTGTTCCAAAATGTGCGTGACGTGGTTATTTTTTTCCACTTTCGCTCCACTTCTGGCAACTGTCGGATTTTGGTGAAGGTGAGAAGATTTTTGCACTGAGTGCAGAAACATATTTTGACGTGACAGCCAGCCGAACTTTCGCGCGTTTGCACGGGTCCAAAAATGGGTAGGGAGAAACGGCAAAAAAAGTTTCCGCACAGGTAGCGATTCAGCGATGCTTCTCCTATTCCCGAGGTTGTATCTTGTTGTGTATAGCCACCGTTTTACCGCTAGGTGTGAAACTTGTGCACGGTTTTTCATTATGGGACTGCAATAAGTGCTGCATCAGGTTCAGGTTTTATGATGATTTTTGCTAACAGTGATACGCAGTATTACTAATGTGCCATAGATAAATAGTTTATTGTGACTTTATTATTATGAGCTTGAAAAACATCGGTGTCTAAATGCGGAAAGTTTTGCACGATCTGATGCGAACTTTTCAACTGTCGCGGACAAAAATGGTATACAGATATTCAGCTTTTACAATCTTTTTAAACAACTTTTTAGAAGTAGCCCCCTGCCCCCGTTTTTTTTAGCTAAGAATCGTGCTTTGAAGGTTTAGAGTTTGGAATTTAATGTTGATCACGATATAATTTTTTTTCTGGGGGTTTGGCTGATTTAGTTCTTCCAAATGTTTGCGCATGTGTTGTCAGCTTTCTAAAGTATCTTCTCTTGCATAGTTAATACATACATTAATTGATCGAAAAGCATTTTTCTGGTGCAGACCAAACACAGGTTTATTTTATAATTTAATTATTGATTTTAGTATGATTATAAATATTATTTCATTTTAATATTTCAGTAAAAAAACTGTAACTAGAGAAATTAACTTAGATAAGAAACAAACAACACAAAACCACAGTTTAAATAAATACTTTATAAAGCCGTGAATATAGTAACATAACCTTGAGCAACAACAATGTAGAGTTATTTTTATCATAACACATATCTAAGCCAATCGAGTTTGTCCAGGAATGGCAAATAAAGGGAGTAAATCCCTTTTGTGCGTTACACTGGCGGCTCACGTGGAGCCATCCATACAGCTTGTCCGTCTCAGTAAATGAAAAAATCCCTCAGTCGATAGTTAACAAAAGTCTGGGTGTAATGGGTTTTGTCGGAATATACAAATAGAAAAACAGTGGGTTTAATTAGGTCGCATAATAATTTCAACAATCGGGTGATAAGCAATTCATATCGCATTGTTGATTGGAGTATGAACAATGGAGTATTAAACTGATGGGCTACTGTTGTTTTTGAAAACCTACATTCAAACTTCCAGAAAGACACCCTAAGTGTAGTTCCTTCGAAAAAATGTTACTTGTACTAAAGTCTCAACAGGACCCGCGGGTCCATGAAGCGACAATGAAATTAGATAGTATTTCCATTAGGGTGGTGAGTATACTCCGGTTGAAATATTTCCCAGCATTTAGGGCGCTTGTTGTTACAGCACTGCGTTCATCAGCGCTCCGTGGTGATGAATTCGATGAAAATCGCGGACGCAAATGTTTGGAGTTTTCGCACAATATCATTTATAATTAATGCGGATCGCCACCCGTACGGTGGCGTGACTGGTGTCCAAACAGCATGTCACCACGGTAGGCGTTGGTAGGATTTTTAGATCCGTAACACGGTCTGCATGTGATTAGCTGGCCAAGCGGCTATGCTTAAGCAATTGTTACGGGGTTCTGTTTTAGGTTGGATTGAAGCGTAGCTAATTTATCATCGTCACTGAAAGGCTAATATCTAATATCTAATTTCAAGTTTCGAAAAAAAAAAATCTTCGATCATAATTTGTTTCTTGCACGACGCTTACTTGATAAAAAAAAGAAATATACAGTCGAAAATAAATTTTTCACTCAGCTTAAACTGAAACATGACCATGAGCTTATGCATTCGCTAATGCATCTGGGTTTTTTTTTGCATAATTTTCATGATCAGGTAACTTACCAACTCAAGTTGTACACGCACCAGCGGGACAGTCGGTCGGGTTTGTCGAAGCATGAACCCAATTAAGCTTCGCAATAACGCTGGTCCTGGTTTCAGGACCTAGCTCTAACCCACAACAGCACGGGATCACGTTGACCGAAACGTGCGTTAGAACGGAATATTAGCACCTCCCAAGCATCCCATGCGGCACGCTTGTCGGTCACAGTTTCATTCGTTTTTGTGGCGGCCAAAACCAGTAGTCCCTGCATGAGGGTGTATGTGTGTGTGGGTATGATTTTAAATCATTTATGCGTCCAACCTCGGTACGTCGACCAGAGGCGATATGCAGGCTGACAAAAAAAAACAATCACAAACACGCTACTGTTCGATAACGTACCAACAAGTGATGGCAAACGAGCCCTGGCCAGATCCCAGGCGAATGCCCGTGTTTGCAGTTTCATGGGAGCAGTGGATAGTTGACAAGGAAAAAAAAATACCCAGAAATATAGGGGGCTTTTTTTTAATGAACCGCACTCGGAGTGACTCCGAGAGCACAAAGCCAAGTACACAAAAGCAGAACACCCCGACGGCTCACCGCACAAAGCACGGAATGTTTGCTCTGGGGCCTGAGCCTGGACGAAAGTTTCATCACCGGCTTAATGGGAGCGGCGCTCCCGAAGGAAAACACGTAAAGGATTTTATCATACACACCCTCGTCCCGGTCGTCCTGGCTTGAAAGTAAGACCCCCGAGCGCCGTCGCACGCCATTCGCGTTTCGGGGTTCGCAATTTCTGAAATGAGAAATGAAACGGGAAAACTGTTTTATGACACCAACTTATACAGTCCATTTTGTACGTGTCCTACGGTCGTTAACGGGCCACACGCTTGTGTGCGTTTGCGGTGGTTTGGGACTCTCTTTTCGATCCGCTCTCTGTGGGAGGCAGATCTGAGAGTGTGAATGTTGCGGGTGGGCGGAAAAGAAAAACCGTCAAGCCGCTGTTGCTACCGCCGCTGGGCAGTGCTTTTTTCTTTTCAGTTCGCCCAGCGGACACCAGAAATCATGCAGATGATTAGCGACGAAGGGAAAGGCGTAGAAAAGAGAGAAAGAGAGAGTGGAAGTGAGCGTGAGGAAGATATGGCACTCGGGAAGATGAAGAACCTCCAGAGCAGGGCGGTGACTGATAAAGCGCCAAAGCGCTGCTTAGGGGACGCTTTCCGCGCTGGGTGTGTATTATAGTTGCTTAATTCAAATCAGAACCGGCCCCGGAGGGTTGGCGTTGTTCGTTTGCTGTAAATGATGGCCTCCGGGTTAGGACCGGGTTCTGATGGCCTCCGGGTGTGACGGAATTGGGGGTAAGGGAAACGGCAAACACGGGCGCACAGGAAAGTGCACGTATAAAAGGAAGCTTCAGTGAGACCGAGGAAAATGTGTACATATTTATCTTTGCTGGTGCTTTTTTCATTCTTCTCGCCACTCGCATGCCCTGTTTGCTCAACCCCTTTTTCAAACGGTTAACCGGTACAAAACGGCTAGTCAACAAGCTGTTGGCGTTGGATTGAAAAGGCAAGATCGTCTAGTCATGGCCAGTGCCCTCGTGGGTCTCCGTAGAAGGACTCGTCGGTCGTTGCGAACGGGAATAGGATGGTCGATAGCACCGTTAGTAGCGCTACGTGTAAGCTGCTTAGCGTTTAAGCGTTCGTTTTATGGTTATATTTTTGATCCTGCTCCTTGTGTGGTTTGGCCATCGGCTAGTGTGCAAGTCGGAAATAATTCCTTCCCAGAAAAAACACGCGGAAATCAACTTTTACAAGCGGCTTCATGGTTAACATAAATGCATAGAAAGAAGATACCATGCTGAAAGCAAAATACCTCGTTCGATTGGTGTTTGTTGGGGAACTTTCAGGTCGATTTCTGTACCATCGCGACCCTCTGGCTTAGGGATCGGTTTAGAAACGCATGCGTAACTGGCATCATGCTGGAGGTTCATTTTAACACTCAAGATCTCCGATTTTTTGCTCGCATATGCAAAGAGCTCCAATGGAGTTATCGGGGCTTAAAAGGTGCAAAACGATGGAAATAGTATTTCGAACGCACTTCCCAACTCACGTCTGTATCATATAAAAGAGTATGTGATGAAAAATGAAGAATCAATCATTAACTTAGAGCAAGTAATCAATCAACAATCATTAAAAAACAACAAAAATATCATGACGGACAAAAATTAACTGGTTTACATATTTTTTCTATGTTTTATGAATTGATAATCTATTTCCATCGCTAATCGTTGGCCGACCGAAACGGAACGCGGATCTGTTCCGTCGCGGTGTGCTTTCTAGATAAAAAATTGTATCCTAGTGTGCGCACTTGTAGCATGTCCTTCCGCTGAGCTGCTACACAAGCGACACAGTACGGGTATTTGTCGGAAAATTTCGATAAAGAAATCGTTCGCGTGTGGAATGGAATTCACGCCCATGCCACCGCTCTCGCTCTGTCCCTGTCAATTCGCGGTTCGTCAGGTCACGCCGTGTGGCTTGGAGTGTTAAAAACAAATAAGAAAAGCATACTCATAAAATCACTCGCCCCGTTCATTCGAACGCTCGAACGACCCTCGGTGAGCGGTGATGACGACGACGATGATGATGATGCTCGTGCGAGATACCGCCACGATAACACCCGATAATGGTGCGGTCGGTGAGCACCGTTGCTGGGTCGTATCGCTTCACCATGCTGCCAAAGACTGAGTGGCTCACAGGCAAACAGGTCCGTGTTGGCTCACAGGACAGCCTGCTGAGTGTCGCGTGAACCTGCGAACGGAGCTTCCGAACGGGTGGATGAACGCGCCTACCAAGCATGCCTGCCATAGCAACCAGTAGGTACGAACCGACAGGACGTAAGCCTGCACACACACAAGCAAAAACACCTTACGTACGTCCTTTCGAAGGCGCATCGGTGGGTGACTGGCGTTAGTCGACGTTGGAACGTCGTTTTTGCGAGTAAGGCAGATGGACTTTTCCGCACATGAATATTGAATGCCCGTCGCAGCTCGATCCCGCGTGTCGTGTGTGCTGTAGTGCGCCATAGAGCGTATCCTCGTTTGGACAGTGCAAATAGGAGCACGAAATGGAATGAAATCGAACATACAAGTGATACACTCCGAGGACAAACTGCATATATCGTACCGATGGAGACGCCTCGTGCTCTGTGAGTGCAGCAGGAAAGAGGTGTTAATTGCACGAGCGCGCGAAACACTTTCCCCCGTGGACGGTGTTCACTAGAAGGAGTGCACTTTCATTGTGGTTTCAACGAGCGGCCACAAAACGCCCGTGACTCCACAGACAGGAACGCTAGGAGCATCCAACCGTGCGCCTCTGGGAGCCAATCGTCGACGAAGCGAATCGATTCGGTTTCTGTTGCGCTGGCCATCCGTTACGCGCGAGTGTTCCAGTGTGAATGTGTGCTTTCCCGAGTGTGTGAGGTTATCTGTATTCAGCTCATTGGCTCCATAAAAAGAAGAAGTGCAAGAAGTTACGAGAAGAATCCAACCCCGGGTAGAAGGCTCGAAGGTGCGGCATTCGTGTAATTTGTCACATGGGAATTTCGAGCGAAACATCTAGAAGAAGCGAAGCTGACAGTAAGGTGTGGTGTGGTCGTGGCAAGGTGTGAATCCAACTTGATCGAAGCTGGGCCCACGTTAGGCTCTGTGCACCGTGTTTACTGACTTGTGACTCGTGGTGCATGTCGGCTCGGACCGCGTGCAAGAGGCTTCTGTACTGAATGGCACCGACCATTAATCCAGCGACGCATCCCATCAAAATGCTGCACTTTGGCAACAACAACAACTCCCGAGCAAGCTCGATGCGACGCCCGGATACGACCGCGTCTGGCTCATCAATGTACTCCTCAGGTTGGTATCGAACCTTAGTAGAACTAGGGGCAACCCGGTGGCGTTATGCATTTTCCGAGGACCAAACTTGAGCCTCGGAGGTTAAGGAAGCTCATCATCATTGCGTCAAAAATCAGCTGGCTTGAGATCGAGCGTTGATGCTTTCGTTGCCCTGCCGGTCTTCGCTGTATTCGCTGTGGCAAACGTCCTTACTTCGGTAATTGCTGCGGTAGACGAAACCGTTGGGTAATTTGCGAAATCCTTTAGGGCTCCCCCATTCTAGACGCACGTGGTTCTGCTACCGTTCTCTGCAGAGATTTCGGTGAAGCCGGTAGGATTTTGTAATACGAAATGCTGACGGTGTTTTTAGAGATGCCCTCCCGGGCTGTGGCTGCGGCTCGGAGCATCATAGATGTTGTCCTGGTCCGGGACAGCAGCACCGCCACGCGTTTCCAATAAGGTATTCATTGAGTCGCATAATATGCTGATGATGGCGATTCGCTCGAGTACGTTGGCAGATGTATCGTTTTGCAACATCTGGTGCTTTCGGCATTTACATATACCGGCGATTGTCCGACGAGACTAAGTGAAACAAGTCTACTGGGTGGTTTATTATGCAAGTGCAACATAGGCAATATCAATAAAAGCAATTCATGTGTAACGACGTAAAGATGATCTTCAATAATTTTTAACAACTTATATTGTTGTTATTCTATCAAATACTATATGTAAATAGTTTTCTTTGTTGCAGCCATTTTAAGGATATTTCGATAAGCGAAGAAAATAATTTTCTACATTTTTGGTATTTTTTTCGATTGGGAACAAAGCTTGCTGTAAAAAATCCTTATTGTTTTCATTTGTGATAGTTTTCTTAGTAATGACCTAAATTGTCAAGGTAATCATAAGAATAGTAATGTAAATACTGACCAGCTGCGATTACGTATGGCTTCGTGTGAAAGGATTTTTCGGAACATCACTTCCAATTTCAACTTTAAAGCCCAGATTCCATCACTCGCGTAGTGCGCTTAACGTACGCGAGAAACCGTGGATATATTTCACGCGAAAGCGTATCCATCGGGGTCCGGCTTTCGTAAACCCCATTTGGCCAGCGTGGTTTGGTCGTTAAAATTTGCAGCCACCCGCAACCTCGCGGTGATGCCATAGAGTATCCCATTGGGAGTGTGTAGGATATGTAGGGATGCGAGTCGTAAACAAAATTGTAACACTGGCCGAACGAACCTTGCAGTGGTTTGGCGCTCGGTGCACTGCGACAGCTGAAACGCGGTAGAATGGCCAACTGGGCCGTTGTTCAGAAGATATATTGCGAAAGAATTTAATCCCCTGAATGATAAATAGAACATAAAGTTTATCACATCGTCTAGGTGCGGTCGTAGCACTGATATGCACACAGCGTCCGGATAAAGATGAAACGAATCCCACAGCTCACCTGAACTGGAAGAATCTTGTTCATGTTTTGGTTGATCATCTTATCGTTGCTCAAGTATCATGTTTCAGATAGGATTTATCACGGCGCAACACATTCCAGTTTAAAATACACAATCACATAAACAACTTCGTCTATGTATTGTATTCGTTACAAAATTGGCAAAACTGGTAAACCATCAAAAGTAGACTGGGTTGTCCATGTTTTTTTCTGGATATACGTAAATTCGATAAACGATAAACGTAAACGTGAAATTCAAAGTAAAAAAAGGTCGAATAAAAAACCGAATCCTTTCCTAGAATGGCAAAAAAATCTCAAGAATCAAATAATCTTACCCTTTCATGTATCGTCTGAGCTAAAGCAAAGATCAAAGCAGATTCGTATCGTATTTCTCATATCCACCTTCGGGTAACGTGAAGGTATCGCAAGACATACACAAATATACATTTTGATGAATGAGAATGAGGAGAGTAGTATTGAAGGATATTATTCAACCATCGGTACGGTTGTCCAAGGATTCAAAAGTTGAGACCGAGTGGCATGCGTCGAGTGCTTTGTGCGTCTTAATTCAAAGTTTCAGTTGACATTGATTGCAGACTGGATGATTTTGGTTCTGTGTATTTTAATTTACTACCACGATAGTATCACGTTGAATCATCAGAAAGCAAGAAGATAGACGCCTGAAACGGATAGACGCGAACCAGATGCTGATGAGATGTTAATTACGAATTGATTGTACCCTCGGGAAACGATCGATCATTGGCAACTGGTGCGGGTGCTGTTGAGCTAGACGTTGTGCCGATTTATTTTTGATTCAGCCATTATTAACCTTTTGGATTACTGTCGGTAAAGATGCGAGACGGTTGACAGTTTCGCACAAAATGGGGAATTGTTTAATAGTGTAACAAAAGTGGTTTACTTTTATTTCACCTTTATTGTATGATACAATATTGATAAATTTGTAGAATTATATTAAAATAAAATTGTTTTTGAGTTGTGTATCAAATGCTTCAATACATAGCCTTCCAGCAAAGTACATTATATAATTGAAATTTGAAAAATACAACCGAGAATATAATGACCACAGCCGGTTTCGTTAGCTATATCTAGCCCAAAGACATCTAAGCTTAATGAAATGTTAACAGAATGTTGTTAAATAGGTGGTTCTTCGTCATCTTCCAGTATTAAAATGAATTGAAACGGTATTCTGCACAACTTTTCATAATTCCCGCAAGTGTGTCAGGATTTTCATTTATGCTCATTCAAGCAGAGTGGCTTAAAGTCTCAAATTGTGAATGTAGGCGTAGGTAGCGATGGATGCGCCAGTAAACGCGAGATATCTCATTAGCGTGGTATGCAAAGGAGTGCGAAATGGAGTCCGAAATGGCTTCGAATATTGAGTCAGACCCTTCCCGGATGGTGGGATAATTATTTGCCGAATGGATTCGAAAGCACGGGCCACCGTGCTGGGTCAAATTCATATTTAATAATCTATTTCGCTTCGAAACGCCTCCTGAGCCCGCACGAGAAACTGATCCCGAAGGGCTTTTTCGACTCCAAGCGGGCTTCAAGAACGTAACGCTGCGCCCAGAAGGATTTACGTAATTACTAGTAAAGTTGATTAATTATCTCGCTGGAGCCGGGCGCACCGCAGGTTTTTGGTTTATCGCTGGTCCTTTCTCGCTGTGTCTACGGTCGGCCAGGATAAAATACCATCTGCCACCAAGGCCGGTACGGTTAGGAATTTCACCACGAACGGCGCATTTAATTATGAAAACGAGCCCATTTACGCTGGTGCGATTGGATAAGGTAGCGCAATTTTGGAATATTTATAGAAATACGGCGGTGAACATTAGCCTGCGTGGAGCTCACCAAAATAAGCGAAACCACACGGCCATTTCGCTGGTTAGTTTGCATGGCAAGGTAGACTTACAATGAGGCGATTTTCGCGCACCGGGGCTCAGCAAATTATTGTTATTCTCTTGATTTTCAAGACAAACTAATTTTCGTAAACGGACCAACATTAATTGGTAGAAGCGACGAAATTGCGAGACGCTTTAGCGCATCTCTGGCAAGCTTATTGCGACTTTATTTTTCTTGTTTTTGTGTGGATAAAGTTTCTTGGGTAAGATAATCAAATTTGTCCATGATGGAGCCGCCCGGTAGTTCGTGTCTAATGGAGGCGCATGGTCCTTCATTTGTATGGGACAAGCGAAAGAATTCGGATGATGTGTAATACCATCACGAACGTCGGTACTACGTGCACGGCCATATCGGTTTCTCTCTTGCACTGCAGCGTAGAGCAAGAAAAAGTGATAAGTAGCTGGTGTGGCTCAGTATACACACATTTTCGTTCGGCATTGATTAATGACTTCAACTCGAAACACACTCGGCGAAGAGCTCTCGCCTAGCACTGGGTGGTGGATGAACAAATAATCCAATTGTACGGACGTGAGGCGCATGTTGGGTTGGACATAATAATGAATTTGAATTTAGTTCACTTTTGCAGCCACCGATAGAGTAACACGGTGTCATCTGCACAACAACCGGCGTGGCGGTTGCTCATTTCAAATTAATGAGTTTGTTAATGTTCTCGTTGAACGTGGCTGGTCATGAGGAAGTTGAGTTCAATAAATTAGTTGGAAAGTTTCATAAATTTACTGCTTTAGAATACGGATCGCGTGGCGAAATTACGCTGCGGCACTAAGATAACTATACCCAGCGGGTGCGGTTGTTTGCTTTTGTCCAAGTACCAGCTCCTGTTTTGTTTATTCCTACCTAAAGCACTCGTTTCCTTCATCACCTTTGCGTTTGTCTGCCGTGCTGGTTTGCCCTCCCACTTGATACGGTAGCATTGTTTGCGCTCGGTAAACAGAAAACACATTAAAAGTTGCCTGAAATTGAATTTTCCCACCGGTGCAAATTGTCCGTAGTAAACATTAACGATCATAAATGGAGCAATTGGTGGTGGCAGACGATGTTTTGGGAAGAGATTGGCAAATGGCGATCTCTGTGGCTTATGCATCCGATACAGGCCCGCGTTCTAACTAGAAGGATAACGATCTGTTTTCTTGTTGCCGCGGCCTTCTTCAATGCTGCTTATTCAATGTTTGCGGATGGAAATAAAATTAGCAAGCGAGTGAATACACATTACTGTTGTTACGCTTTTCTGGTATTTGTATTTTCAGCTTGTGTCTTGTAACTGTAACATGTAAATGCTTGTTTAATTTTAGCTATTAGTTGTTTTCTTGTCATTAGCGTCGTCGTTATCTATAATGTTATCCACCAAATTGCTTAAGTGTAATGCATTATGTTTTGCGAGAAAAAAATCGTTTTACATAAGCTAGATACCTTTAAAGTTTATTCCAGTTCTGCTACACGATAGTTGCTGGTTGATTCGTGACATGAATTAATTATGTGCACAATTGGCTATTTTTCATGTTGCGCTACCGTAACAAACTCAATTGTGGCCTGATGATTTTTGGCGAAAATGGATCGGCCCATGCTACAGGGATGGTATGAATGCAAATAAAGCACTGCACGCACACGAAAGACATCTTCCGACACCCTTTAAAACAGCCCTTTTATAGGGGTTGGTTTGAAGGGCTCAATTACCTTTCGCACGCAGTAGTCGTGCGCACTTACGAACACCGCCGGAAGGTCTTGTTGTTATAACGATGCTCCCGGTGCCGGAGGATGATTTCATGATTCCGTCGACCAGGGATGTGTCCAGCACGATCTGTGTGGTGTGCCGCTAGCGCAACGATAGGGTTACACCCAGAAAGCTCTCCTGCTTTGCTTGCTGATGGCAGGGAAAAAATAATGACGACCGGAACAAGCCATTTAACAAGCGGGCAGTTTAGTGCACACCGGATAAATCGGGGTTCCGGCCCTTTTTAGCCGGCATCCGAAGCGACGCCTCTTCCCGAGGGCGGGACGGATCTAATTTACATTTACCCTCCGATTTGCAGCTCAATGCGAGACCGGGGGTTGAAAGTAAAGTCATAACACAGCTAAGTGCCGTCCTGCTCGGGAAAACCCCTGCCGTACTTGGCCAAATTGGATGGAGAAGGAAAGTTTTTTTGTCCCCCGATAACTTCTTGATCCATCACAAATGCTCGAAGGGGTTTGGGTTTAGTTTTCGGGTTACTTTTACGGGTTGCATGCTAAAAAGCAGCAACCAAATTTCACGAAACCGAACCGAAGGGTCGGTTGAACTTTACGATGCTCTCGCCTGAAGGTCGAATGAATAAATAAACCCATTGAATGTCTGCATAAAATCGGTTGGTTTGAACGCTCCTGCATGGTTCGAGGTGGCCTCCATGTTCGTGCGCCCTTCAATGCGTATTTCATGCGTCCTGGCGGCAAACTCAATGGTGGGTGAGCGAGGCAAGTCTTCTCGATTTGAACGGGATCAATTTCCTTTTTTCCTGGGCAACGGTGAGCGTGGTTAAACATTTTGCAACCAGCGGAGCACTAGTCGCGAAAGGCACGTGTAACAAAAAGGGACATTATCTGTATTTTTATGAGCGTCATATTTTCCCAGTAATCTCTCCAACAAATTCCGCTCGGGGTATTTCAAGCGCACAGCGCAATAGTATGTCCTATCCTGTGCCGCGTTTCATGCTCTTGAGCGGTGTGCGATCAATTTTGAATGTTCCAATTTCATGCAATGATTGATTTAAATTATAAATGTAAAGCTGTGGAAATAAACGAGCACAGCGGAGAAAGTTATTTCTATAATGGCTTTTAATTTCATGCCAAGTTTCCCGCACGTACTCGGCGCTTCTTAGTTGCCCCCAAGAGCGAAAGCGCGCGTACTTTATTGCACGGTGAAACTGAAAATAAAGCCATCGGAAAAGTCCCACCGATTAATTCCACCACCCGTCAGCTGTTATTGTCTCTACTTGTTGTTTGCCGGTGAATATCTGTGGTGAATACCAGCGTGGCTCCGTACCCGGTCCGATTCATTTATCTTGATGGAAAGAAAAAGTTGCCACAGGCAAGGTTTTCTGCCTTGTCAATAACGCGATCTGGGGGCAAAATTATCCTTGCCTTGAATCGCCACCCGGCAGCCCGGTGTGTTGTTGCTTGCGGACGAAAAACAATCGCCAGCAGGCATGGCTCGCGCTCCGGAACAAAGAGTAGAATTTACTTTTAATCAGAGTGTCACGGTGCTTCCGACAAGTTGCAATTTACTGTAAATAAGTTTTGAATCTTTTCCGTGGGTTTTTCTACGTTCCGGACTTCCGCCGCTGGTCGCCGAGTGCCAGCAAAGGTGCTCCGGGTCGCTGGATTAGCGGTTGCTGCGAGTCGGTGTTCAGTGCGACGTAGGGTCGTGTTGTGAGCTACAGCCGGAGGCGACGTGTCGCCGGAAAAGTGGCTGGGATGGATGGAGAAAGTTTTGCCCCATCACGGAAAGTGTACGGCAAGCTTAGTTCCCGGGCGTGGGTCTCCGATTCTTCGAAGGAAATGATGTCCTTTGCAAAATGTGTTTCGCTACGCAACCGGAACCGAACTGGGAGTGGCGCTTTGTCGTCGTTGCTAAAGTTGGTTTCGTGCAGCTATCTGTTAGCAAAAATCTTTACCATCGCGTTGATCACAGAGCAGAGCACGCTGGTAAAGAAAACGCGTTCGGTTTGTTTTCGACACAGCCAAAAAAGGACAATAAGCGAGAAATAGGGCGATTGAGCTCGAAAAAGAAGAGGGGAAAAAATACGATGTGACCTTCATTCCATCGGGAACAATCGTGTTGGAGCGGAGTCGAAATCGGTTTATGGTTCCGGCGGTTTTGTGGTGGCTTTGAAGGTATCCTGTGTAATGGAGAACGCAGGAAAGAGGAAGATAAAAAAAGAAAGAAAAAAACTCTTCTTCCTCGTTGGAATCAAGCGCGCAACATGCGAATACTTAACGGAAATGACACCGACGAGCTAATCAACCATGAAAATATGAAAACGATATCAGCGTGCTTGGGTGGATCCGTAAATGGGAGAATGAAAACATAAATAACAAGTTTCCACTGTCGCAATGATCTGTTTTGGATGTCCTAATTTCGAAGGAGGACTCATAATTTTGTATGCTTTTGCGAAGTTTCTTTGCGTGTTTGCTATAACTTGTCTATTGAGCGGCTAAAGTACGTTCATGTTGCAATAGAACAGTATCTTAGTGGAACTGAATTTTTCCTTTGGCGTCCCCCAGGGATTATATGGTTGATTGACGTTTATGTCACAAACTGCATAAAAAATGTTTACTATTCAAAAGTAGTATTCAAAATGTTCCATGAACGTCCGCCCGAGTCGTATTGAAAAAAATTCCAATCAAAATACGACGTATTTGCGTGTATGTTGTCGACAAATAGAGCACGAATCGCGATTGAACCGTTGTGAATATCAACTCTAGCGTAAATATCGCTGAGCACATGCGAGTCTCTGAGGTTTAACTACATAATGGCTTTCGATCTTGCATTGGAGTCAATTATGCCGTGCATTATGTAGCGTTTGAAAGTGTGCTGACCTGTAAAGCCTTGTACGCGGTTCATTGAACTGGATCCGGTGCTGTGAAAGCTCTTTGGTGGTGGAAAATGAGACAGATGTAGACCGCGATTGCCTTTTGCTCGAAAGACACTTAGATGTGTTCGTTCAATGAAGGAAATGCTCATACCAGGCGCTGATGGAGAGTACATTTTTTTGTTCTTTTGAAATAATTCTTGCACAATAAGGAGCCATGGTTCGTTTTTCAAGCTGCCGCTACCTAGAATATGATGTATTATTAAAACCAAACGTACAAATCCATAGTTCCTTGCATTTACAACTCGACGTGGAAAAGCCTTGTGAGCTCGAGCTCATATTTAATGCGATATTTTATTCATACCACGACATCATAATTAGAACTAGAAATTGGAGCACCATATGCATTGAAATCTCATGGTGAATCATGTAAATGCTTTGTACACGTCAGCAATGTCAACCTTGAGACAATTGTAGATTATTAGAGAAGTACTATTGGCATTGGATAGACCAGTATAGTAAACGAAACAAATTGGGCTCAAGAATGATTTCAACGATTGTATTTCAAAATAGTACTTTATTAAATAATCCTTTTAACGTACTATACGTACTATAAACTATGTGTAACGCTCTGTAAATCTATCCCACGCATATGTGTTTAATGTAAATAATAAATCATATATTTGTTATTTTGGTAAGGATTTAATAATAAGTTTGCATGAGAGTAGTTTTGCTGATATTCTTAATTTTATTGGTTTATAACGTGTTTTTAATTTTATAATGGTTCTTTTCGTTCAAGATATCAAATTCAAGATATAAAAAGTATGTGCAAAATACTTATTTTTAAAAATAAGTTGTATTACAAACCATCGATTTGTACCATGGTTTTAATGTAACTAAAATTTGAATCATACTAGCGCTATGAATTGGTATGAATACTATAGAGATAAAATTATATTTACTTACGTTTGTACCGGACATCACATAACAAGATCAGTTCGGTCAGCTACTACCCGTTGCAGGTCGATGTACGAAATTCAGGTGCAAACAGGCAGTCTAGCTGACCCAATTTGCCGTAGGTGAATGTTGATTTTCGTTCGGCAAACGGACGTCCTCGCTGCCCAGGTCACTGAAGGGATTGTTTGTGGTAGGAAAACATTTTCGGTACTGGCAGCGTAACGCAGTTAAAATATGCATCAGCCTACAGCCAAAACGCGTCCAGCATCGCAATGTGGAAAGTGGATATTTTTACCTGTGGCATCAGTTGTTCAGTGAGTGAGGCAATCTGGCAAGTTATAGTAAATATTTTTACGTGCTTTTATTGAGGGAAGGCCGAATGAGAAGATTTGAACATAAATTTCGTTATTGGTTGGTTATTGAAAGAATGAAGATTGCTATAAAATTAACATAATTAGTTTACAACAACTAACAGCAAATAAATATGTTACAATAAAGTTACTTGCACTGCATCTAAGCTCATGTGTGTGTAGGAGTAAAATTTGGCCCATAGTCTATCTCGAGTCAAATGAAGCAATATTGGTCCATAATTAAAATTCATTATCACATTACGTATGCAATATGCATGGACCGTGCAGCCGCTCGTGCAATGCATGTGATCTATTCGATTGTCAGGATAGTTCGAACAAAGGGCTTACCATCTTGCTTTGCTTCTTCTTTTCCTCAGCTTCTTCTGCTTTTCCCATGTGCACGGGTGAATTTCGGATTTTGCGTTAAAATGGATTTGCGGTGTTCAGGACCGTCCCCATTCCTATCCCACGACGAATAATTTCCTGGATTTGGCCTGTCGTTTCACATACGCTCACTACACGTACTTGACGAGCTAGGAAGAGCGTGAAACTGAGCTCTGTCGGTGTCGGATAGGTTGGTCCTTTTTTTTGCTATGGCAGCATTGTAAGGCGCTATAGGTGTATGGAGACGAAGCGTGGCTGGAGAGCGAGATGCTGCCGGGAATTAGTTTGCGGTCCGAGAACATAAAGCTGCCTTTGCTGGGACTTTCCAAAAGTTACGCAGACAGCCTGCTGTTCATTTGTAAGGCAGATAGCTCATTTATAATTCATTAATATGTGATAATATCAGCTAGCATATATCTCTGTGAAGATTGCATGCAGGTTATGTTGGAAACGAGAAGAAAAGCTTAAGAAAAACGAGTTAAAGCTTGCATATATCTCTGCGAAGATTGCATGTAGGCTATGTTGAAAGCGAGAAGAAAAAGCTTAAGAAAAATTAGTTAAAAGAAGTCTAGAGCACTGAATGGGGTAGAATTTTCCAGCAAAGTGTCTGTTAACTTGAGTTGGGCCAAACAATATATCAGACGGTTCATCATGAATACGTGACAACAGCTTGAAATATGCCGTAACTGTAACAGTAAGCCAACAAGTGTGTTTTCCAGTCTCGTATCTTGAAGCGATCGATCGGACTGCCTTGAAATGAGAGCATGTTTTGAATCGTAAATCAAGTGTCCTTCGGTGCTGAGCGCTATTTGTAGCTATTTCCCAGCATCTGCGAGATCACAAACAAGCGGCATAATTGTCGAGTTGACATATTTTTATTCATGGTCCTGAAATGGTTGTTATTGTGTTTTCCCGACGCGAGTGAATACGAATAAATCCATCCCTCCATCGCCTCCCTGACGCATTCAATTTGTCAATATGTGTGTCAATAGCGGTGTTTTATTACACCGACAACTACTGGCGCGTCCAATTGAGCTTCAAACTCACGTATCTGGTGCTGTCTTCAATGTCACCGGCGAAACGCAGCGCATCCCCCGTTGATTTATGGTCGGGTGACTTAATCCGATCGAGTAGACTGAGCAAACATTCGCAATCGAATTATCATCAGCAATGCTGCTTTACCTCGAATATGGAGCCCGTTTCGTTACCGGTTGGGTTTCATACGAATTCATCTGTTATCGGACAACTAATGTTCTTCTCAGCGGCTTCCTCTAGTTTGTCTCCTGGATTGTACTTAACAAACAACGTTTTTCCATTGTTCAAGCGTCCTGCGGGAATTTTCTTTGCCGGCGTTAACGGGTGTTGAGCGGATGATTATTGCCCCATTTGATCGCCAGCCTCACAATTTCTCTTCAATGTGTCCCAACGGTCCGCTGAGTTCTGTGTGTTCCGAGGGTTTCTTCTGGTGACTTGTGGACGTGGAAATGAATGCACACCAGCTACAATTTCTTATCTCTTTCACCAAGGCGTCGAGGGCTTCCGGCACACTTTCAGCGCGGGTATTTTGCAGAGTGGAAAGAAAGCATTTAGAGACAAAGAAAAGCATTTGAAGGCTAGCTTCCTCCGACGCATTCACGCACATTTTGTTCGTAAATATTTAAACCTCTTGAGGAACGTACCTCCCATTTTATTATTTTTTGTCCGTCATGCTTAGGGATGTAACACGGGAATGCTCTAAAAATTCAAGTGCTCGGTTTTTTTTGTCAAGAATGCTAGATTGAGGAGCTGCGATTAGGAGGAGAAAAAAATTTGCACAGGAAAAGTGTTGTGTTTTGGAAAATAAATGTGGCGGAAAAGTGAAATGACAAAATAATGGAATACGTTACGTGGCGTTATGTGGATAAAAAACGCGAGGCAGATGGGATTTTAAAAGATCGCTGATCTAAATATTAATATATATATATATATATATATATATATATATATATATATATATATATATATATATATATATATATATATATATATATATATATATATATATATATATATATATATATATATATATATATATATATATATATATATATATATATATATATATATATATATATATTGTCAGAGTATGTTTATGTAGTACATTTCAACAAAATCTATACAAAACATCATAAGATGTATGTTATAAGATGAATTGCTGTAATTTTTTATTATATTTGGTTAAATCTACTATCTAAAAATTAGGTTGGCGTCAAGTGAGAAAGCAGAAGTTATCTATCATAATTTATCTTATTGAAACATATAATTAATTTTACGAAGCTGTTAATTTATTGTTAAAAATAATATATACATATATATATATATATATATATATATATATATATATATATATATATATATATATATATATATATATATATATATATATATATATATATATATTCTTGAAAAATCCACATTTGAAGCCTTTGACGAAATAAGCTGGTTGAAAAAGGGGCTCCTTATGGCTTAATTAATCATAAATTTTGTCGTCAATTACATGGATGTTGTTGTTTTTCTGCTACTCGTTCCTTCTCTCTTCCTAAGGCTCTGTCCCGTTTGTGTCCGAACCGTTTTAGGCATCGACCGTGCAACCGAGAACCGTGTTTTTGCTTAAACGGTGTCAAAAAATGATTGACGAATCACGCCGAATGAGATGGCCATTTTCCGGCAGCATCATATTCTTCACCGGTGCCTACTTTTGTCATCGTTTTTCCTACATCACTCATCGATGCAT